>NC_046322.1:1876875-2189687 GCF_009819535.1 Lacerta agilis
CCTTCCCCCCAAGCAATGTGAATTAAAGGAAAACGGAGCAAGGCTATTTGCTGGAAATGTTTTGCAGAGGCGAGAAGACAGCGGCGGAGGGGTATGCCGGGGGAAAGCAAGCGCTGAACCCCCCTCTGATGGGAGGGCTTCCCGAAACCATGGGGGTTGGCGATCTTGTTGCTCTGGACCGAATGGGCTTTGTCCAATCCATTTGAGGCTCTTCAGGAAAGGGCGACCCAAGAGGATGGAGCGAGTCTCCTATGGAGAAAGCTTGAGGCATTTGGGAGGTTTGGGTTTAGATCAGGGGTCAGCAAACGTTTTCAGCAGGGGGCCGGTCCACCATCCCTCAGACCATGTGGTGGGCCGGACTGTCTTTTGCAAAAAAAAAAAAAAAAAATGAACGAATTCCTATGCCCCCACATTTTAAATAAAAGCACACATTCTACTCATGTAAAAACACCAGGCAGGCCCCACAAATAAGCCAGAGATGCATTTTAAATAAAAGGACACATTCTACTCATGTAAAAACACCAGGCAGGCCCCACAAATAAGCCAGAGATGCATTTTAAATAAAAGCACACATTCTACTCATGTAAAAACACCAGGCAGGCCCCACAAATAACCCAGAGATGCATTTTAAATAAAAGGACACATTCTACTCATGTAAAAACACGCTGATTCCCAAACCGTCCGTGGGCCGCATTTAGAAGGCGATTGGGCCACATCCGGCCCCCGGGCCTTAGTTTGGGGACCCCTGGTTTAGAGAGAAGGCAAATAAGGGGAGGTGGGTCACGACAGAAGTTTATAAACTGATACCTGGCCTGGAGAAAATGGGTAGAGGAATTTTTTTCTTCCTCTCTCGGAGGAGTAGAACTCGCAGACGTTCCAGTAAGCTGAATGTTGGAAGATTACGGAGAGAAAACACCTTTCTTCATGCAACACACAGTTAAACTGTGGAACTCCTTCCCACAAGGGGCAGATGGCTTCAAAAAAGCATGAGACAAATTCATGGAGGAGGAGAGGGCTCGCGATGGCTAGTAGCCAAGTGGGCGATGTTCTGCCTCCGCAGTTGCTGGAAACCACAGGAGGCTCATACAACAAAAAATAATATTTAGAATATACTGGACCCCATTACGTTTCTTTAAAAAAGAGCTATCTAAGGTATCTAACCTTTGGAGATGCAATGGGGATAATGCTTCTCTAAAACTTATGTTTTTTCATTGTCCTATATTGAATGTTTTTGGGCAGAAGGTAATCAAAACCATCAACCGAACCGTACGGAACAACCTTACATTTACAGAGCAAAATATCCTCTTGAATTCTATACCCAGCACATGGAACCTTACAAAAGGACAATACGAGTGGACTCTCCGTGCCCTGACCACGGCAAAAAGACTGATACTGATGAATTGGAAAAATAAAAATATGGCGGCTCCTTTCTACTATTGAAGACTTATACAAACTTGCAACGTATGAACAACTTGCATGTAAACGCAGACTTGCCATGGACAAATTCAATGGTATTCGTAACCCATTCTTACAAATAATGTAATAGATTAAGATCTGGTGAAGTACAATGACATTGTAAAATATACAGGGTTTTTTGGGGGTGGAGTTCCCCCTCCCCCCGTTTCCCCTTCTGCACAGGTTCTATTTCTCTTTTTCTTTTCTGTTTGAGTCTCACCATGTTTGGTGCACATATGGTTATGTACTTTTTGAACTTTCAATAAAGATGTTACCAAAAAGATAAAGGAGGGGAAAGTAGTTTCTGCTCAGGTTGTTCTTGCACATCGTGAGAACAGGATGATCATTTTTTATTTAATTTTTTATTTAATTTTTGTCTCATGCCATTGCATTCTGCACTCCAAAGAACTCTAGTACAAATGAAAGACCTTTTTTGGAACAGACCCAAGTCCCAGCTAGTCTGGATTTGTTCCAACAGCTTGAAGGCCAAAATCCCACCTCTGTTTGCCCCCAGATCTGGTCCTCAAGAGGAACAAATTCCTGCACTGCCGGGGGTTGGACTAGATGACCCTTGGCTTCCCTCCCAACTCGAAGTCCTTTCTGAGGATGACATTTCTGCTTATCTACCTTGACTAATAGCCAGCCTGAGAAAGAACTAATTAGCAAGAAGGGTTGGACTGGGGAGACGACAGCGCAGAGTGCGCAGAATGGCTGCTTCCCTCTAAAGCAAACCGAATTAGTAAATATAAAGGGTTTCTCCTGGGGAAAAAGCACGCAACTTTGACAATTAGACAAGTAATTACAAATTAAGGAGTGACGAGTACACGAGGCTCGCTGCTTGTTCAGTAGCCAAAAGGCACAAAGGGGCTGTGTCGGAATTAACACACACACCCCGCCCTGCTACATACATCCTAGCAGCAAGAAAAATGCCCTGGAAAACTTGGCACGGCACAAGGAAGCCTGCATATATCTTGCAAGTCCCAGCTTCTGGCAGGCTGAAGGATTGCAGAGATGACTGCCAACGCCGGCATCCTGGCTGCTGCAAAGAAGAGGCTGCATTGGGTGACCCCAGCAGCCGCCTTGCTCGGCTCCCATGCGACAGCATCTCTGAGCAAGTGCCGGAGCCACGCAGGTCTGAGTCAGAGCCGGGGGTGACTCGGTGTCACGAGCAAGGTCAAACGCCTCCTCAGCAGATCAGATGGGGATGACGGCAGGCGACGCCGACAGATGGCCCTCACTGTTGCTTTCAGCCCAGGCCTGAGTCACAGGGACAAGGCAGGATCCAGAGGAGGAAGGGGGAGGGCCGGTCTCCGGGAGGTCAGAGTGGCAATGGCTCCCTGGGGCCGCTTCCGAGCGCTGCTCTTCCCAGCCAGGGTTTCAGATGGCTGACCTCAGGCCCCTCGGCCGTCCACAGGGACGCAAGGCAAACAGCCGCTAATGGCACTATTTCGCTTTCCCATGACGTGGCACCGATAGCGGCTGCAGGGTCCCCGATGTGCCAGATTGTGCCAAAATCCATGTTCGGAGCAGCACCACTGCAGCCGCTTCTGAACTTCAGGGTGCAATTGGGCAAGATGTGAAAGCTTTACACACATGCTTGGGTAAAATTCTACTACTGGAAGGAACCCACAGGTCATCTAGCCCAACCCCACCGTAATGCCAGGGCCATAATTGGTGGGTGCTGTCCAGAATGCACAGGGTTGAGAATCAGGAAGAGTGCGCCAACGCATCAAAAAAGATCTGGGATGACTCCGGGAAGCTAGCCAGGATGTATAGCAGCGGAAGGGCTACAGGCAGTGTTGCATAGTGGTTAGAGTGTCAGACTAAGACACCTGGGAGAGCAGGGTTCAAATCCCCACTCATGAAGCTCAGCCATTAGGCTAGTCCCTGCCGCTCAGACTAACCTACCTCGCCGGGATGCTGTGTGGGTTAGATAGGGAAGGTGTATGCCACCTTGAGCTCCTTGGACAAAAAGGTGGTAGAATTGCAAGATATAAAATAATCGCTCATTCCTAATCATGGGACAATGCGGCAGTGGGGAGGGAACGACCTCCCCATCCCCAGACATGAGTGAAGTCTTTGTTCTGATAGTCCGCAACACTCCAGATTAGTGCAAGAAAACCTGTATGACATGTCACTAACCAAGAAAAGATACCAATGGTTGCATCTAGCATTAGTCCTTCTCAGAGTAGACCCACTGGAATTAATGGATGTACACTTGTCCCAGTCCCAGGTCCCTATCTTAACACAGGAGGATATCTTTTGCACACAAGACTCGTTTGTCATTCATAAATTATTGGATTATCGAGCACAATTTCTCCTTCTATTGGAATGCTCAAAAGAACGCTGCGTGTTAGAAAATTTATACAAAACAGAAGACGACATAACAATGTAATATGTCTGCAATGTTTTACCAAGCAGAATTAGATTAAAGGTAAAGCACAGATTAGGATCCAATCTTTGTTGTCATGAGACAGATATAAGACCAGGCATCTCCAAAACAAGTTTAAAAAACACACATTTGTGTTTGAATATATGATAAGGATAATAGATAAGAAGAGATGTAAGTTAGTTGAAAAATATGATTTTAAGAATGTAAAGAAATTGCTAAAGATGATTTTCAAGGAACGCAGGAGGGAAGGACGGGAGGAAGTCAACCTACAATGATAAGGAAGAAAGATAGGTATAATAAGTTTTAAATGTTGTATTTTTTGTAATTGTTGTTTTCTTTTTGTTGTTGTTGTTTGTTATTTTTATAATGTGTGAAAAACTAATAATTTTTTTTTTGAAAATAAAAAATAAAAAACACACATTTGGTAACTCCAGCTCCATGGGACAAGGTATGAATAAAATGCACAAATGCCACTTACACAGCTCAATGCGCAGAGGCAAAAAGTGTGTGTTTGACTTCCTGACTTAATGGAGGAAATCAAGGATGTGATTTTCACCTATGTCCCTGTCCCATCGCTGCACACTAAATATGGGCCCATCCCATCAGGTAAGCAGAGAGGACTTCGCCATCCAACTAAGCGGACTGTTGGAAGATTCAGGACACACAAAATAAAAATAACAATTCTTCAGTCTTTGGCAATAAAGATGCAGTAACGGCAAACAACTTGGATGGCTTCATAGAACCACAGGCATGTAGAGTTGGAAGGGACCCCGGGGGCCATATAATACAACCCCCCCCCCATGCAGAAATCACAACTAGATCATATATGACATACAGCCATCCAACTTCTGCTTAGAAACCTCCAAGGAAGGGGAGTCCACCACCTCCCCTGGGAGTCCGTTTTACTGTCAAACAGCTCTTAACTGGCAAAAAGTTCTTCCTGATGTTTAGTCAGAATCTCCTTTCTTTCTGTGTGATTGCCATGTAGAAATCGCTATTGTATCTCCTCTGTCTCCTCTTTCCCAGGCTAAACATACCCAGCTCCTTCAACCATTCATCATAAGGCCTGGTTTCCAGACCCTTGATCATCTTGGTTGCCCTCCTCTGCACACCTTCCAGCTCGTCAACATCCTTCTTAAATTATGGTGCCCAGAGCTGACAACAGGACTCCAGTTGTGGTCTGATCCAGGCAGAATAAATTGGGACTGTGACTTCCCTTGATCTGGACAATAGACTTCTGTTGTTGCAGCCTAGAATAGCATTCATTTTATTTTTATTTTTTTTATTTTTTTGCTGCTGCATCACACTGTGGACTCAGGTGAAGCTTGTGGCCTACTCAAGATCCCTAGATGCCTTTCAAATCTTTTTCAAAATGGCACGAGTCTTAATATTTTGTCTATTGATGGCTCCCAGTCACAGAAATTGTATACTTCCTGCTAGGGTGAGATTCAAAAGACCATTTGCTGAGAATCCCTAGGTGCGAGAGGGCTGAGGTTCTGCATGCTGGCTTCTCCTAGATATCTGGATGGCCGCTGGGAGAACAAAATGCTGGATTAGGTGGGTTTGGGGGCTGACCCCATTTCCAATGTTCCAACAAAAAAGGCAAAGCAAGACAAGAAACAGTCAGCCCTTCCTGGAAAACAGCTGGCACCTCAATAATCTGGCAAGGGCAGCCCTGCAAAAGTGCAACAATCATGAATGGCAGCCGTTGACAGCCTTGCCCTCCGTGAAGTCGTTGGATCCTTTTAAAGCCAACCTGTTTGCCAGCATCGCTATATATTGTGGTAGCAACTTCCACAGGTCAACTACACATCGGGTGAGGACTCCGTCTTTCTTCCCCCCAAGGCGCAATGCAAAGGAGGCCCACAGATTGACACCCATCTAAGCACTGGCTAGACCAACTCCTGTTTCGTCAGAGCTTTCGAAGTGCCTTTTGCACCATGAACTGGGATACCCGGTGTCAGGAATGTGCCAGCTCCAAGCGAAGAATTGCAGCCAACTGCAGAAAGCAGCCAGGAACAGAGAGGCTCAGGTATTAGTCAGGCAGGGGAGAGCCGGCAGCTGCAGACTTCGGCTCTTTGACGAACCGGCTGATAAGGAAGTCGGCGAGAACACAGCCAAAGCTCACAGGAAGCACAAATAGGCACAAATAGTCTCAGCATCTCAGAACGGGAAGAGGTTGGAGCTGATCAACTAAATCCAAAGAGTCAGTGAATGGGAGGGCTGCTAGATAGGAAGGGAAACAAGAGACGTAAGGGTCATAAGTTCAATATCTTCTGTCGCAGTCGGAAGGAGTCTTCAGAAGGGTCATCTTGAGTAACGATGCCGGAGGCTTTGTCAGGGCCGCCCGGAGCTATCTGTTTGTTTTTGCAATAAATCCTTTTTTAATCACCTACACTTACTGTGTTATCAAGCAGGGAACCTGGACTCCTGACACCCTAACAGGGAGAAATCCAGCAGGCGATGTTTTTCCAGGGCTGCAGGAAAGAAGGAAAGAGAGGAGAGGAGGACGATTCACCTGCCCCACTTGCGCTTGCCAAGCAGCTGAGCAAACAAGCGAACGGAGGGCAGGAATCAAACCAGTGGCTTCAAGAATGGAGATTCCTACTCAACGTCAGGAAGAACTTTCTGCCAGCAAGAGCTGTTCCGACAATGGGATGGTCTCCTTTGGGAAACTGCGGACTCTCCTTCCTTGGAGGTTTGTAATCAAGAGTTTGGACGACAATCTGTCATGGATACTTTAGCTGAGATTTCTCACTTTGCAGGGGGTTGGATTAAATGACCCGTGGGTCCCTTCCAACTCTATGATTCTATGAATGCTGTTGGAAAGACCCCAGTGTCCCGCCCAGCTCTTCACGGCCACTCCTGCCTGCTGGTATTTGGCTCCAGACTTTCTGCCCCTTCCTCTGCATAAAGCATGCCAAACTAGGCTCCTGCCCTTCTTCCCAGAGTGGCTGGCAGACAGTGTGTACAACTAGCCCTGCTGAACCCAGCAAAGGTGCCATTTCGGTGCCCTGTACAGCACCCACCACACAGATGCTAAATCACGGTCGATGCAACAGCAGCAGCAGCAGAAGCAGGAAGGCAGCTAGTTTCTCCGAAAAGGAATGGCGTCTGCTCAAGGTCTGAGTCGTCTGCGTCGTTCATCACCGAGATTCACAGCTTCCTTAATTTCACTTAAGCGGCTGTGCCATATTTCAGAGAGAAGAGCATTGTGGGTAGCCGAGATGGGGAGGCCATGCGCTCTGCAGTGGCTCAGCCGATGCTCTCGGCAGGAACGTCACGGAAGCAAAACTTCCGGTGGGGGCCCTGAGGGCTGCGTGCATCTATTTACCTCCCCCCAACACACTCGTTACGTGGTTTGGATTTTGGTTTCATTAATATTACTGCATATAATTGCTTCCCCTGCATGTGGAATAATATAATTGTAGAGTTGGAATCTCCAATAGAATCGGCTGAAGGAGCTGTTTAGCCTGCAAAAGGGGAGACTGAGAAGAGATATGATAATGATAGCCATCTTCAAATATCTGAAAAGCTGTCATGTGGAAGGTGGAGCAAGCTTGTTTTCTCCTGCTCTGGAGGGTAGGACTCGAACCCATGGCTTCAAGTTACAAGAAAGGAGATTCTGACTCAGCATCAGGAAGAACTTTCTGAGGGCAAGAGCAGTCCAACAGTAGAACGGTCTCCCTTGGGAGGTGGTGGACTCTCCTTCCCTGGAGCTTTTCAAACAGAGGCTAGATCTGCCAGGGGTTATTTGGCTGCAATTCCAGCCTTGCATGGGGTTGGACTAGATGACCCCTGGGGTCCCTTCCAACTATAATTCTGTGAGGCTCATGAACTCCCCAATCCCAACATTGAGAGTTGCTTTTTATAGCCCTTCTGGTGGGGAGCGAAGAGGAGGCCATCGGCACCATTCTTATGGGGTATAGATTTCATTCAGCTAAGAAACCCCCAGATTTGGGGGGGAATCCCCAGTCTTGCCTCTTTCACACCCCTGCAGTTCCCAGGGGTCCTTGGAGAGAAACTCTGGTGACACTTTTGATTTGCCTCCCTCCCTCTGGCTATAAGCTTGTGTCCTTGGATACCCTCTTATAACTGCAAAAGGATGGTGGCAGCCCCTTAAATTTTCCCGTGGCTCTAAAACACCTGCCTTTCCAACTCCTCCCCATTCATCACTGCCAAACTCAGAAGTCGGTCGAGTCGGAACAGCGCCGTTTAATACATTGCCAGCCCTTGTAAAATCCCTGAGCCCTCCTGGGCAGCAGCTAGGGACATTCAGTCGGGCTGTGCTCGGAGACATGTAGAAAGCGGGGTGGGGAGGGGGAGGAAGGATGGATGGGGAGAAAGTGGCAAAGATTCAAATTCCCAACAAGACAGTAGCAAATGAGGCTTTAGGTTCAGTGACTGCGGCAGCCGAGGGAGCTAATAAACACAGACATGAGAGCTAAATTGTCTTCTGAAAGTCGTCTCCGTTGCTCACATTAGAGGCTCCTTCTAGCAATTTCAGAGTATCAATAATAAATGCGGAATAATTACAGCTCGCCTCCTCCTTCTCACCCCACCCCCACCCCCTTGCTCTCTTGCTTTTTTGACAGCGTCTGCCTAAATGGGGGCAGCCAGAGAGCCAAGCGCCCTCTGCCAAGCACTTGAACCACCTGCCCAGGGGAGACCCACACACCCCAACGCAGCTGATGAACCAGGAAGCCGACTGCAGGCCCCAATTAGGGCTGGAAACGAAATCCCAGATTGCTTCGCTGGCCCTAAAAACTGGGAAGCTGTCAAGAGCAGGAGGAAAGGTTTTAAGCACGTTAAGAACACAAAACATAAGTTCTGCCGGATCAGGCCAGTAGCCCATCTAGTCTAGCATCTAGCTCTCCCGGGGGCCAAAGGGAAACCAGCAGCAGGATCTGAGCCCCAGAGACCTCTGCCTTCCTGTGGTTTCTACCAACTGGGATTCAAGCATCGCTGCTTCCAAAAGTGGAGGCAGGGGAGAGCCATCCATGGCTTTGTTGTTGTTGTTCAGTCGTTCAGTCGTGTCCGACTCTTCGTGACCCCATGGACCAGAGTACGCCAGGCACGCCTATCCTTCACTGCCTCTCGCAGTTTGGCCAAACTCATGTTAGTAGCTTCACGAACACTGTCCAACCATCTCATCCTCTGTCGTCCCCTTCTCCTTGTGCCCTCCATCTTTCCCAACATCAGGGTCTTTTCTAGGGATTCTTCTCTTCTCATGAGGTGGCCAAAGGCTAGGAGCCACCAATAGTCCTTTTCTCCTCCATAATTTTGTCCAGTCCTCTTTCAAAGCCATCCAGCTTGGTGGTCATCACTGCCTCCTGCAGCACGGAGTTCCATGGATTAACTATGTACTGCGCATTGTTTTCATTCCATTCGAGGGTTGTTGTTTTTTTAAACGGTTATCTTTCATGTGCTTTTAGCTCCGGTATTTTATCTGTGTCGTTTTAAGTTGTGTCAGCAACCTCGAGTTCCAGCCTGGGAGAAAGACGCAAAATAAATACATATACAGCGGTACCTCAGAAGTCAAATGGAATCCGTCCCAGAGGTCCGTTCGACTTCCAAAACGTTCGGAAACCAAATTGCGGCTTCCAGTGGGCTGCAGGAAGCTTCTGCAACCCATCGGAAGCCGCGGAAGACCCGCCGGACATTCAGCTTCCAAAAACAGTTCGCAAACTGGAACACTCACTTCCGGGTTTGGGAGCCAAAACGTCACAGTACCAAGGCGTTCATCAGCCAAGGTACGACTGTATATATGGATGTGTCCCGTCTGTCAAAATAAATCCAGCCATCCATATTTTAGCTTCATCCCCCATGGAAGCAGCTTTGGTATTTTCTTCAATGTTCCCTTCTTGGTTTTCAGATCCACAAAAAAAGCATTTTTGCCCCGGATGAGTCTCATTCTTTTTGGGCTCTTCAGGATGCGAGCGCCCAACTTTTCCCCAAAACCTTGCCTCTGAGAGAGTAACAAGCAATGGAGAAGATGACTCACTTAGAAGTGAGGCCTCTCTGGCTTCTTCTCATCTGAAAGTGCTGCTCTTGAGTTTCATTTCTTTGAATGGAGGCACTTGCAGCTTTTCAATTTCTCTGCCTCCCAATCCTATCCAGTTAAGGATACTGCCCACAGAGCTCTAGAGATTTATGTCATGAAATTGTGCTGATACCGGTCCAAAAAGAGGACTCGAAACAGCACTGAATTCTCTCTCCCCGGTCAGGAAGATATTCCATGCATTTGCAAATTTCTTTGCAGAAACGTGGAAACTGGCTCAGATATCAGCATCCAGATGATTTAGGAGGCAAGGTTTCTAGCCCCTGAGCCTCAAGGTGGGGGGGGGGGACAGCAAATAAGCAAGAGGACCAAACAGAAATTTCTAAAACCTGGACAAGTCGAAAGGGCTGAGTCACGCTGGTCAAGAAGACCCAACTGGGTCAAGCTGCAATAGTCAAACTTTCTTATATTTAGCAAGTATGTTAAAAGATAGCACACGCCTTTTTCTGTGAAGGTAGGAAATCCATTACGACCACAGAATGTTTTCACAGATGTTTTCAGAGAATATAAAAACATAAGCAGAGTCTTATGGATCAGGCCAATGCGCACCTTCCCCCCAAATCTTGTCCAGCAGCTGCTCCTGGGGAACCAACAAGCAGGATTCTAGCAAAACAGACCTCTCCCCTCCTGTGTTTTCCAGCAACTGGGATTCAGAACCGGTGCTTTAACCTCAGTTATATATGGTAAGCTAGGTGCCAATGGCTCCTTAAACCTTACAGTCACCAAAACGGAATGGCTAGTTGCCATTTGGGGGGAGCCAGACAGCACGAAAGTCGTATTTTTCAATGCGACTTTTTGCTTCCTGAAATTCGTTCTGATTGCGCAGATAAAACATAATGGATAGAATTCTAGAGGGTGTGGTATTATTGTGTGAGAATGGGCAAGATCCAAGAATCCCTAGGCATGCACTTCCAGATGGTGGAGATGCCAGATGCCATCCTGGTGCCCGGGCATCTTCACTTGGTCACAAGTGGCCAATAACCAGGTGCAAACATGGTTCAGAACTGTTACTTCCTCTGGTCATGGAGGCAGAGCTCAGCCATCCTGGTTAGAGCCATCGATAGCCCTCTCTCCTCCTCCATGAATTCGTCTAATCCTATTTTTTAAGGTTGGTGGCTATCCCTGCCTCCAGTGGAAGAGAGTTCCATAGGTTAACCATGAATTTTACTATGTTTGGCTCCAATGAAAACTATCCTTCCTCTTGCACACTATGCAATAATTTCAATATCATAATTATTATTCCTTCCCCCTCATAGAATCATAGAATCCTAGAGTTGGAAGAGACCCCAAGGGCCATCCAGTCCAACCCCCTGCCAAGCAGGAAACACCATCAAAGCATTCCTGACAGATGGCCGTCAAACCTTCGCTTAAAGACCTCCACCTTTTCAGAGGGTCAGTCTGCAAGAACACTATATGGCCATGATAGAAACAGGTACTCTTCTGAATCCAGTCCCTTTCTGACCATCTCCAATGGTCTGTCCAGAACAGGCTTCCTCAACCTCGGCCCTCCAGATGTTTTTGGCCTACAACTCCCATGATCCCTAGCTAGCAGGACCAAAGGTCAGGGATGATGGGAACTGTAGTCTCAAAACATCTGGAGGGCCAAGGTTGAGGAAGCCTGGTCCAGTACCTCCACGGCCTTCCAACTCTCTTAGAAAATTATCTGAGTCTTCCTCCTGGCTCCACCATCACCTTCTCCAGTGCAGTAAATGGGAAGGGAGCTCTCAAGAAGGGCCCATGGTCTTTGCTGCATGATAAAAGATCCCATTTAGAGAGAAGAGTGATTTTAATTTCCCCTCTTTAAGGCTGGCTCTCCTCTCTGGACATAACTGCCCTTTTGCGTGTCCTCTACAACAGCAGCAGCAGACGGCACCAAAGAAAAGCCTTGTTTGAAAACCCATCGCACTACAGAAGAGCGCTCCCAGCAAAAATTAACTTGACTCGTGGCCCCTTATGATGGGCTTTGCAGATCTGAAAGCCTTCCTTGGAAGTGAACAAGCAAGCAATTTAGATACAAATTCAACAGCACCGTGGACGGCTGATTTGGGGGGGGGGGAGGGAGGGAGGACACGTCTTATGAATCGGATCAGCCTTGATGAGCAAAAGAACGTTTTAAAACCTCGCCATTCCCCCCTTTGCTCCACTCCCTGGGATATGCAATTCATAGCTTTGTGGATCAAGGGCAACAAATCTGACCTCTGGAGGAGCAGGCAGGGGGGAAACCCAGCGATTC
Source organism: Lacerta agilis (assembly GCF_009819535.1). Taxonomy (NCBI): domain Eukaryota; kingdom Metazoa; phylum Chordata; class Lepidosauria; order Squamata; family Lacertidae; genus Lacerta; species Lacerta agilis. The sequence goes on from NC_046322.1 coordinate 1,889,017, forward strand.
CTTTCCATTACTGCCAGGTTAGAAAACCCCTGTGATTTTGAACGTAGGGGATCATTCGTCTCTCTTTGCAAGAGCAGGCCTAACAGGGGATCCACAACACCTCTTGATTACCTCTCCAATGTTCACCTGGAGTTTTCACAGCCCAACTTCTGTTCAAAACAGAAGTTTTGAACAGAACATCCTCAGTCCTGGGGATCTTCAAATGCACAGCTGCAAGGCTTCTCCGCAGGTGTCCAAAGTTTTTTTCGCCAAAAGCACAGAAGACGCTGTTCTTTCCAACTGCACTTGAAGGAATCTGGGCTGCCCAACAGGCAGCAGAAATCCAGAGGCTCTGAGCTAACAAGGGAAGCCCTCCAAGGACAAGCGCAGACTTGGGGCCGGCACGATCCAAGGTTTCTGTTCTCGGTAAATGGAACAAGAAGAGCCTCCGCATTTCGCTCGGCCGACCTGCGCGGAACACCAAAAAGGAGCTGTGCTTGGGGATATTTGGGGGGGGGGGTGCAACTGCCACACAAAGAGAGATGTACAGTTTCTGCAACAGAGGGTGGTGGCACCCCCTATGGAGGACTGAGGGATTACCCATGGGTACATTCAGAGGTGGGACACGGGTGGTGCTGTGGGTTAAACCACAGAGCCTAGGGCTTGCCGATCAGAAGGTCGGCGGTTCGAATCCCCGCGATGGGGTGAGCTCCCGTTGCTTGGTCCCTGCTCTTGCCCACTTAGCAGTTTGAAAGCGCATCAATGTGCAAGTAGATAAATAGGTACCGCTCTGGTGGGAAGGTAAACGGCGTTTCCGTGCACTGCTCTGGTTTGCCAGAAGCAGTTTAGTCATGCTGGCCACATGACCCGGAAGCTGTACGCCGGCTCCCTTGGCCAGTAAAGCGAGATGAGCACCGCAACCCCAGAGTTGGACATGACTGGACCTAATGGTCAGGGGTCCCTTTACCTTTACCTTACGTTCAGAGGCAAGGGGGCAGCAGGGGCAGTGGGGGGGGGATTCAAATGGCTATCGGATTTTGAAAAGCCAGTGTCACCGGATGAAGTTGACCCATGTTGTTGAATTAATTAAACAAAATCGTTTTAACTGGATTTCGAATCAATGCGCAATTGACTGTTTGGAATTTTATCGTGCCGTTTTCACCCACAGGGGGTTGCGCAAAGCAGCGCTATTTGTGCCAAAGCTGCTTAGGAGCATCTAGGGGCTCCTACCAAGAACCAAAATGGGAGCTAATATTCCTAAAGGAGAAGTTTGTGGGCTGCAACAAACCTTCCTTTAAAATGGCGAAAAGGCAGATCTAGCGCAGGACCCTCTTCTCACAGTGGCCAACCAGATCCCTGGGGGGAACCCACAAGCAGGGTTTGAGCACAAGAGCACCCCTCTCCCCTCCTATTGATGGCTTGGGTCAGGCACCTCCCAAAACTCGGCCCTCCAAATGTTTTGGGACTACAACTCCCATCATCCCTAGCTAACAGGACCAGTGGTCAGGGATGATGGGAATTATAGTCCCAAACAGGGCCGTCTCATCATAGGGGCTGGGTGGCGCGGAGCACCAGGGCGCCGGGCCCCCCCGCAAGCCCGCCAGCATACCGGCCGCCCCCTCCCCAACCTGCCCCCACCCCAACCTGCCCCCACCCCCACAGGCGGACGGGCGCCCTCCGGAGCCCCAGCTGGAGTGCTGGGAAGGACGTGCAAAGCCCCGCGCCGCTCCAGCGCCACGCCCCTCATCCCCCGCTCGCCCACCTCCCTCCTGCGCTGGCCGCCCCTCAGGAGATGAGGGGCGTGGTGCTGGAGCGACGCGGGGCTTTGTGTGTCCTTCCCCACACTCCAGCTGGGGCTCCGGAGGGCGGCCGGCTTGCAGCGCCACGCCCCTCATCCCCCACTCGCCCACCACCCCTCCTGAGGGGCGGCCAGCGCGGGAGGGAGGTGGGCGGAGTGGCGGCCCACTGGGGGCGCCGAGGGATCGTTGCGCCACGGCGGCTGATCCCTTTAAGACGGCCCTGGTCCCAAAACATCTGGAGGGCCGAGTCTGGGGGTGCCTGGCTTGGGCCAATAAAGTTCTATGCATTGACAAGTATTCTATTTCCCCCTTTAATGAGTCGATTATCTGCTATGTTTATCAAAAGCTGCCCAATAACTGCGTTCTCCAGACTTACAGCATAAAAGGACAAAAGGCCATCAGTGATGTGAACATAGTTATAAGTTTCTCATCATGGTCTGGTAGGATGCTGGGTCTTGGGGCCTGATCCAGCAGCGGGGCTCTCCTGGGGAGTCCCAGTGGCTAGGCAGGGAAGGTGAGACTGGGGGTACCCTTTCAAGGCGGAGTGAGAGTCCCAAACAGCCGAGCCACTTCAGAACTTTTAAGCCGTGGAAGTTCAAATGGGAGCCATTGTGCAGCCTGAAAGGACACCTCCGGCAGTAATTGGAGCAGTGTGACAGCCCGCCAGGACGATTGACCCGGAGGCAGGCAGAAAATTAGATTCAGCATGACCCGTGTCGTGACACAGAGAGGGATCTTCACCCCCTCTTGAAAGGGCGGCTGGGAAAAAAGGGAAGGAGCAGTCAATGGAGGGGAGCTCAGTTTGAGGATGGGGGGAGGAGCAGAGGGGGCCGGGAGTTCCCAAGCAGAAGCTGGTTCTCAGCAGGAAAGGAAGAGCAGGCACCATCACAGAACAGCAGAGTTGGAAGGGGACTCCCAGGGTCCATCTAGTCCAACCTCCTGCAATTTGAGCACCACAAGCCTGAAAAAGCGGAGAGACCCATCCAGGAGTTCAAAAGGACCACCAAGAAATTCCCACACAAGTTCAGACAGAGTTCAAGCAGAGTTCTCCTGGTATCCTTTGGCCACAAACACCAGTGGTCCCTTGGTTCTCAAACTTAATCCATTCCGGAAGTCAGTTCCAGAACCAAAGCGTTCCAAAACCAAGGCGCGCTTTCCCATAGAAAGTAATGCAAAGCGGATTAATTCAATCCAGACTTTTCAAAACAACCCCTAAAACGGCTACCCACCTGTAACCCCTAAAACAGCAATTGGACATGAATTTTACTATCTAACGAGACCATTGATCCATAAAATGAAAGCAATAAACAATGTACTGCAGTCACACAATCAATCAGTCAATCAATCAGTAGCTGAACTGGGTTCCACACAGTCACAGAAACAAAACAAAAAGAGCCGCAAAAATAAAAACGCAAAATAAATAGCAAAAAGAGACAGAACTCGGCGTAACACTTAAAACGGAAGTGTGGCACTCAAAACTGAGCACGTTCGGCTTCCGGAAAAAAGTTTGCAAACCGGAACACTTACTTCTGGGTTTGCAGTGTTTGGGTTCCAAGTTGTTTGAGCACCAAGGCGTTTGAGAACCAAGGTACCGCTGTAATTTCAGTTTAAGGCTTCGCTCCAATTTGCTTCTCAAGAACTTGTCACTCTAAAAGTGATCCATTTCAGAAACTTCCGGAAGCAAACCTGGCACTCAACGTGCCTTGCTTGAAGGTCGCCACAACCCTAAACTTGATGAGCCTACAAAGCTGCCATGATCCAAACCAGAACTTTGGTCTCCCTTGCGCAATACAATTTCTCCCTCTCTCGTGACACCTGAACTCGTGGACACGCAATGAAGCCGAAATGTTGGAAGAGAGTTGAACTATGAAGCTCGCTCCTATCCTGGGTGGCAAATTCATGGAGGAGAGGGGAATCTGTATGGCTACTAGCCAGGATGGCTGTGCTGTTCCTCCAACAGATGGAAAGATATGCAATTTCTTCATTAACTGAAAATAAAACTTTCAAACGACAACTTCACATAGCGTAGAAATTATAAGCTGCAATATAAAGAAGTTCCATACCCAATCTTTTTTCGAATACATATAATAAACATGAAAATGCTCTGGAACAGCGCTCATGCAGTTCTGTAGTCACTGCTACCGACAACATTTTTTGAAATATATATATAGCCAAACCCAGGTGATACAGTACAAAGTAACAGCACAAAGTAACAGCACAGTACAAAGTAACAGCCAAGATACAGATAATCAAATAAAACAATTGAGGTCTAATTCAGAGTTAAGCCCCCCTGGATGAATAGTTTTCAACATAAAAATAAACCGGGTTTCTTGCTGCTGTAATTGTCGCTCATAATCTTTTCTGATACTAACTAGTGCTTTAAACCCGTTAAATTAACGGGCGCTAGAACATATGTGGTGAAACATTTTTAAAAACAGACTGCTCGCCCGCCGCCACTTGTAACGGCCACTGCCGCTTAGAAGTACGTCCACGTGAGCGCACACCCGCCACTTCAACAGCTTCGCCCGGTGACCCGAAGTGTCTCTGCGTTCCAAGTCCCAACAGCTGTCCGTGGGGCACATGCGCAGTAGCGCAATCCCACGGACACAGGGACTGGACGCAGAGACACTTGCACTTTATTAGTATAGATTGTCTTCTGATTCACCCATAAAACTGTAAATAATAAATCCGTGTCTGAATGATTGTGAGAAACAAAAGGTGGTTGCCTTTAACCCCTGCCCCTAACTCATCAAACCTTTGTGTGTGGGCCCAGTGGGGCAGAGACCACCCGTCAGACCAACCCCACCCCCACCCCACCCCCCCACCCCCGCTAATTCTTAAAGTAGCAGGGAAGGTCATCTTCCAAGGGCTACTGGCAGCAGTAACAATTGTCTAGTTAGTTTTCCTGGGAGGAAGAGGGATAGAGGATATTTAGCCTCTGGGCTTCAGATTTTCATCCTGCTCAAAAGTGGTGGCGGAGGAAGATTAGGGGGGGGCGCATCTCCCATCTATCTCGCAACCTTCACCAACAGTCGGGATCTTCCAAGTGCAAATATCCTCCCCAAACTCCCATGCCAACCACCCAACCACCCCCTTCACGCAGCTTTAAATGTCAGCCATAAACCCGAGTGCACATCACAGAAAATTAAACGGGAGGAGGAGAAGGGAGAACAGACAGTTCTGCTAACAGGCAAGCGGCTCCAGCCTCCTCCTCCGCGGCTTAATTTAACTTAATGGGTTTGTCAAACATCAGCGCCTGCATAGAGTGGCTGGCGGAGCTGCAAGTGCCTCCCTGGCAACCCAACGCCAGTCTGTGCCCCGGAAGGTATCGGGGAAATTGGCCCATCCCTTGTCTGCAAGGGGTTGGAGTTCAAAAGTTCCCCCCCCCAGCAAAGATGTAGCTCAGGGGCAAAGCATCTGCACTGCATGCAGAAAGTCCCAGGTTCGAACCCCAATGGCATCTGCAGGTAGGGCTGGGAGAGACTCCTGTCCTAAATTCTGGAGAGCAGCTGCCAGTCAGTGAAGACAGTACTAAGCTAGATGGACCAATGGTTTGATGATGATGATGATAACAACAACAACAACAACAACAACAACAACAACAACAACAACAATACCCTGCCTATCAGGCTGGGTTTCCCCAGCCACTCTGGGCGGCTCCCAAAAGAATATTAGAAACATGATAAACTTCCAAAAACAGGGCTGCCTTCAGGTGTCTTCCAAAAGTCAGATAGTTGTTTATTTCCTGGACATCTGATGGGAGGGCGTTCCACAGGGCGGGCGCCACCACCGAGAAGGCCCTCTGCCAGGTTCCCTGTAGCTTTGCTTCTCGCAGGGAGGGAACCACCAGGAGGACCTTGGAGCTGGACCTCAGTGTCCGGGGTGGACGATGGTGGTGGAGACGCTCCTTCAGGTATACTGGGCCGAGGCCGTTTAGGGCTTTCAAGGTCAGCACCAACACTTTGAATTGTGCTCAGAAACGTCCTGGGAGCCAATGTAGGACCGATGTATATGGTCTTGGCAGCCGCTCCCAGTCACCAGTCAGACTCGGTATAAGGTAAGCGTCCAGCGTTACAAACGTGCAACATGCAAAATCGCAAGTCATTGAAATATCTAAGAGTGTCGTTTGATGGAACCTGATCAATTTACTGATCAATTCTCTGGACACAGGTAATGATTTGACAATGGGGGGAGAGGGGGCAAGTAATAAGGGCTCCAGGGAATCAAATGTAATTTTGGAAAGGTTTAGAGGAAAATATTCCCAAGCCAAGTGGAGTTCTGCCACAACACAAGCAAAAGTGCAACAATTCACAGGCTTGAAGACTTTCCTTATTTGTGTAGGAGATTCTCTTTTTCAGAAGCTGGTGTCCCCCCCCCCACGTTGCCAAGCTCCTCCAGCTCTGCTTTTGTTCCAGTCCATGCAACCTTCATTAAGGCTTCTCGGGAAATCTTAATGTTTTATTTTAAGTCAAAAATGCCCAAGGGCTGGTGGGTGTTGGAGCTCGCTATCAATCAAAGCTTGGCAACAGAGCTCAGTTCTCTTGAACACTTGACTTGGGTTGGTTCTGTACACTTATAACTTATATTTAATGTATTTGTGAATGTATAATGTATTTGTGCACGCCCAGCAGCATCAACTGATCTCAGGGCAGGGCACAAACAACAGAACCACTCAACATATAAAAACATCAAATTGCAACTAGCATAAAATCGTGCATAATCAACAACAAAAATAAACCAGACACAGAACAACTACTGATCGCTTCCTCTGCTCGAGAATTAAAGTATTTGGCTGTGATTCCCACAATGCAGGGGGTTGGACTGGGCCTTCTCAGTAGTGGCACCCGCCCTACCATCATATGCCAAGGAGATAAACAACTATTCGATACAAAATAAAAAATTCCTTCCAGTAGCACCTTAGAGACCAACTAAGTTTGTTCTTGGTATGAGCTTTTGTGTGCATGCACACTTCTTCAGATACGAATTTGATGTTTAGAATTTGATGTTCAGATACTATTTGATGTTTAGAAGACATTTGAAGGCAGCCCTGTTCAGGGAAGTTTTTTTAATGACTGACGTTTTAATGTATTTTTAATCTTTTGTTGGAAGCTGCCCAGAGTAGCTGGGGAAACCCAGCCAGATGGGCAGGGTATTAATAATAATAATAATAATAATAATAATAATAATAATAATAATAATAATAATAATAATAAAGATCATTATTATTATTATCCGTGGGGTTCCCTCCAACTCTACAGTTCTGTGATTCTAAGGAGTTGTCAAGGTAGAAACAAAACTTCAGCACACTATTCAAGCTTAAGCGTTTAAAAATGGCTTTGTGGTTTAGCATAAACTTGGGAATATTAACTGACACAATGCAATTACTATAGATGCTTGTTACATATCAAGGTCCCCAAACGTTACGTCGTAAAAGAAAAGGAAAAATGGAGGAGAGCCATACAGAACATGAGCATTTTTATACTTCGAAATAGCCCCTCGCAACAGTGAGCTTGGACAGCTCACTGTCAATAAAACATAAATCGACACAGGTCATCAAAAGCCTGGCGAACAAGGCGAGTTTTTACATGTAGCCCAAAAGATGTCAGTGGAGGTGGCAGCTGGACCTCACTGGGGAGAGCATTCCCAGCCACAGTGGGAAAAACACCTCTCTCTTGCCATCAGCCTCTGAGCATCCCGCAAAGGACAGATTCAGAGTTGGACCACAGGTGAAGAACTAAGGGTCCAGGCAGGTTCATTCTGGGAGACGTGGTCCCAAAGATATTGGGGTCCTCAACCATAAAGAGGTACAACAGTCTCATGCTCTACCGACTGAGCTGGCCAGGACGGCCCCATAAAGAGCTTTATAGGTCAAAACCAGAGATCTGACTAGGACTCAGAAGCATAAGGGAAGCCATTGAAACGCAATGGGTGCTCTATGATCTGTTCACCTCCAATCTGTCAGTCAAACACCTGCATTCTGCCCTAACTTCCACCCCATTTTCCAATGTAAATAAAGTGCATTCAATAGTCAAGTCTTGGGGTTACCAGGGCTTGGATTACTGTAGCCAACTTATTCCTGTCCAGGGAGGGCCAAAGGTGCTGGGCGATATCTGGTTCTCAACTTTGTGAGATATCACCAGCTAAACATCGCATGATCTACTGATATGCCACAATGTCTGAAATAAGGATGGAGCTATGTAAAAAGGCAATGGCTGGATTCACAGTTTTTTCTCACATTCTGATTTTTGCATAGTAAAGGGACCCCTGACCATTAGGTCCAGTCGTGGCCGACTCTGGGGTTGCGGCGCTCATCTCGTTTTACTGGCGGAGGGAGCCGGCGTACAGCTTCCAGGTCACGTGGCCAGCATGACTAAGCCGCTTCTGGCGAACCAGAGCAGCGCACGGAAACGGCGTTTACCTTCCCGCCGGAGTGGTACCTATTTATCTACTTGCACTTCGACATGCTTTTGAATTGCTAGGTGGGCAGGAGCAGGGACCGAGCAACGGGAGCTCACCCCGTCACAGGGATTCGAATCGCCGACCTTCTGATCGGCAAGCCCTAGGCTCCTGTGGTTTAACCCACAGCATCACCCACCCACATATCACGATTCACAATATATTGCGGCTTGAAAGTCGTATATTTGAGCATGACTGGCTCCTGGCATCTGGGTATCTTCACTTGGTTGCAAAATGTGCCTGGTGCTTGGCAAACTTCAAACGCTGTTTGCAAGCAATGAGGACTAGAAGCATGGATGGCTTCAAGGCCAGGGGGAGAAGCTTCCCTTCCCTCTCTTGGATTTACCAAAGTTGGGGTGTCATTTCTCGGACAACCACCCCTTCCTGTGTCCTTAATGTGGCAACCCTTGCAATTTGCCATTTTCCTTCCTGCAAACCACACGCTGATCTCGCTCTTTGTACGCAACCACTGCGGAGCTCTCTCCCCTCCCCCTTATTAAATCCGGGGTCCTTGTTCGATTTAAGCCCCCAGCGAGGCAGAGTTGAAAGCTCCCTGGCCTGGCCCTTGACTGCGTAGTGGGAGCTTTTGCACAGCACAAAACCACCAGACAATTCAGCTTGACTGATAGTCTTTCATCAAAAGAGGCAGGCGAAGGGGGTGTTTAGGGGGGTCAGCAGGTCCGGATTGAAGCTCTTTAGCGGAGTCGGGAGAGGCCCACGTCGGTCCTTGTTGCAGCAGGGGCGGGAGACAGCTGTCAGTCAGGACTGAAGAGAACGGGGCAGGGTAAGAGGGCGAGAAGTCTAATGTGGTTTCAAGAATTCGCCTCTTGAACAGCGCTGCAATTTTTGCAAACCCACCGTCAGAATCAAAGATACTTTTTTTTAAAAACATGCCCAAAGCACTCTCAAAAAACATCCTGAACCATCATGGGAAATTTCTAAAAGTCAACTGCAGCTCCATACCCCCCAACATTTCTCCGATGAAAATAGGGACATCCTAAGGAAAAGTGGGACACTCTGGGATCAAATCAGAAACTGGGGAGGCTGTAAATCCTGGACAGTCCCTGGAGAACAGGGACACTTGGAGGGTGTGCAATTCAAATATTGCATATTGCATAAATGCAAATATTGCATTTATGTATTTGCTCTGTATCTGGAGAGGTTTGATGCAACTTGAAACTGGCTTCCAGCCTACCGAAGATCTGAAACCCAGAAGCACATAGAAGACCAACCTGGCCAAGGAGCAATTTTGTTTGAAATGTTTTTGGCTCCGAACAAGCTCAGCCTGAAGAAGAGTTCTTTTGTGTGTTGCTCGAAAGCTTCCTGCCAACATTCAAGTCCCAGATGGTTCGGAGAAAACTATTAGCTCGTGCTTTCTCTTCGTTTTTGTTCACGGGGCCAAAACACGGACATTTAATTCGATCCGCTAAAGTGACAAGGGATGCGGCTACCAGCAACGCCCACAGGGAATCTTGCTGAAAACTTTTATGCACTGCTTTTGTTTAAGAAAAAAGAAAAACAAAAGAGGAAATTAATTAAAAACATTGCATGTTGGCATTAAGCATGCAAGAAAAGTGAAATGGATTTGGAAGAACTTGTCAGAACAGATCCAGAAAAGGTACCCAGAATCATAGAATCATAGAGTTGGAAGAGACCAACAAGGGCCATCCAGTCCAACCCCCTGCCAAGCAGGAAACACCATCAAAGCATTCCTGACAGATGGCTGTCAAGCCTCCGCTTAAAGACCTCCAAAGAAGGAGACTCCACCACACTCCTTGGCAGAAAATTCCACTGTCGAACAGCTCTCACTGTCAGGAAGTTCTTCCTAATGTTTAGGTGGAATCTTCTTTCTTGTAGTTTGAATCCATTGCCCCGTGTCCGCTTCTCTGGAGCAGCAGAAAACAACCTTTCACCCTCCTCTATATGACATCCTTTTATGTATTTGAACATGGCTATCGTATCCCCCCTTAACCTTCTCTTCTCCAGGCTAAACATACCCAGCTCCGTAAGCCGTTCCTCATAAGGCATCGTTTCCAGGCCTTTGACCATTTTGGTTGCCCTCCTCTGGACACGTTCCAGCTTGTCAGTATCCTTCTTGAACTGTGGTGCCCAGAACTGGACACAGTATTCCAGGTGAGGTCTGACCAGAGCGGAATACAGTGGTACTATTACTTCCCTAGATCTAGATGCTATACTCCTATTGATGCAGCCCAGAATTGCATTGGCTTTTTTAGCTGCTGCATCACACTGTTGACTCATGTCAAGTTTATGGTCTACCAAGACTCCTAGATTCTTTTCACATGTACTGCTCTCAAGCCAGGTGTCACCCATCCTGTATTTGTGCCTTTCATTCAGAAAGGGCTCCAGAAAGGAGCAGACAGTTCTGAGAAAGTCAGGCTATGCAAGGGCACAGATATCATTGACTAATTGATTGATTGATTGATTGCATTTAAACCCACAATTTTCTCCACGGAGCTCAAGGTGACGTACCTGGTGGCCTACCTCAAAGGGCTGTTTTGGGGATTAAACAAGGAGGGGGAGAACTGGACACCGCACCGTAAGAACCTCGAAGAAAACGGTGGGATACCGTATATAAATGCAATCAATTGCTGTATATTCTGGCGTATAAGACTACTTTTTAATCCAGGAAAATCTTCTCAAAAGTTGGGGGTCGTCTTATACGCCGGATGGAGAATCTGCAGTCGAGTATATCTCAAACTCTATATTTTAACTGGAAAAGTTGGTGGTCGTCTTATACGCCCAGTCGTCCTATACGCCGGAAAATTTGTTGTTGTTCAGTCGTTCAGTCGTGTCCGACTCTTCGTGACCCCATGGACCAGAGCACGCCAGGCACGCCTATCCTTCACTGCCTCTCGCAGTTTGGCCAAACTCATGTTAGTAGCTTCGAGAACACTGTCCAACCACCTCATCCTCTGTCGTCCCCTTCTCCTTGTGCCCTCCATCTTTCCCAACATCAGGGTCTTTTCTAGGGAGTCTTCCCTTCTCATGAGGTGGCCAAAGTACTGGAGCCTCAACTTCAGGCTATGTTCTTCCAGTGAGCACTCAGGGCTGATTTCTTTGAGAATGGATAGGTTTTATCTTCTTGCAGTCCATGGGACTCTCAAGAGTCTCCTCCAGCACCATAATTCAAAAGCATCAATTCTTCGGCGATCAGCCTTCTTGATGGTCCAGCTCTCACTTCCGTACATTACTACTGGGAAAACCATAGCTTTAACTATACGGACCTTTGTCGGCAAGGTGATGTCTTTGCTTTTTAAGATGCTGTCTAGGTTTGTCATTGCTTTTCTCCCAAGAAGCAGGCGTCTTCTAATTTCGTGACTGCTGTCACCATCTGCAGTGATCATGGAACCCAAGAAAGTGAAATCTCTCACTGCCTCCATTTCTTCCCCTTCTATTTGCCAGGAGGTGATGGGACCAGTGGCCATGATCTTAGTTTTTTTGATGTTGAGCTTCAGACCATATCTTGCGCTTTCCTCTTTCACCCTCATTAAAAGGTTCTTTAATTCCTCCTCACTTTCTGCCATCAAGGTAGTATCATCAGCATATCTGAGGTTGTTGATATTTTTTCCGGCAATCTTAATTCCGGAAAATACGGTACTGTAATAAAATTGGTATTATTCGTAACAATAGCTACTGCACCTCTTCCCCTCCTCTTCCCCCCTTTGTATACTATGAAATAACAGAACTGTGGAAGTGATATTAATGTATATACCACTTGATTGTGTGTGTGGGGGGGTAATCAAAGTGGTTTACAAAGAGAGAGAAACACTAAAATTATCATTAAAAAAATAAATAAAACAACCCAATGATTTAAAAGCATTTGAAAGATCAAATCAGCGATAAACTAAAGATCAGATTAAAACATACACCAACGTTCTCTACGTGTCTGCCTAGGCCTGTTTTTAACAAGGGCCCCAAAACAAAATACAAAATACAAAATTCCTTCCAGTAGCACCTTAGAGACCAACGAAGTTTGTTCTTGGTATGAGCTTTCATGTGCATGGCCCCAAAGAATAAGGTGAAGTGGATGCCTGGTGTCAATAGGGAGATCCAGAGCACATGGGCTGCCACACTAAAAAGTTTGATTTCTAGTTCCACTGCTGAACGGCTCTTGCCATAGGAAAGTTCTTCCCGATCTTTAGTCGGATTCTCCTTTCTTGTAATGTGAAGCCATTGGTTCGAATCCTGCCCTCCAGAGCAGAATGCAAGCAGATGCTCTTATTTTAATCAGAGAAATGTTGGGATGTTCTCCTATTTCCATCGGAGAAATGTTGGAGGGCATGGACTAGGTTGTCCCTATTTTCATCCAAAAAATGCTGGGATGTCCCTGTTTTCATCCAAAAAATGCTGGGGTGTCCCTATTTCCATCCAAAAAATGTTGGAGGGAATGAACTATGAGGTCTTTATTTTCATCGAAGAAATGTTGCAATATCCCTATTTTCATTGGAGAAGAGGGCAGGGCATGTTCTTCCATCTTCCAAGGGAAAAACTCTTTATATATTTGAAGACGGATACCACATCTCCTGTCTCCCCTTATCCCCTGAATTATGATTGACAGCCTCTCAATGCACCCCCCCCGGGGGGCCTTTGCTCCCCACTCTTCTAGGCAACTTCAAGGGGAAGGAGGCCAGCTTCCGAACTTCTGGATCTGGACCGGGAGCCTCCTTCCCAAAGCTAAAACCGTCTCTCTCTCTCTCTCTCTCCCACTGCCCCCAGCAGCCTCGTCTGAAGACACCACAGCAGCCTCCTCAAAAGAGGAGGAAAACATTAAGCTGGTCTCCAGACAGCCCACTTCCCCAACTTGTCAAGAGCGCAATTCATCTGGCACGGCACCCACATCCTTTGCGGGGCCTCCCAGAGCTCCTTTTGTCCACCCCCTGGAGGCGGCGGAGGGGGGGGGCGCTCTGGGGCCGGCCGATGGGAAGCCAAGGCTCCCTCAGAAGGCAGATCAAAGCACCCATTTGCATAGCCTGCCTTTGCTCCCCACCCACGCCACAAAAGGCTGGGGGGGGGGGCTGCCTTTGTCTTCCGGGCCTCAAAAGAGATTTGCTTCTCTGCATTGAAATTACACCTGCCAGCCTTCCCTGCAAATACTTCTGCAGGGATTTGGCGGGGGGGGGGGAGGCGGGGGCTCATTTGCAAGGTATTTATTTGGCGAAGTTTAGAACCTAGGACAAGCCTGGCTGCCGTTAAACCAAAGGGCGTCCATCGAGTTTCTTATCCTCTCGCGGCGGCCAGACTGATGCCACCATTGGAAACCTGCAAGCAGGATTCGAACGCAGGAGCCCTCTCGCCTCCTGTGGTTTCCAGGGACTCTTGTTCAGAAGCAATGCTTCTTCCAGCTGCGGAGGCAGAGCAGAGCCAGCCTGCTAGTAGACTTCAATAGCCCTCTCCTCCTCCATTAATCTGTCTAATAATAATAATAATAATAATAATAATAATAATAATAATAATCTATTTCTACCCCGCCCATCTGGCTGGCTTTTCCCAGCCACTCTGGGCAGCTTCCAACTAAAGATTAAAAATACATTAAAACATCAGTCATTTGAAACTTCCCTAAACATGCTGCAAGAAGGACTAACCCTAAAATTGGCTTCACTCTTCCAGTTTCTATAGTGCCACCTCCCCCTTGCGTTTTCTCTAAGCTCAAAAGTCGCAAACTTTCTTCACAGGGGAGTCGCTCCACCCCCACAATCATTTTGGCAGCCCTGTTCTGAACCTTTTCCAGCTACAATATCCTATTTGAAGCGAGGCATCTCTGAGCGCACATCTGGGTCTAGCCCAGACTTTCTTCAGCCTGGAACCATCTAACTGCTCTGGACTACAACTCCCATCAACGTTGAGCATCAGCAATGCTTGGCGATGGGAACTGGAGCTCAGCGGCATTCCGAGGGTGTCTGGGGAACACTTGCGTAGGTCGAGCCGAATGTAAAGCTCGAATAACAACCCTATGGCTTGGGTGTGCGCATGCACACACAAATGCACAAATACAAAATTCAATTGCAAGCTGTTTTGGTTCTTGGGTGGCAAAGCTGGGGGCCAGATCATCCAAGAAGCTGATGCTTCTGTTGTGAACCACTCTGTGATCTCTGGATGATCTCTGGGTTAAATACAAATTTAAGCTTTTTTCTTTTAAAAAAATGTTTAGGGGTGCTCTCATTTTCTTACTCCTATTGTAAAAAAGCAAAGACATCATCCTGCCGACGAAGGTCCGTATAGTAAAAGCTATGGTTTTCCCAGTAGAAATGTATGGAAGTGAGAGCTGGACCATCAAGAAGGCTGATCGCCGAAGAATTGATGCTTTTGAATTCTGGTGCTGGAGGAGACTCTTGAGAGTCCAATGGACTGCAAAAAGATCAAATCTATCCATCCTTAAAGAAATCAGCCCTGAGTGCTCACTGGAAGGGCAGATCCTGAAGTTGAGGCTCCAGTACTTTGGCCACCTCATGAGAAGAGAAGACTCCCTGGAAAAGACCCTGATGTTGGGAAAGAGGGAGGGCACAAGGAGAAGGGGACGAGAGAGGATGAGATGGTTGGACAGTGTTCTCGAAGAGACTGGCATGAGTTTGGTCAAACTGCGGGAGGCAGTGGAGGATAGGCGTGCCTGGCGTGCTCTGGTCCATGGGGTCACGAAGAGTCGGACACGACTGAACAACTGAACAACAACATTGAAATACTGCCCCTCAATGAGGCCAAACTTTAGATTCACAAAATGTTTAGGCATATCCATACCCCTGCATCCCCCCCCAAAAAACCACTGATAATAATGTTCTCTTGGGTTAACCCTGGTGGCCTCTGGGCACAGGGCCGGACTTTGGTTTGATGAGGCCCTACGCTACTGAAGGTAATGGGGCCCTCCTTTGTCAACAACAAATTGTCATTGGTTTCTTTTGTGTGTGTTGAATATATGCTCGTATGTTAATTTATGGACCTAATCGGTATCTCAAGCCATTTGCACATGTTGCCTTGCAACCAGTCCATGCAGAATGTAGGCACCCTATATATGGAAAGGAGCAAACCAGTGATATTTTAGGGAGCAGGCTAGCAGGAGGGGCCCATGACTTACATCACAGGAGCCTACACAACACAAAACACTGTCGCTGTATGTAGGTTTTATATCATTTGTTTTTTATCTTACATTTTGGAAATGTACATCCAGTTTTGCCCCCCTTTAAATTCACATCCTTTGCGGGTGCGAAAACCGCCACACTTGGTGTGCTTCTCCAATGAAACTTGACAAGTGGAGTCAGTTCAAAATGCTTTGCTTCCCCTCCCCCCCCCCGGAACAAAGCACAGCAAAATTGTTTCCAACAACTCTGCGCTGTCAGTCACCCTACTTGGTAAGAGACTTTTCTGCCACGTAACTGCTCTGTAAGGAGCCCATCTAAACAAGGGAGCGATTCTAGGAAAAGTGGATTAGACAAATTCATGGGCTGTTGGTGGATACTAGCCAGGATCTGTGTTCTTTTTCGCAAACTCCGTCTCCCCTGACGCACAGAACCAGGAGAGGGATGACACGGGAGGAGCAAAGACAGGCTGCACGTGGGCACAGTCTCTGATTGCTTGCAAGAAACCTTGGAGAGGAGGAGACACAGACAGCTGTAAGGAGGTGGAGATGTTTAGTCTCGGCCTGAAATCTGGCCAAGTCTGTGAAGATCACGTTTTGCTACGGAGGAGTTAACTGCAGCTATGAACTGTGTCATTTACTGACTGGCTTGCTGTGTGACAAAGAGCCTGCTGGATCAGGCCAATAGCCAATCTAGCCCAGCATCTGACCTGTGAGAAACTCACAAGCAGGATTTGAGCACAAGAGCCCTCTCCCCTCCAGTGGTCTTCAGCAACAGATTCAGAAGCATTGTTGCCTCCAATTGTGGGAGGAAGAGCCGAGCCAAGCCATTGTGGCTAGTAGGCCACTGACCGCCAGCTCAATGGATTTATCCAGTCCTCTTTTAAAGCCATCTAGGCTGGTGGTCACACACGTACATTACATAACAGGAAGTGTGGTGTAGTGGTTAGAGTCAGACTAGGACGTAGGGGGCACGGGTTCAAATGCCAACTCAGTTGTGAAGCTCCCTGGATGTCACCTTGGCCCAGTCATGGCCTCTCAGCTTAACCCAGGGGTCAGCAAACTTTTTCAGCAGGGGGCCGGTCCACTGTTCCTCAGACCTTGTGGGGGGCCGGGCTATATTTTGAAAAAATATGAACAAATTCCTATGCCGCACAAATAACCCAGAGATGCATTTAAAATAAAAGGACACATTCTACTCATTTAAAAACACGCTGATTGCCGGAGCATCCGAGGGCCGGATTGAGAAGGCGATTGGGCAGCATCCGACCCCCCGGGTCTTAGTTTGGGGACCCCTGGCTTAACCTACTGCACAGGCTGTGGGGAAGAATAGGAGGAAGAAGCCTGCAAAGGGGAGCAGCAGCAGTCAGGGGTCTGGAGAGGAGAATGGGCGGGTGCCAACAGCCTAACAGGGATTTCAGCAGAGAAACCTGGCTCAGTCTCCCCTGGAATCACAAGGAAGGAAGCAGAGGTTGCCAGCGAGTGCGAAAAGCGCCACACTTAGTGTGCTTCTCCAATAAAACTTGACAAGCGGAGTCAGTGCAAAATGCTATGCTGTTGGTTTTTTTTCCTGGAACAAACCGCCACAAAATTGTTTCCAACAACTCTGCGCTGTCAGTCACCCAACTTGCTAAGAGACTTTTCTGCCACGTAACTGCTCTGTAAGGAGTCCATCTAAACAAGGGAGCAATTCTAGGTAATGGGCAAGTGGGTTTTGTGTGCTTCCAGGAGCTCTGGCCAGAAAGCTGCTCGTGCCCTGGGCCTGACGCTTAATGACAGGGAAGCAGAGAACGCAAAACGCTTGCAACTGGACTTGGCAGCGAGGCAGCGGTTGCGTTGGACGCTCTGTGGATTCTCAGTTTACACCACAAGAGCATGGAGCCTACAGAGGCTCCCTCCCTTCTGGCTCTCATGAGAACTTAAGAGGAGGCTGCTGGATCAGGCCCATAGCCCACCCTGTAACCAGATGCCTGTAAACAGGATTCAAGCACAAGAGCCCTCTCTCCCTCCTGCACCATCCATCAACTGGTATTTGGAAGTCCTTCTCCCTCCAACTGTGGAGGTCAGAGACGATAGCCATCATGGCTGGTATCCATCAATAGCCTCCCCTTCTTCCATGGGTGTCCTCCATCGCTGCCTCCTGTGGGAGTGAGTTCCATAGATCATGCGCTGTGTAAAGGACATGCATTAATGCGCCATGAATCTTCCAGCATTCAACTTCATTGCATGTGCATGACTTCTAGCGTCAGGAGATAAGGAGGACAACTTCTGCATCTATTCCCTTCCATGCCATTCACAAATTTATAAACTTCTGTCATGTTGTCCCTTACACGCGTTTTCTCCAAAAGCTGCCATCTTTTTTCATAGTGGACATCAAGAAAACTGAAGAAGTGTGCATGCACACGAAAGCTCATACCAAGAACAAACACAGTTGGTCTCTAAGGTGCTACTGAAAAGAATTTTCTGTTTTGTTTCAACTATGGCAGACCAACACGGCTACCCACCTGTATCAAGAAAACTGATAGGAGAACCAAAGTAGTCTCCCGCTTGGACTCCTGCAATGCGCTCTACGTGGGGCTACCTTTGCAGGTGACCCGGAATCTACAACTAATCCAGAATGTGGCAGCTAGACTGGTGACTGGGAGCGGCTGCCGAGACCATATAACACCGGTCCTGAAATACCTACATTGGCTCCCAGTACGTTTCCGAGCACAATTCAAAGTGTTGGTGCTGACCTTTAAAGCCCTAAACGGCCTCAGCCCAGTATACCTCAAGAAGTGTCTCCACCCCCCCATCGTTCTGCCCGGAAACTGAGGTCCAGCTCCGAGTGTCTTCTGGCGGTTCCCTCCCTGCGAGAAGTGAGGTTACAGGGAAGCAGGCAGAGGGCCTTCTTGGTGGTGGCACCCGCCATGTGGAATGCCCTCCCATCAGATGTCAAGGAAATAAACAACTATCTGACTTTTAGAAGACATCTGAAGGCAGCCTTGTTTAGGGAAGTTTTCAATGTTTGATGTTTTATCCTGTTTTTAATACTCTGTTGGGAGCCGCCCAGAGTGGCTGGGGAAACCCAGCCAGATGGGCGCGGTAGAAATAATAAATTTATTATTTATAGAGTTGGGGGGTTGGAAGAGGAAAGTAAGATGGGCATCCCTGACAGATGATGATCCAACCTCTGCTTAAAAACCTCCAAGGAAGGAGAGTCCCCCCACCTTCCTAGAGAGTCTGCTCCACCGTGAAACAACCCTTACTCTCAGAAAGTTCTTACTGATGTTTAGCCGAAATCTCCTTTCTTGTCGCTTGGATCCATTGGTTCGGGTCCTCCCCTCTAGAGTAGCAAAACACAAGCTTGCTCCCTCCTCCCTGGGGCAGCTACTTCTTCCTATATTTGAAGGTGCCTATCATGTCACCTTGTGGAGACAGAGTGAATTCGACATTTGCCAATTCGTTCAGGTCTTCCGGGGTCCCAGAAAGGGGACATGCTCTGATCCTTGCGGCTGTATTTGCCAAAACCGCCTCCCCCCCCCCTCCAAAAATTCCTCACTTTAGGAAATTGCTAAACTTGCTGCAGAGCGGAGAGTAAATAAGAATTGTCCTTCCCGGCAGCGGTGCCAGAGAAATTGACCCCCCTGGGTAGTTTTCATGCATTTCAAAAGATCGGAGCCGTTCGCTCCAGAAAGCGTTTAACTCCCGCCGCGAAGGGAAATGGGATGCTTGTGGAAAGACTGTCATTTTAGCTGTTCTCATACAAAGGCGGGTGTTACAGTAAATTCGCTTATTCCACCAAAGGGGAATCCGGAGGGTTTTGATGAAAAGCGGAGGAGACAGGCACGGTAAATGGGTTTTGTTGGCGCAATTGAAAGCAAAGGCATCTGGTGGCGGCTGGTCAAGGATTGAGTGTTGCGTCTCGCAAAGGGCCCCGAATGATTACTCGGGGTACATCAGCCTCCCCTCTCTCTCCCTTGTCAGCCAATTCATTCTGGCACCTCCATGCAAAGGCAATTGAAAGCAGTGAGCCGACCGCGGCCCTTTCAATTCTCCTTTCCCAAAGACTCCATCTTGTCAGCGCGGAAGGAATGCCTCGGTCTCCTTTGTTGCTCCGTGGCCCCCAACGCTTCTTAACCCCTCTGCTCTGGGGGTGGAGTCAAAGAGCCATTTCTCTTCAGCTCAGCTTCCCCCCCCCCCCAAAAAAAACCCTGGTTCCTTTTGATCGCCGAGTGGTGAGAACGAAATGGACACCCTTTGGCCTGATCCGGCATTGCTTTTCTTATGAGCATTGGAA
This sequence comes from Lacerta agilis, assembly GCF_009819535.1. Lineage (NCBI taxonomy): Eukaryota > Metazoa > Chordata > Lepidosauria > Squamata > Lacertidae > Lacerta > Lacerta agilis. The sequence continues at coordinate 1,908,617 of NC_046322.1, forward strand.
GCTGCCTACTGTGTTAGAAACTCAGATATATAAGCTAGATGCCAAATGGTTCCTTAAACCAAGATTACAAATGTGTGATGGCCTGGGAGTCAAGACTCTGATGCTGAACCTGAGGGATCCCAGCCTGCACAGGATTCCCCGCCTCCAGAACCAGCTGAGCCGGGGCCAGGGCTTGAGCCTGAAGGATCCCCACCTGTGCTGGATCCCCAGGTGCAGGCATCAGCGGAGTCTGCTCTGGCTCCTGATGGGAGGGAGGACCCATTGCCTGCAGGTGCTCCACTCCCAGCCTCTTCAGAGGAAGCTGAGGCGGCCCCTGGGTCCAGTGACCCACCAGCCTCTCCTGAGCTACAGAGGCTCAGGGCAGAGAGGCGAAGGGAGTTAAGTGTCTGCAGGAGGAGTGCTCGCCTCCAGGCCCAGAGGAGAGGCGAGTCTCCGGAGGATCGGGACCGCCCTAAGCATAGGGCCAGATAAAAGCCAGCCAGACCCAGCCCAAGTGGCGTGAGCAACTTAGTTGCAAGCGTGTGCTCAACCTGCAACCTTGTGCCTGAACCTGCCTTGGACCTAGACCTGCTACCTGCCTCGCTCCCTGCCGGACTGACCTCCTTTGGATGCCTAGACCCAGGACTGGACTTGGACCTTGCTTCATGGACAAACCCTTGGGGCCAGCACAAAATGCCTCCTTGCCATTTTTGGACCAGACGGCTCGAAAATCGTGTTTGTCAGTAAAATCCCTTGGTTCCTAAAATTCGTTTTGATTGTGCAGGGAAAATATAACAGATAAGTCTACAGGATGCGTTGCTCGTGTGTGGAAACGGTCCAGATCCAAGGGTCCCCAGGCATGCACACCCAGATGGTGGAGACGTCAGGCACCATCCTGGCACCGGGGCTTCTTCACTTGGTTGCAAGTGGTTGATGGCTAAGTGCAGAATGCCTGGCAAATTTTGAATGCTGGCTGCCTAATACTTCGTCCTCTCAACCCAGTATTGTTTGCACTGACTGGCAGCACATCTCAGGAATTTCAGGCAGAGATCTCTCCCAGCCCTACCTGGAGAGAGCGGGTCTTGAACCCGGAACCTTCTGCATGCGGAGCAGCTGCTCTGCTCCTTGAGCGGCAGCCCTTTCTGAATGTTCTCCATAGTGTTTTGCAGTGTGATCGCATCTTGCGCAGTAGGGCTTTTGCCTTCAAGGGTGCCACGTACACACAGAAATACATTTGCTGTATTTCTCAACGGAGTTGAGTTTCCTTCATCGCAGGGGGTTGGACTGGATGACCCTTTGGGTCCCTTCCAACTCTGCGATTCTCAAGCATTCCTAGTCTTCCAGAGCTGGCACACTGAGCGGGCCTTGCAAGAGAGAGAGAGAGAGACCTTAAAAGCTCATTTTGTGGCAGCTAACCAAGCAGACCTGGTGCAAAATGAGCTGTAAAGTTCTCTGCCTGGGACGCTCTGGTGAGATCTTGCAAGGCCATCCGAGATCCCGTACGATCTAGTGCAAGCCCCCAATGCCTTCTGCAGCCGGTAGGTTGAACCGGCCTTGCTCTCCAGACAAAGCATAAGGGATTAAAAGCCCCTTTGCCCCAGAGCATTTTAACTTGCAGAATTTCAAACAGCTGGCCGGCAGGGTTGAAATGGCGTGAGTTAAATGTGCATAAGATGCAATTGTACTGTACTCGTTTCCACCTTGGGCAAAGTAGTCATGTTGCGTGTATGGCCCCAATCCCCTTGTCCCAGTTCATAGAATCGTGGATTTGGAAGGGACCCCTTGAGCCATCTAGTCTGACCCCCTGCAATGCAGGAATCTCAACTAAAGCACCCCTGGCAGATGGCCACCCAACCTTTGCTTAGAAACCTCCAAGGAAGGAGAGTTCGCCCAAGGGAGACCATTCCAGTCCCGGCACACGGCTCTACGAATGAGAAAGCAGAAATGATACCATTAGGGTGTCCTGCCAGCTCACCTGGGGCGAGTTTTGTATCTGGGTCTAAGGTGGAGCTTCTGAAAAATGAGGGGTGTTTGGGTGGGGCAGCAGCAGCAGGTGCTTTATGTTCAAATCTGTATCCTTCTTAGGGGCAGGAAAATCCATCAATTCCAGTTTTTCTACATCAGTTTCCAGGGTACCCCCCCCAGTAAAATTTATACACTACTGACTGTAAACGAAACAAAAAACAACCTCAAAGCAGTTTACAGTAAAGAGAAAGCAAAATTATGACTAAGAAGAATTAACAACAAGGCTTTCGAAAAGTTAACAATAGACTAAAAACAGATTAAAACTTTCACCAACTTTCTAAGCATATGGGGAGGTTTGTCTAAGGCCCAGGCATAGGCAACCTTCGGCTCTCCAGATGTTTTGGCCTACAACTCCCATGATCCCTAGCTAACAGGACCAGTTGTCAGGGATGATGGGAATTGTAGTCCAAAACATCTGGAGAGCCGAAGGTTGCCTATGCCTGGTCTAAGCAAACATGATTTTATCAGGTGCCAAAACGAGTCTAGTGAAGGTACCTGCATGGTATCAAGAGGCAGGGAGTTCCCCAGGTGCTGCCACACGAAGGATGGAATTTTAGTGTGAGCTGCTAAAATGCCCCTTTTTGTATTCAATTTTCCTTTGGACAAACGTATTTGCAAAGCAATTTCCCCCAACGTGACCCATCTGTGTATGTTATTTTAACAGACAGGTGCTATGTTATGTACACTTCACCCTAGCATATGCATTTTTGGCTTGGTCGAAGAACTGCATTGCAAATTTCGGGGAAGTGCAAATTTCGAAGGATGGTTGTACTTCCATTCACATCTTGTTCCACAAACTGCAGATTAGGTTAAAGGTTAAGGTACCCCTGACCATTAGGTTCAGTCGTGTCCAACTCTGGGGTTGCGGCGCTCATTTCACTTTACTGGCTGAGGGAGCCGGCGTACAGCTTCCGGGTCATGTGGCCAGCACGACAAAGCCGCTTCTGGCGAACCAGAGCAGTGCATGGAAACGCCGTTTACGTTCCCGCCGGAGCGGTACCTATTTATCTACTTGCACTCTGATGTGCTTTCGAACTGCTAGGTGGGCAGGAGCAGGGACTGAACAATGGGAGTTCACCCCATCGCAGGGATTCAAACCGCTGACCTTCTGATCGGAAAGCCCTAGGCTCTGTGGTTTAACCCACAGCGCCACCCGCGTCCCTGCAGATTAGGTTAGTCCCCCTTTAAATGTGGGCGGAATGGAATCTCTCCCCTACCCTTAGTCTTGGCTCTTCCTAAAAGAAATATCCACTCCAAGAGCAGAAGGAACTGGGCAGGTGGAGAGAGAGCACAGTTTGTTGGTGTCGGACGCAGGAGTTCGGTCCAGGCTCAGTCCCTGACAGCATCTCCAGTTAAAAGGATGGGATAAGCGATGCCAATTTAATTAAATGCCATTGATTTTTGTCTGGCAGAATAATCACCTAAAATTGGTCTGTTCAGCTGACAGTTCAAACAACTGCAAGTTTGCTTCATTTCTTAACAACTATGGACATGATGAGAAGACCTTGAGAAGACTGTCAGTGGGTGACAAAACTATTGGAAATAAAGCCAATCCTGTAATACTTTTATTAATTTAGGAAAATTGATAAGCTCCTTGACCAAAACACCCAACAGCCCTCTTAAGCAGTGCGCATAAAACAACATATAACAGCTATTAATTATTAGTAGTTATTTCATTCATGAATTGTTTCCAGTGAGGCACCCCAAAGAGACTTTCAGTTGTTAAGCTTTCTAGCATCTCCCTCCCTCCATAAAAACATCTGGTATACTTTCATAAAACAGTATCAAAGTAGTTATTATTATTATTATTATTATTATTATTATTATTATTATTAATCGCGTGAAAAGGAACACAGATCCTGGCTAGTATCCACCAACAGCCCATGAATTTGACCAATCCACTTTTCAACCCACCTAGGTTGGTGGCTGTCACGTGAAAGATGGAGCAATTTATTTTTAATTGCTGCCCTAGAGGGAAGGATCTGAACCAATGGATTCAAATTGCAAGAAAGGAGATTCCGAATAAGCGTCAGGAAGAGTCGCTCAGCAGTGGAACAGGCTCCCTTCTCAGAAAGTGGTGGACTCTCCTTCCTCGGAGGTTTGGAAGCGGAGTTTGGATGGCCGTCTTGTCAGGGATGCTTTAGCTGAGTGTATGGCAGGGGGTTGGACTAGAGGACCCTGGGGTTCCCGACCGGCTGTACGGTTCTGCGACTTCCCCCATCTGTCCCAGGAGAGTTCAGGAGAGGTGCAAAGTCACCTAAAATGCCCCAGAAGTCATTGAAGTGGTACTGGCGGGGGCAGCAGCAGCAGCAACAGGGGAGTGTGTGGAGCAGATTAGCATCGAAATTAGGACATTCATTCAGCCACGGAAGGGCATGATCTCAGAGGGGCATCCTCCTCCTTCAGCTCATCAGAAGGCAGTGACTGGAGCTTTCAAGTCTCCTCTGGGGGAGGCTTGCTTGGAGAAGCCTCAGATGTTGAAGCTCTCCCTCCCAGGGAAGCAATTACAATTGTAAATGATGCTGGGAAGGTGCCCAGGGCTCACAGCCTCTTGTTTCTCATTCTTCTGCTGTTTGGGGGGGGGGGGGGAGAAAGACATGCATGCAGCTTGCAAAAGGACCCTCTCTTCCTCCTCTGCTACGCTGGGGCTGCGGACAAACTCCATTGAACAGAAGAGCCTGCCAATGGCCCACCCAATGCAGCCTTCTGTGGGAAGCCTGCAAGCAGGATTCGAACACAGGAGCACCCTCCCCTCCTGCGGTTTCCAGCAACTGGGATTCAGAGGCGCTGCTGCCTCCAGCTGTGGAGGCAGAGCACAGCCAGCATGACTACAGTGGGCGCTCGGGTTGCGAACGCTATCCGTGCGGGAGGCGCGTTTGCAACCCACGCTGCTGCGTCTGTGCATGCACATGACACAATTCGGCACTTCTGTGCAAGCGCGAGCGCCGAAACCCGGAAGTAACCCGGATCTCGGAGGATGAGGTAACAAGCGCTGCCTTTCGTGGTCGTAGAGCCGCTGCTTGTTACTTTTGTCACATGCTTCAAGGCTCCCGAGAGCAATGCCCAAACTACGGATTATATCTTGAATTCCTCTACCATCTAGATTCTTCCCTGTCTTCTCCCACTAGCAATTCATTGTTGTTCCATCACCACTCCCTGGGCTCTGAGCCTTCTCCTCTTGGTGGTTCTCTTGGTGGTTCCCCAGCCGGTTCCCCTCGCCATTCCTCAGCACCCAACCAGAGCCGGAGGAAGGCTCTCGGGCACCTGGGGTGGCCCACAGGAGCGGGGCGAACCATCCATAGGGATGGAACAGGGCGCGCTGCGTCCCGTGCCATCTCTATGGGCACCGCAGCATGCCCCATCCCTATGGATGCCCCGTGCTGTCCCGTGCCATTCCTATGGGTGCCGCGGTGCGCCCCGTCCCTAAGGATGTCACATGCCCCGTGCCGTTCCTATGGGTGCCACACACCCATAGGGACGGGCGTGCCGCGGGGCCTCAGCCACCCTACAGCTGGGGGGAGGCAGCAGGCAGATTTTAGCTTGACTGGCTCCTGGCATCTGGGTATCTCCACTTGGTTGCAAAATGTACCTGGTGCTTGGCAAACTTCAAACGCTGTTTGCAAGCAATGAGGACTAGAAGCATGGATGGCTTCAAGGCCAGGGGGAGAAGCTTCCCTTCCCTCTCTTGGATTTCGCAAAGTTGGGGTGTCATTTCTCGGACAACCACCCCTTCCTCCGTCCTTAATGTGGCAACCTTCACTATTTGCCATTTTCCTTTCCTGCAAACCACACGTTACGCCCCTGCACCCAACAAGTCCACGACACACTTTTCACATCCTTAAGCTCTGCTGGCCCAGGAAGGAAGAGCGTTTGAGCAAATTGAGCTGCACTTTTCCAACTTTGCTCAGCCTTAACGTGTGAGGCCGTCCTCATCTGTCCTTTCCCTAATCATCTTGTTTGCTAGACTGTAAGCCTGCAGAGCAGGGTTGGTCCTCCGTAACTCAATTAAGCTGATCTATATGGTAATGAATATTTATCGCTTCGATCCGGCCAAAGCCAGACTGCAGTCTTTTCTACTACACTTAAAACTTTTACCAGGGGAAACCCACATCGAACTCCGATTTACGGAGGACCGGGTTGGCGCGGGTCTACTCAGAAGCAAATCAATGGGACTTACTCAAGTCTGTTTAGCACTCCAGCTCAACTCTCATCGCTTTCAGGGATATGCGAGTTGTTTTATTAGTTCCAGGGGGACTGAAGCAGTATACGTAGTTAATTCCAAAGGAAAAATATATAGCCAAGAAGAATAGTAATAAAGGCATGGTGTTTTGAAAAGAAAAACGCTGAAAAACTCAAACAACAACCCACCAGAAGACTGCAGAACATTGGAGGTTGTTTGTGCGTTTCTGCTCGATCGCTACCTACCCTTGACCTTTCTCAGACTTTATGCCCCATACCCAGAAGCGACAAGGATTATCATTTCATTTACAGATCTTTTCCTATGAAGCATCTCAAACTAATTTCACAATACAATAAAAACAAACATAAAACTGTTGCATATATAGAAACAATAAAAAAATAAATAAAATGGCAATATATGAAAAGCAAGCTGGGGTGAACATCTCTGCTTGGAAGGCTCGTGGAAAAAGGAACGTCTCCGACTTTATCTCTCGGATAGCTCAGTCGGTAGAGCAGGAGACTCAATCTCAGGGTCACGGGTTCGAAACCCATGTTCGTAGGAATCCTGCAATGCAGGGCGTTGGATTTGGTGAAGCTCATGGTCCCTCTTCCAACGCTACGTTCTATGACAGGCACCAACAGGGAGTAGAAGTAAAGGCAGGGAGTTCCAAAGGTTAACGCCAAAAGCCCGCTTCTGTTGAAAGGACCTCCTGATAAGATTGTGTCTGCAGGGCATAGGGGTGGGCTGGGTAGATAAAGGGACGAGACTCTATTTTAGGTGGGGAGAATTAAATGAACATGTTCATTTGCCATCTCAACCCTGCCCTGTAGTGTCCATGAAGGCTACCCAAGGTGGCTATGTGTCCTATTTGGCAAAGGACAGTCCTCTGTTCGATGGGCTGCTGGGTCCACTGGGTTTTGCCCAGAGTGGCTGGGGAAACCCAGCCAGATGGGTGGAGTATAAATAATGAATTATGATTAGTATTAATATTAAATATTATTATCATTATCATTATTTAAAGGAACATTGAGAAGAAAATAAGAGCCCGCAAGTGACTCCGGCCAATGGCCCATCTGTTACCTGAGAGGGGGTATGAGAGTCATTTTTAAATATCTGATGGGCTAGAAGATGGAGCTAGCTTGTTTTCTGCTGCTCTGGAGTAAAGGTAAAGGGTAAAGGGACCCCTGGCCATTAGGTCCATTCGCAGACAACTCTGGGGTTGTGGTGCTTATCTCGCTTTACTGGCCGAGGGAGCCGACGTACAGCTTCCGGGTCATGTGGCCAGCATGACTAAGCCGCACGGAAACGCCGTTTACCTTCCCACCGGAGCGGTACCTATTTATCTACTTTTTGACATGCTTTCGAACTGCTAGGTTGGCAGGAGCCGGGACCGAGCAACGGGAGCTCACCCCGTCGCGGGGATTCGATCCGCCGACCTTCTGATCGGCAAGCCCTAGGCTCTGTGGTTTTAACCCACAGCATCACCTGCGTCCCTGCTCCTCTGGAGAGGAGGACCCAAAGCAATGTATTCCAGTGGCAAGAAAGGAGATTCTAAGCATCAGGAGCAGCTTTCTGGTGACAAGAGCCAATCGACAGTGGAACGGAGTCCCTGAGAAGGTGGTGGGCTCTCTTTTGCTGGAGGTTTCGGAGGAGAGTTGGACAGCCACCTGTCGGGGATTATTTAGCTGGGATTCCTGTATTTCAGGGGGCTGGACTGGATGACCCTTGGAACCCCTTGGTGCTTTTTTAATTCCACGAAATATACAAGGTCTCAGGCTGCTGTGGAAGCAAGTCCTCCTCCTCCTCCTCCTCCTCAGGTCACCCCTGTGTTTACGAAGACGCAGGAAAAGCCCAGCCTTGCCTTGGCAGGAGGACAGCCTCGCCAGCTAAATGGGGCCTAATGGGAGCCTCCCCACTCCTCGCCATCGACTCTCTCCTCATCCTCCCGCTTGTGATTTATTTATATACCGCGGCCGTCTCTGCAAGATCCAGGTCCATTAGAGAAATTAAAATGAACAATTGCCAGCAACCAGCGCGCACCAGCCCACCCTCCCGAAAACACTCAGGAGATAAATGCCCTCTGGCAACCGTCCCGGCGGCCGGCGGAGTCGAAAGAGCACAGGAGACAAGCTGCCAGCCTTGCAAAGAGAGAGAGAGAGAGAGAGAGAGCCTTAAAAGCCAACGCATTCCCCAGCGGAGAAGCTTCCATCAAGGGTCCCTCCGGATCGGGCCCCGGCAAACGTGGCCACAAGAATCCTGCTTTTATTTGCCACCCCACCCCCCGCTTTTAAACTTTCAAGACACCAGTTCAGGTGGGTTTTTAAATGAAAAATAACCGTAAAAGCTCGCGTCCATGGAAGACTGCCCAGGGCTATTCCCCGTGTATCTGCGTCTTGTCAAAATGGATCATCAACAAAGGGAAAGCAACAACACAGCTGCATTATTCCAAGAGGGATATTATGTTGTCGTTCCCCCAGCTGGATTTCCATGGTGCTTGGCCAGAAGGTGCCATGAGCTCAAGAAATTTCAAAATGTGCACAGGTCAGTGCCACAATTCATCGCTACGAATCCTGAAGGGGGCACCTCCGAATTATCTGCAGCATCACATAGGATGGCTAAGTGGCGCAGTGGTTAGAGAGTCACAGACTAAGACCTGGGAGAGCCCAGGGTACAGACCTCTGCTCATCCATGAGACTCGCTGGGTGACCTTGAGGCCACCCACAGCATCTCAGACTGACCTACTCTGCGGGGTTGCTGTGGGGATTAAATGAAGAGAACCCTGTATGCCCTTGGGGGGGGAGGAAGGAATGGGGTACAAATGCAATAAATAAATGAAATATTCTTCCTCGTGCAGTACAGCCCTGTGAGGTCCTGACACAGGAAGCTACCTTACTTACTGTATTTTTCGCTCCATAAGACGCACTTTCTTCTTCCTAAAAAGTAAGGGGAAATGTCTGTGTGTCTTATGAAGCGAATGCTGCGCAGAGGAAGGCTCGCTTTAAAGCAGCAAAGCTGGGCAGGAGCCGCTTACACGGGTGTAAAGCAAGCACAGCGGGAGCCGTGTAATCCCCCCCACCCCTGCGCTCGGCTGCCCCAATGGGATGGGCGGGCGGGCCACCCCCTTGGGACGACACTCGCGTGGGTGAGGTCCCACAGGCGACGTGCAGCCACACAAGACCCTCCCTCTGCCACTGGTCTTGCCGGGACAGTAGTGCCTTCCTTTGCAGAAGTGTGAAATTTGAAGAGCGGCTGTGGTTTGGTCCTTGTGTTGTGTACGAAGGTGTGAATTAGGTAGGTTTGACTTTAAATGGGGATTGCATCAGATTCCTCCCTCATATGAAAGCCCACAGAGCTCTCTGCAATGGACAAAAAAGGAAGAAAGTCCCACTTCTTTGGGTTTCTTAAAATAACTGTGTAGGGCCAAACCACACAGTCCTTAGATCTAAGGGAGTCCATGTGGGAAGCTCATATATTTCCATTGCCTGCCCCCCCTTACTAGGGGATAAAGTCTCTGTTTGTTAATGACAGGTGATTGTGGTTCTTAATGCCACTGTTGACTGCTGTTCGCTTTACATGGTTGAAATATTATTCTGATATACCCAGGGTGGATTTGATTTAAATCAAACTGATTTAAATCACGATTTAAATCACTAGTCAGTAAGGCTCAGGGCCGATTTAAATAAAAAAATCCGATTTAAATCGTAATTTTTTTATTTAAATGGGATTTTTTTTATTTAAATTGGCCCTGAGCCTTACTGACTAGTGATTTAAATCAGTTTGATATAAATCAAATCCGCCCTGGATATACCAGTAGTTTATTAAATAGTTTTAGCACATTTGATTCAGAATATTTCTTTTTTTTGTTTTCCTCCTCTAAAAACTTTGCTGTTGTTCAGTCGTGTCCGACTCTTCGTGACCCCATGGACCAGAGCACACCAGGCACACTTATATTTTAAAACTAGGTTCGTCTTATGGTGAGATGTGTCCTTTATTCCGTTTCTATCCCACCTTTTCCTCCAAGGAGGCATGCATGGTTTTCCCTCCTCCCTGGTTTTAATCCCCACAACAATCCTGTGAGGTAGTTTCGGCCGAGAGGCCATTGCGGCTCTTGAGGGGTTTCCGACAGGAGCATTTCTCTGCAGAACCTATGACGTCTGTGTGTGCGCAAAACAGATCCACAGCCCTTCTTCCCCAGAGCAAACACTGAGGTGCCAACAGCCCGACGATTTATTTCCCCATTGACTTCAGGCATTTTCAGCTGCCTTTCGAAACATCTTAACTTTAAACAAACGTAAGATTTCAATTATGCGTTGTTGATGTTCTAAATGAAATCACAATAAACACAGCCAATTCAAATATGCCCAATACACTCAAACGCAACATACACCAGAGCGGCAGCTCGTACAATGGAACCTTTCCATTAAAAGTTAAGGGAAACAGATGAGAGTTTAAAACAAAAACCTCTCCCTCAAAACCTGGACTACAGGAGCCCGTCATTCCTTTCTCGGAAGAGAATGCCATTGTGTAGGAGACAACACTGAAGACGCCCTCTGTCTTGAGACCACCAGCTCTTCAAGCCAGGCACACAAGCTGCTCCTTGCAGATCTTAAAACATGGGTGTAAGCCAGGGGTTTTCAACCTTTTTGAGTCCGTGGCTCCCTTAACCAACCACTTTCTTTTTGCAGCCGCTGGAGGAAGCCACTAACCCTGGGCTTCCGTTACAGGATGCACAGGACTGGGGATTGCCCCATTTCTCAAGCCCTCTGTTACAGCAATTCTAAGGTCTTATATATACCGGTATATAAAACAAATGTTAATAAATGTACAAGGCAAACAAATACATAAGTCTATAGCCCATGTGTCTGAAATAGCACAGGAGAACAATCCTGAAGCCATGTTGACTCTCCCAAATGGACCTCAGATATTTCTCTGCAAGGAGGAAGGAAATGGGGCAAAGCTTTCTAATGGTCTTTGGACTGGAGGGGCTTCCACCTCCCTGAAAATGCAGTCTGGCAAGTATCTGTTCAGCTGAGCACACTCTCAATATGCGCAAGAGATTCAGAAACTAAGGATTTACCATCTCCAAGGAATGGCCAGGCTACCCAGAAAAGGCAATCAGATAAGGCATTATCTATCAGGTATCCTGGCGGACAGGAGAGAAGCAACACACTCCAATTTCTGCTGGGGACCACCTCTTTCTGTGATGTATGGATGATGTTTTGGGGGGTGGTCTTCAGCTACAAGGTGGGCAATTTCAAATGTCTATATAAGAGCTTGCGCACCAATGTTCTGGGTTCCTCTCCTCCCTCCCTGCGTGGGGGGAGTGGGAGACCCTCTTGCAAGAGTTTAATAAAGATCAGGCTTACTAGCTGCTTTGCTTCTCAATATTCTCTGGCTGGCCTGTTATTTTCTCCTGCCAATAGAGAACCTATATAAGGACTCTATACGGGTTCTTGGGTACCCCATAAGGTAAACGGAGCAGTTTTTTCTTGTAACAGTGTAAAACTAAGGGACTGTTCGCTACTGAAGCTGGAGAGGATTTCTGGTTTTTTAGTTTCCCCACCTTCCCCCCCCCCACTGTTTTATTTTGGGAAGATAATGGGCTGCAACTTAAAAGCTGCCAGCTCCCCTTAAGTTCCTCAGAGAGAAAGAGAGAAGGAGGAGGAGGAGGAGGAGGAGGAGGAGGAGAAGAAGAAGAAGAAGAAGAAGAAGAAGAAGAAGAAGAAGAAGAAGAAGAAGAAGAAGAAGAAGAAGAAAAAGAAAATAATAATAATAATAATAATAATAATAATAATAATAATAATAATAATAATAATTTATTTAATTATACCCCGCCCATCTGGCTGGGCTTTCCACAGCCACTCTGGGCGGCTCCCAACAGAATATTAAAAACACGATAAAACATCAAACATTAAAAAACTTCCCTAAACACAGAAGGATATGGGGGGCAAGTTAATGAAAGGACAGTTCCTTGGCCTCCCCCAAATATTCCTCAAGTCACCCCAGGGTACCAAAGGTGTAGTCTTTGTAGATGGAGGTGAACCTCTCCAACCTTGGTTGCCCCTCCAGATGTTTTGGACAATGGCTCACCCCAGACCTAGCCAGCATAAGATGAAGAACATCAGAAGAGTCCTTCTGGATCAGGCCAATGGCCCATCCAGTCCAGCATCCTGTTCTCACAGTGGCCAACCTGTAAACAGGATCCAAGCCCAGGAGCCCTCTCCCTTCCTGCCGTTTCCAGCAACTGGGATCAGGAAGCAATTTTGCCTCCAGCTGTGGTGGGCAGGGCACAGCCATCGTGCCTGGTACCCACCAAGAGCTTTCTCTTCTTCCATGGGTACATCTAACTCGTGGGTGACCATCACTGCCTCCTGGGGGTGTGAGTTCCATAGATCATGTGCTGCGTAAAGGAGGAGGTACACTAATGTGCCCTGAATCTTCCAACATTCGACTTCGTTGCACCTGCATGCATTCCAGCGTCGGGAGGAAAGCTGAGGAAAGTTTAGGAAACCTGCAAACAGGTTTTGAGCCCTCTCTCCCCTCTTGCGGTTTCTAGCAATGCCGATAAAAACAAATAAATATATAAAGGACCTGCTCATGCGTGCAGATTTAAAAACTATGCACAAAAACTATGCAACGGAACAATCATTACCCCCCATCTCCCTCCCTCCCCCCCGCCACAATATCTATGACAATAGTGTCTCATACCGAATGTAAGCAAACTACAAATTGAAATTGGAGGTGCTATATGTGCTTTTCCTTATGTGTTTGTTTTGCAGCACACACACAAAAACGTTAATAAAAGCTAATTTTAAAAGCAGCAGTAGCATTACTGCCTCAAACTGTGGGGGCAGAGCACAGCCATCTTGGCAAGTAGTCACTGATAAAGGCCTCTCCTCCTGCATGAATTTGTGTACAGTCATGACTCTAGTTACGATAGCTGCGGGTTACTTCCGGGTTTGGCAGTTCGCGCATGCGCAGAAGCACTGAATCGCACCACGCACATGCACAGACGGGGCACTTCATGTTGCGTTCTGCTCATGTTGCGAACGGGGCTCCGGAACGGATCCCGTTTGCATCCACTGTAATCCTCTTTGAAAGCAATTTAGGTTGGTGTCCTGCCCATCACAGCCTCCTGTGGCAGGGAGTTCCATAGTTGAACTATGCACTGTGTGAAAATTGGATCTTTCCCAAGCCTATTAGTTTGAGGGAGGGAAGTCCCAAATTGCATCGTTTTCTATCAAATGAAAACTGAAGGGTGCAAATCTGCCCGGCTATATTTTCAAAGCAGTATTTTCTAGAATGGGACCAGATTTTGAACCTTCATAGACCACCACCCCCCCGCTCTCCTCCCTCTCCCATGCCAAGCCCACCACAGACACATCTTTCTAGTTAACGCCCTGCATTCCTCTCCAAAATCTTAAACCGAACTTCAAACTTCACATTTTTGGAACAGCTTTTTTCTGATTTAAATTAAAAAGCTCCACTTCAGATAAAAGACTTTTCCACCTTATTTCCCTGTAACTCTTTGACACTTAATCAAATTAAGAGAGATTTCCCCGAAAGGGAAGCATCAATTTGAATTATGGGCAGGGGAGAAGGCAGGGAAAGTTTTGATTTGATAGGCAACGCAAAATTACGATCCGTCTCTGCTCCACTTCGGGGAAGGTCAACCTTCTCTCTGCCCTCGCGGGAAGGAACAGAAAATGTCAGGAGACTCCCCCACTCCACTCCCCATTGCACGTCCTCTTTTCTGCCTCCCAGGACAGAAGTTGCACGACAGAAATCCTCCCATGCTCTCTGCAACAGCATGATTATCTCAAGCAGATGTGAGGCAGGCAGGGGGAGAGAAGCAAGACTGGGGACCATTATCTTGCCTGGAGAGTCTCTGCATCTTGCCTTTCTTCCAGGGAACTTGGGGTCCCCCCTCCAGAAATCACTCCTGTTTACTCCTGAAATAGTGTCAGGGCTCTTAGGCTCCTAGGTTGTGGGATTCTCTTCCCACAGGGCTCTATCTCGGACCTTCATTATATAATTTCTCATAGCTGAAGTTGTTGTCGTTTAGTCGTGTCCGACTCTTTGTGACCCCATGGACCAAAGCATGCCAGGCACTCCTGTCTCCCACTGCCTCCCTCATGTTGGTAGCTTCGAGAACACTGTCCAGCCATCTCATCCTCTTCTCCTTGTGCTCTCCATCTTTCCCAACATCAGGGTCTTTCCCAGGGAGTCTTCTCTTCTCATGAGATGGCCAAAGTATTGGAGCCTCAGCTTCAGGATCTGTCCTTCCAGTGAGCACTCAGGGCTGATTTCCTTCAGAATGTAGAGGTTTGATCTTCTTGCAGTCCATGGGACTCTCAAGATAGCTGAAGACACACTTTTTCCAGGCCTTTTGACTCCTGAAACCTGTTCGGGACCCAGCCTGTCATTGTGACCACAATTCAACTGTTTTTAATGTTGCGTTTCAGATTGTTGTAACCCATCCTGGGACCCGCTGGTGAAGGGTGGGAAATAAAGTTCACCACCACCACCAACTCCATCTTAAAGTTAATGCAATTCTAGGATGCATCAACAGAAGTCTAGTGTCCTGGTCGAGAGAAGTCTTAGGGATGCTCTATTCTGCCTTGGCTAGACCACATCTGGAGTCCTGTGTCCAGTTCTGGGCACATGAGTTTAAGAAGGATATTGGCAAGCTGGAAGGTGTGCAGAGGAGGGTCACCAAGATTGTCAAGGGTCTGGAAACCAAGCCTGATGAGGAACGGTTGAAGGAGCTGGGTATGTTTAGCCTGGAAAAGAGAAGACTGAGAGGAGATGTGATAGCTGTCTTCAAGTATCTCAAGGGCTGTCACCTGGAAGAGGGAACAAGCTTGTTGTCTCCTGCTCTGGAGGGCAAGATCTGAACCAATGGCTTCAAGTGGCAAGAAAGGAGATTCTGACTAAACACCGGGAAGAACTTTCTGGCAGTGAGAGCTGTTAAACAGCAGAATGGTCTCCCTTGGGAGGTTGTGGACTCTCCTTCCTTGGAGGTTTTTAAGCAAAGGTTGGGTGGCCATCTGTATGGGGTTGGACTGAATGAGCCTTGGGTCCCTTCCAACTCTAAGATTCTATGAGTCTACATGTGAAATTCAAAAAATTAGAATATCGAAAGGTTCATTTCTTTCAGTTGTTGTTGTTCAGTCGTTCAGTCGTGTCCGACTCTTCGTGACCCCATGGACCAGAGCACGCCAGGCACGCCTATCCTTCACTGCCTCCCGCAGTTTGGCCAAACTCATGTTGGTAGCTTTGAGAACACTGTCCAACCATCTCATCCTCTGTCGTCCCCTTCTCCTTGTGTCCTCCATCTTTCCTAACATCAGGGTCTTTTCTAGGGAGTCCTTCTTCTCATGAGGTGGCCAAATTTCTTTCAGTAATTCAACTTAAAAGGTGAAACTAATATATGAGATGGACTCATGACATGCAAAGCGAGATGTGTCAAGCCTTTATTTGTTGTAATTGTGATGATTATGGCATACAGCTGATGAGAACCCCAAATTAACAATTTCAACTTTGGGGTTTTCATCAGCTGGACGCCATAATCATCACAATTATAACAAGCAAAGGCTTGACATATCTCGCTTTGCATGTCATGAGTCTATCTCATATATTAAACTCCAGTAGCTAATGAAAACAATTGCTTACATAAATGGACTTTTCCACGATATTCTAATTTTTCAAGTTTCACCTGTACATCACCTGCCAGTCCTCCTTCTGTACTCCACCATCTCATAAGAATATAACAATCAAAGTTCCTGGCAGCTGGATTGGGCCAGTGGCCCATCTAGGCCAGCATCCTAGTCCAGGCTGGAAGCTGGATATACAAGAGACCTGCCTGCTCTGTGCCGGATGCAAACTTGAAACTAATGCAGAATGCAAGATGTGTTGGGGTGTTAATGCCCCTCCACCCTATGCTCAGGTTGCATATTGTTGTTGTTCAGTCGTTCAGTCGTGTCCGACTCTTCGTGACCCCATGGACCAGAGCACGCCAGGCACACCTATCCTCCACTGCCTCCCGCAGTTTGGTCAGACTCATGTTGGTAGCTTCGAGAACACTGTCCAACCATCTCATCCTCTGTCGTCCCCTTCTCCTTGTGCCCTCCATCTTTCCCAACATCAGGGTCTTTTCTAGGGAGTCTTCTCTTCTCATGAGGTGGCCAAAGTACTGGAGCCTCAACTTCAGGATCTGCCCTTCCAATGAGCACTCAAGGCTGATTTCTTTGAGAATGGATAGGTTTGATCTTCTTGCACTCCATGGGACTCTCAAGAGTCTCCTCCAGCACCAGAATTCAAAAGCATCAATTCTTTGGTGATCAGCCAGTGTGGTGTAGTGGTTAAAAGTGGTAGACTCGTAATCTGGGGAACCGGGTTCGTGTCTCCACTCCTCCACGTGCAGCTGCTGGGTGACCTTGGGCTAGTCACACTTCTCTGAAGTCTCTCAGCCCCACTCACCTCACAGAGTGTTTGTTGTGTGGGAGGAAGGGAAAGGAGAATGTTAGCCGCTTTGAGACTCCTTCGGGTAGTGAAAAGCGGGATATCAAATCCAAACTCTTCTTCTTATGGTCCAGCTCTCACTTCCGTACATTACTACTGGGAAAACCATAGCTTTAACTATACGGACCTTTGTTGGCAAGGTGATGTCTTTGCTTTTTAAGATGCTGTCTAGGTTTGTCATTGCTTTTCTCCCAAGAAGCAGGCGTCTTCTAATTCCGTATATCCTAAAAACACCACAGTCTCCACTAATAATCATCCCAAGCAAATCAAACTCTGGGTAAGTGCTGGAACCCACGGATTCTGTCACTGCTCAGAGACTTGGGGTGGCCCGAAGCAGATGACTATAAAGGGTCGCTCAGAAAGGAGATGTTCATCAACACCCAATATCCAATTTCACCATCCGACCAGTGGAACGCAGAGGGTGCAAATTCTGGCACTTGGCAAGGAAACCTCAGGTGCCGCTTGGCGTGTGACAAGCTCACTTTCTCACTCTCCAGACAGACAGTGTGGAATAACTCGTTCTCCTCTGTCTGCTCCCCTCCCAGGTCAGAGAAAATGCAGGGGTCTCTCTGCCCGTGCATGTCCCCCAAAAAACACTTCTGATTCCTTGACATGAAAGTCTGCTATTTTAGAAAGCAGCAACTCTCTGAAGTTCAGACGCCAGGATCCTAAAGGCGCTGTTGCAAGACACCGAGAGGCAGAACACAGCTTAATAATGCATAATTGAGAGTTCAAAAATTGTTGGGTTTTTTTTGTTTGTGTTTGTTTGTTTGTTTGTTTACAGCCAGCTGGTAATCGCAACGCACAGAAACACTCAAGGTTAAGAGGCTGCAGAAGCAACATATGAAAGGGCAAGATTAGTCTCGGGAGAGAAGGATTAATTCTCGAGAGTCCAGAACTTGCAGAATTTCTGAAAAGCAGTTGTGAAAGGTGCTGTTGTGTGTCTGTCTGCTCCAGCACAACATTGTTGAAGATGCACACTTATGCTTGGAAGATGCTTGGACCAGATGACTCTTGGGGTCCCTCCCAACTCTACCATTCTAGGATTCTACAAATTAAAGGGTACTAATCTAATCCTATGGGATGCAGGTGGCGTTGTGGGTTAAACTACAGAGCCTAGGGCTTGCTGATTAGAAGGTTGGTGGTTCGAATCCCCACAATGGGGTGAGCTCCCGTTGCTCGGTCCCTGCTTCTGCCAACCTAGCAGTTTGAAAGCACATCAAAGTGCAAGTAGATAAATAGGTACCGCTTCAGCGCGAAAGTAAACGGGAGTTTCTGTGCGCTACTCTGGTTCTCCAGAAGTGGGTTTGTCATGCTGGCCACATGACCTGGAAGCTGTACACCGGCTCCCTTGGCCAGTAACATGAGAAGAGCGCCGCAACCCCAGAGTCAGACACAACTGGACCTAATGGTCAGGGGTCCCTTTACCTTTAACCTTAAGTGGTACTTGAAGATTTTGCCCACCAAGCCAGACTTATCCGGACCTTCCAACAGCATCCTGCCTACAAGGGCAGCAAGACCTGGTGGTCTCTGGAAGTTACCCAGAAGGGAACATCCGAGATACTGTTAGTATTTGATTCCCCAGTTTCTGCCTTTGAGTCTGTTAAGGTGCAGTGATTCCCACCCAGGCAACACTCGAAACTCCATAAAAAGGAGCCCCATCACTTGCCTACAAACCTACAATTTCACGCTTCAGAGGCACGCCGGTCTCTCCTGCTGGCATATTGTTAAGCAAACATAAGGAAGGAGGTCGAGCGTTGTACCCCTCCGCAGTCAGACTCCACAGCTTAACATTTTACAGTTTCCACCATCCACACCGCAGGAGCCATCCAAACTCCCACACACTCCATAAATTAAACTCAGGCAGACCTCCCCATGCAGTCTCAGAAAAGATGGCCATCTCTCTCTCATTCTCTCTCATTCTCTCTCTCTCTCTCTCTCTCTCTCTCTCTCTCTCTCACACACACACACACACACACATACACATACCATGCAAAGCGGAAGAGGGCAGCTGGGTCAAAAACCAGGCTGGGGAGAGGGAAAGATGCTCAGAATCTTTGTGACCCCCCCAAGGGTCATCGAGTCCCTTTCACAGCAGGAATCACAGGGAATGGATCCCTGAGAGATTCAACCTTCTTTATGTGGCACACAGTTAAACTATGGAACTCACGTGGACCAATGGTACTGTCACGGATCGCCTGGCTCCTCGCGAGGAGAGGGCATGGGGAGGTCCTACTCAAGAGGAGAGCCGGGGCAGAGGTATTCCTTGGGAGGAGCGAGGGGAGAGATGTCCTTCTCCCGAGGAGGAGTGGGACAGGAGGACTACTCGAGGGGAAGGGCTAGGAGGAGGTCCTATTCACGAGGAGTGCAGGGAAACAGGTCCTCCTCAGGGGGAGGACTGGGAGAGCAGCCCTATGCGAGAGGAAGTCTCCCTAAGTTACAAGGAACCCCAGCTACTTCTGTCAATGGACTGCTCCTCCTCCAGCATTTCCCCTGAGGTCTCCCCAAGGGAGGAGGAGGTGCAGAGGGTTGGAGACACTGGGCAAAGACCCAGCACTGCCAGCCAGAGAAGATTTGAGGAAGAGCACAACATCGGGGGGGGGGGTCAGGAGGCACCGCAGATGTCGTTTTAGGGTGCCGAGACTTTGGTGCTGGGCGGGAAACCAGAGAGGGGCACTTCCGGATTCTGCAAGTGACTGAGCGGTCATGTTTTGAACTAGCTCTACACTGTAAATAGGAATGCACAATAGTCTTAGCAACTGAATGCTCTGTCGTTACTCATGAGCAACCCTTGGAAGGATCCTGACAGGTTCCAAGTAGTATGGGAAACAGCCCTACTAGAAAAAACTAACCAGTAACCTGAAACTGATACAGGGACAAACAGAAGAAGACACCTTCACCCTGGTATGGCTCCCCTTCATCACACACACAGCCCAACAAAATCTACTGACAGCATACAAATCAATATGGCTAACCTGATCAAAAACACCCACCCACCCCCACTCACATGGAAACAAAGACCACCACAGCCAACCACAAATGAACAATCACACCCTACGACAATCCCGACCTCTCTCACCATCAAAGGAACACAAGCGAACAACAGAGAACCTACACAAACAACGCTGACACCAAACCCTACATATATTAAGGGAAATAGAAACATCGTCACCCCACCTCACCCACCCACCCCATCCCACCCACCTCTTTCCCCCTTTTCTCCCTAATGCTTCAACAACCAAAACTGATTTGCAAAAATGTTACATGGAAAAAATACGAGAGAGACATTGCACACACTTTTGTAAATCAAGAGTATAGCATCTAGATAAGTATAGCGTCTAGATCAAGGGAAGTAATAGTACCACTATATTCTGCTCTGGTCAGACCTCACCTGGAATACCGTGTCCAGTTCTGGGCACCACAGTTCAAGAAGGATACTGACAAGCTGGAACGTGTCCAGAGGAGGGCAACCAAAATGGTCAAAGGCCTGGAAACGATGCCTTATGAGGAACGGCTTAGGGAGCTGGGTATGTTTAGCCTGGAGAAGAGAAGGTTAAGGGGTGATATGATAGCCATGTTCAAATATATCAAAGGATGTCATATAGAGGAGGGAGAAAGGTTGTTTTCTGCTGCTCCAGAGAAGCGGACACGGGGCAATGGATTCAAACTACAAGAAAGAAGGTTCCACCTAAACATTAGGAAGAACTTCCTGACAGTGAGAGCTGTTCGGCAGTGGAATTTGCTGCCAAGGAGTGTGGTGGAGTCTCCTTCTTTGGAGGTCTTGAAGCGGAGGCTTGACAGCCATATGTCAGGAATGCTTTGATGGTGTTTCCTGCTTGGCAGGGGGTTGGACTGGATGGCCCTTGTGGTATCTTCCAACTCTAGGATTCTATGATTGTAAGAAAATCTTTAATAATGATTAAAAAAAACTATGGAACTCACTCCCACAGGAGGAGGTGATGATCACCAATTTGCATGGGTTGTGCTGAGTTGGGATGGTGTCTTGTAGAGGGAGGGAGGGAGGGAGGGAGGGAGGGAGGAAAAAACAGACTGAATTAAGGCCTGCACAAATAGAAGCACCTTCTACTCATACACGGGACTTCCTGGATCTCTGCCCAGAAACCTTCAGATGATTACACAGCCAGGAAAAAAAAAAAAGGCTGTGAAATTTGCAACAAATCCTTTAATCCAAATATGCTGCTTCTAGGCTTCACCTTTAATCTTCACCTCCCGGCCATCACCCCTAAGGATGCAGACAGACAGGAATCCTGTATCTGGAGTGCCAGTGGCAGGTCTACCAGCCAGCGGGTCAAACGCTGACTCAGGGAGCTTTTAAAAACGGAAAAAGAGCAACTCGTCATCCTAGTTATTGCCAGCGCGTACGTTTGCTCAACCGATCATTAATCTGTCATTTTATGCTTCTGGACTGCAGCGCTGTGCCATTTCAGATTTAAGCTGAAAAGCTACTCTGGACACGGAAGGGGTGTGGCCTCGTGACATCACGGGGAATCAGCCAATCAGCGCTGTGCACAGCCAGTTCCTGCTCTCACCGCCCAATTTTTCCAGCAGCTGGTATTCAGAAGCATTGTTGCCTATGGCTGTAGCCATCATGGCTGGTAGCCACCCATAGCCCTCCCCTCTGTTAATTTGTCTTAATATCGGTCGCTGGGGCACATGAGCCGGGAGTGGTGGCATTGCGGCTGGCAGGCTTCCCAGAGGCACCTGGTCAGCCACTGCGAAAACAGGATGCTGGACCAGATAAACCTTTGGCCTGATCCAGTGTGTGTGTGTGTGTGTTCTTAATGTTATGTTCTTACAGATGCACATGATGAATTTTCAGAGGATGCAAAGAGAGGGGGGCTTTTAGCAACCGAAGCAGAAGGTCTTTGACACCCGAAGTCCGCAACCAAATAGTCGGGGTGGGGTGGGGGATGCAATTCAGATTGGAGATGGGGGTGTTTGGGGGCCAGCGCGTCATACCCTTATTATTTTTTTGAACAGAAATGTATTAATCTAGATTGATTAATCTACCGTGTTTCTCCTAAAATAAGACATAGCCATAAAATAAGCCATAGCAGGATTTCTATGCATTTGCGAAATATAAGCCATACCCCGAAAATAAGCCATAGTGATGCGGCACCTCCCATTAAAACAGCCTGGAGAGGCGTGGCTATGCAGCATACCGATGCGATGCGGTTAAAATAAGACATCCCCTGAAAATAAGCCATACTGTGTTTTGTTGAGGGGGAAAAAATATAAGACGGTGTCTTATTTTAGGAGAAACACGGTAGCACGGGGTCAGCAAACCTTTTCAGCAGGGGGCCAGTCCACTGGCCCTCAGACCTTGTGGGGGGGGCGGACTATATTTTGGGGGGGAATATGAACAAATTCCTATGCCCCACAAATAACCCAGAGATGCATTTTAAATAAAAGAACACATTCTACTCATGTAAAAACACGCTGATTCCCGGTCCGTCTGCAGGCCTCATTTAGAAGGCGATTGGGCCCCATCCGGCCCCCGGACCTTAGTTTGGGGACCCCTGATCTAGCATTATTCTGAGAGACACACAAGACAGATACTGTCTCCTGCAAGAACTTCCATCTCTTCTACCTATAGTCTATTTTTATAAAACCACATTTAAGCAATTCAGCAGCGAAAGGGGGGCAAGAGCACAGCGGAGCATGTGGAATCTGATTAAAAGGAGCGCTATTTTCTCAACCGCCTGGCCTGGTGCCTGCAATTAGAGAGGCTTTTGATTCCTTGCAAATTCCCCGGAGATCAAACGCACCTGATACGCGCCAGCCTGTTATGTGTTTTGCAAAACGCAACTCGACCCACTCCTGGCCTTTTCGCTTGCTCCCAAGCAGCAAAGGGGCGAGATTGCTCACACCTCCTGCCTCCAAACCGCTATATATATATATATATATATATATATATATATATATATATATATATATATATATATATATATAAATTCCCGACACCTTAAGCCCAGCTCTGTGGGTCAGGGTGTAGCCGCCAGCTGTAATTGGCCTTGCAGGTGGGCCGTGCCATTTGCAAGCCAGGGCAGAATTATTCTCATTAAAAGACAGGGCTCTCCACTACCGAAATTGCTTTCCACCCAAGGCCTGCCAAGCCAAGGGTTGGGAAGGGAAGCGAAGGAGCAGCGAGCTAATAAGATCTGCCAGAAACGGACAATTAAGGACCAAGCATCGTGATGAAGACGGAGCAAAGAGGGACTGGCCCAGTTTTTTCATGCTCAGGATGGCACAATGGCCCTATTAACCCAATGGAAAACTCCCCCCTTCTTTTTTTAACATTGCCGAGCCAAATTCCTCACACTTCCGAGTCATTAAGGACCTGAGCCTGCCAACACCCCCATGCAGAACAACAAACAGGCCCCCGCTTTGATCTCCGGAACACAAGAACACCAGGAGAGGCTGCTGGATCTGTCCAACGCCAGACCCTCCCAGTGTCCCGATTTCCCAGGGACAGTCCCGGAATTACAGAAGCCGCCCTGGTTTCTGATTTGATCCCACAATGTCCCGGTTTTTCGTTTTCCTCCCCTCCACGTCTCGGAGAACATTGCCGTGTGTAGGTGCAAAAACGGAGCCCTGTTTATCCTGAAAACAAAATTCCTTCAGCAGCCAGCCACTTCTTAGGAAATGCGTGTTTATTCCTTTATCGTAAATGGAGCCTTAACGCTGTCTCCTCAGAAGCACGTCCCACTGTATTCAATGTAGCTTACTCCCAGGTAAAGACTGGGCAGCCTTACACTGCAGTCCTAATACCCAGACATAAGTCCCACTGAGTTTAATAGGATTTACTCTCTGGTGTGTTCCTGATCATTCTCACAGTTGTTGTTGTTATTATTATTATTATTATTATTATTATTATTATTATTATTATTATTAATTGATATTATTATTCTCGTCTTTTTCCCTCACAGAGACTCAATGCAGCTTACTGCTAAAAAAAAAATCATTTCATTCTATTTATCGGTCAAAGGTGTTGTGCATGATCCCTTCACTCACACATTTCCCCCCCCCCTTTACAACACCCCTGCAAGGTAGGTGAGGCAGAGAGGTTGTAACTGGCTCACGGTCACGGGTGCCCCTTTGACGTCTATGCATGCAAGGGATCAGAAGTTTCCTGATGCGGAACAGAACGTCCCCCTTTTCATCGGGAAAATGTTGGAGGGTATCGCAATGCCCCATCTAGTCCGGCATCCTGTCCTCACAGTGGCCAACCAGATGCCCCATTGCGGGAGACCCGCAAGCAGGATTCAAACATAAGAGCCCTCTCGCCTCCTGTGAAGTTTCCCGCGACTTCCAGGGCAGAGCGTAGCCATCGCAGCTATGAAAGCGCTTTCCACAAATTTGTCTAATCCTCTTTTCAAGTTGGCGGCCATCCCTGCCTCCAATGAGAGGGAGTCCCCCAGTTTGCATGCGGCGAAGAACTTTCTTTTCTCCGTCCCAAATCTTCCCGCAAGAGGATCTCCCTTCTGCACGCCAAGGTGCTTGGCGCTGTTTGATCACGAGAAAAAGCACAATTTTTAGTATGCGCCTCAGGTTCCGGCGACGGTTCCTTTCATCTGCTTCTCTTCCCCCCTCCCCTCGCAGGAACATCACAAGAAGGTCTGAAGCGCTACAAGCCTCTGCCAATTAGAGGCCTCTAACATGGCATCAATGGCAGGAGGTCAGGAGTGTTTGCCTCGCTTCTGAGCCAAGAGATGCGCCCTCCACTTCAATTGCTTTTCGTCGGCACCGCTTTGGAGAGCAAAGAGGGCGACCACAGAACCTCCCGCTGGCTTCCGAGGAGATAACAACGGCACACATGATTCCGGGCAGCAGATGCGGACCATGTCTCTGGATCTCCTCTTGCACCTTACATCCCAGCTGGGGCAAAGATGAACAACGCACAAAACTGGAAATGGTGCATGTGTGTCCTCTGACAGAAGCCCCCTTTCCAATAAATAATAATAATAATAATAACTTTTATTTGTATCCTGCCTTCCCTGGCCAAAGCTGGGCTCAGAGCAGCTAACATCATACAAATAAGACGATATGCATAATACAAGCAATCAATCAATTAAGACACATCCCACAATTAATTCCAACAAAATTAAAATTAAAACTGGACAAGCGGCAATCTTCAAGTTAAAATTGGAAGTGGTTAATACTTGCCAAGACCAACTGGCTGTAGCTTTCTCTTCCAACAATTCACTTGTCCCAGTAGGCACGAAGGAGAAACACACACAGTGGAAATCGAAATGGTACAGTCAAACCTCGGCTCCCAAACACCTCCGTTTTGGAATTTTTTGGCTCCCGAACCCCGAAACCCCAGAGGTAAATGCTCCAGTTTTGGAATGTTTTTCGAAAGCCAAACATCCAACATGGCTTCTGCTTGAGTGCAGGAAGCCGTGCCTTGGTTGTCGAACATTTCGGAAGCTGAATGGGTTTCCGGAACAGATTACATTCGACAGCCGAGGTTTGACTGTATTAACTACGGACTAAAGCAGACATGGGACGCGGGTGGTGCTGTGGGTTAAACCACAGAGCCTAGGACTTGCCGATCAGAAGGTTGGTGGTTCAAATCCCCGCGATGGGGTGAGCTCCCATTTCTTGGTCCCTGTTCCTGCCCACCTAGCAGTTCGAAAGCACATCAAAGTGCAAGTAGATAAATAGGTACCGCTCCGGTGGGAAGGTAAACGGCGTTTCCGTGCGCTGCTCTGGTTTGCCAGAAGCGGCTTAGTCATGCTGGCCACATGACCCGGAAGCTGTACGCTGGCTCCCTCGGCCAGTAAAGCGAGATGAGTGCTGCAACTGCAGAGTCATCCGCGAATGGACCTAATGGTCAGGGGTCCCTTTACCTTTACCTAAATCAGAGGTTTTCAAAATGTGGCTGTCAACCCAGCGCCCAGAAATCTCTCCGTAGTAACAAACGTGCCTGGCGACTGGCTAGTTTTGAACACTGCACAGAATGGCTGAGTTGGAAGGGGACCCAAAGGCCATCTATTCCGGCCCCCTGCCATGCAGGAATCACAGCTCAAGGCTATTTGGGAACGGCTGCTCCAGAGCCCTTTGCACCCGGATGGGGTCACAAACAGTTCATGGATGCACGGCAGCCCCACCTCCGCTCTCGAAGAAAATAGGCTGCATTGACACCAGGAGTGCCACCTCCTCCTCTTGGCCCTGGGGGCACCAGTCCCTGCCCAGCCGCACTGCAACAACTATGCTTTCCCTGCGGAGCAGAGTTTTCACAGGGTCTCTTCCAGTTGTTGGGTTACGTACCTGCTTGGCTATTCCCAGGCTGCTCACATACGAGCTCAGGCACTGCTGAATTTTAAGCTCAATGAAGCTTTTTGTTAGATCTTTTTTTAAAACACACACACACACACACACACACACAAAACGTTTCAGTGGAGAAAGGGGGGGAGTTTGGCTACAACGGCAAAAGGAAGAAGGGACTGACCTCAGGGTTGTCCCATTAATTATTGCCTTTTGTTTATTTGCAGTTGAAGCCGAACTACTGAATAATCATGCTGAGCCTCTTTTCCCGCGTGGGCCATTACGCTCTCCGGCTAATCTCGGGGAAATTATCAGGAGGGCTGGAGACCTTCCTCCGCCACAGGCTAAATAATGCAGGAGGGCACCAAGAGCAGAGAAGCAAAATCCAGGGAGCCACAGAAACTTCCATCACCGGTTCAGCAGCAACTGAATATTTGGCCAAATTGTCCCTGCTCCATCCCTGGCACCGAAGGGCTGCTGGGTTCAGAGATAATTTCCCAAAGGAGAAATGGGTGCTCAGAACGCTGTTAAGAAGCTCAGACACACACACACAAACACACACAAACACACACACACTGTAAGCTGATTGCCAAAAGGCACCTTGAACTCAGGTTACACAGTCTCCACAACAGAACGCCTGGTCGCCATTTTAGGGCTTGCTGATCAGAAGGTCGGCGATTCGAATCCCCGCGATGGGGTGAGCTTGTTATCCATTGGATGACTTTCCCCCCATTTGTTCCTATTCATGATCAGCAGTGACTTTTCAGAGACTTTATAGATTTCTGTTTTATTGTTTATGTTGATGAGAATTACATTATATATGCTTAGTGTCATGTCCTGTTTTTTACATCATATAAGTTGTGATTGGCACCTGGGGCTTGCTGATCAGAAGGTCGGCAGTTCGAATCCCCGCGATGGGGTGAGCTCCCGTTGCTCGGTCCCTGCTCCTGCCAACCTAGCTGTTTGAAAGCACGTCAAGTGCAAGTAGATAAATAGGTACCCCTCTGGCAGGAAGGTAAACGGCGTTTCCGAGTGCTGCTCTGGTTCACCAGAAGCAGCTTAGTCATGCTGGCCACATGACCCAGAAGCTGTACGCCAGCTCCCTCGGCCACTAATGGGAGATGAGCGCTACAACCCCATAGTCGGACACGACTGGACCTAATGGTCAGGGGTCCCTTTGTTGTTGTTCAGTCGTTCAGTCGTGTACGCCTCTTCGTGACCCCATGGACCAGAGCACACCAGGCACTCCTATCCTCCACTGCCTCCGGCAGTTTGGCCAAACTCATGCTAGTTGCTTTGAGAACACTGTCCAACCATCTCATCCTCTGTCATCCCCTTCTCCTTGCGCCCTCCATCTTTCCCAACATCAGGGTCTTTTCCAGGGAGTCTTCTCTTCTCATGAGGTGGCCAAAGTACTGGAGCCTCAACTTCAGGATCTGCCCTTCCAGTGAGCACTCAGGGCTGATTTCTTTAAGGATGGATATGTTTGATCTTTTTGCAGTCCATGGGACTCTCAAGAGTCTCCTATTATTATTATTATTATTATTATTATTATTAACAACTCAAATGTAGAACCGGGCCCAAACTAACAAAATGAATCTCAACAGGGACTAATGTAAGATTTTGCACTTAGGCAGGAAGAAACAAAATCCCCCCCCCCAAAACAACACCCCAGAATATTACTTTCCTTCCTCCTCTCTCCCGACCTGTTTCCTTTTGTATTCTTTCTTTTAGGGACTGCGTATTATTCATATTTGCTAGCCTCCTCCAGCTGAAAAGTGAAATAAGAGTGGAACTTGCCTTTCTAGGGCAGTTTTTCCATGCTCAGTGTTTTTTTGTGTTTTTAATATATTGCTGGGAGCCGTGCAGACTGGCAGGGGCAACTGGGTCAGATGGGCAGCACATAAATATTAAAATTATTACTTATTAAAAAATATATAGCGCCTTCATCGAAAGATCACAGGGCCATTTACAGTGTAAAGTTATTGGGCTTCAACTCCCAGCAGCCCAACTCAGGATGGCCAGCGGTCACAGAGGATGCTTCTAGACCAGAAATATGATTAATAAAAATATTTAGGAAAACAATTAAGGAGCTTTAAACATATTAAGATGTATTTAAGTTCTGGCTTTCTTGCAACGGCCCCATCCGTCACCGCAAAGCTTCTGGCACAATGCCTGGTGGATGAGGCCCACTTGCAAACCCAGTGTGGCAACTGGGTGGGGCTGTGGTCTCTGGGCTGGATCCCAACATCAGCAACAGGGAAGGTGAGGTTCGCCAGGCAGGATCTGGCCTTTTAACAGCTTCATGGCTGCTGGTTTGAATGCACGGTGCTTCTTTCCCTGTGTTCTTCCCTGATGGACTGTTTTGATATTTTTTTTAAAAGCCGGAAGAGGTTTCCGGCACAATTGCTTTGCCCACAGAACGTGATCAATTCACCACTTAACCTTCTCTCAGGACAACTCAATAGCACACATTTAAAAGTCTCTCTGGCTGGAAGGAAGGAACAGCTCCTACGGGCTTGATCGTTCTCTTCCCATTTCCATCGATCGGGGAGACCAGGAATACCGAAAGCATCTTATTTTGAGTGGGTTGTGGTGTTTCGCTCGGGTTTTGCAGAAGAGCAGCTTTGGAGACACCTGGTTTTAAGCCAACACTTACGTCTACAATAGTCTCCCCAACATGAGGATCTTCAGATGCATCAGGCTACAGCTGACATTAAGGTGTCGTGTTGGCTAGGGTTGAGGAAGCTGCGGGTCAAAACATCAGGGAGAGGGTCTGGTTGGGGAAGAACAGTGCCGGATTTACGCATAAGCTAAACAAGCTCTAGCTTAGGGCCCCACTCTCTTGGGGCCCCCAGAAAATGTAAAGGGGAAAAAAAACCTGGGTGTACGTTTCCAAAATATAAGCTAAAAAACAAATAAAATAAAACCTACATACAGCAAGAAAGATGGAGGGCACAAGGAGAAGGGGACAGCAGAGGATGAGATGGTTGGACAGTGTTCTCGAAGCGACTGGCATGAGTTTGGCCAAACTGCGGGAGGCAGTGGAGGATAGGGGTGCCTGGCGTGCTCTGGTCCATGGGGTCACGAAGAGTCGGACACGACTGAACGACTGAACAACAACAAACAACATACAGCAACAGTGCTTTGTGTTGTGTACCACTTATGATGTAAGTCATGGGCCCTGCCTGCTAGCCTGCTCCCTTATATAGCACTGCTTTGCTCCTTTCTATATATAGGGTGCCGACATTCTGCATGGACTAGTTGCAAGGGAACATGTGCAAATGGCTTGAGAAGTAGTAGTAGTAGTAGAAGAAGAAGAAGAAGAGGAGGAGGAAGAGTTTGGGTTTGATATCCCGCTTTTCACTACCCGAAGGAGTCTCAAAGCGGCTTACATTCTCCTTTCCCTTCCTCCCCCACAACAAACACTCTGTGAGGTGAGTGGGGCTCAGAGACTTCAGAGAAGTGTGACTAGCCCAAGGTCACCCAGCAGCTGCATGTGGAGGAGAGGAGACGCGAACCCGGTTCCCCAGATTACGAGTCTACCGCTCTTAACCACTACACTACACTGAGATACAGATTAGGTCCATCAATGACCATATACAATATATTCAACACAAAAAAACAATGACAATTTGTTGTTGACAAAGGACAGCTGGACATAGAAAGGGCCCCATTACCTTCAGTAGCTTAGGGCTTCATCAAACCCAAATCCGGCCCTGGGGAAGAACATGTGTGCTGGATCAGGCCAATGTCCCATCTACTCCAGCTTCCCATTCTCACAGTAGCCAACCAGACACACATTGTGGGAAACTAGGAAGGCGGCATACAAATAGAATGATGATGATGATGATTTCTCTCCTCTTCCATGAATTTGTCCAATCCTTCTTTTAAAGCCATCCAAGTTGGTGACCATCACTGCCTCCTATGGGAGGGAGTTCCACACCTTAACTCTGCACTGTGTGAATAACTTTCTTTTCTCTGTCCTGAATCTTCCAACATCCGACTACGTTGGATGTCCAGGGATTGGAATCGTAGAATCATAGAACTGTGCAACTGGAAGGGACCCCATGGGTCAACTAGTCCGACCCCTTGCAATGCAGGAATCTCAGCTAAAGCATCCAGGAAAGATGGACATCCCATCTCCAATGAGGAAAAGTCCACCACCTCCCAGAAAGTTCTTCCTGGTGTTTCATCGGAATCTCCTGGCCATTTCAATCTGTTGGGTTTGGGTCTTACCTTCCAGAGCAAGAGAAAACAAGCTTCCTCCATCTTCCCTGTGACAGCTCTTGATATATCTGGACATCACCTTTCAGTCTTCTCTCCCCTGGTCGGACATCTCCCCAGCTCCCTCAACCGTTCCTCATCAGGCTTTGTTTCCTGGCCCTTGACCATCTTGATCACCCTCCTCGGCACACACCATCCAGCTTGTCCGTATCTCCCCTTAACTACCAACTCTCCCCCTGCCCCAGCAGCCGCCACAAAGTGCGGCAGTCTCCACACAGACACACACAACTTCACGGCGCTTATTAGCTCCCTGCACCAAGGATATTCACAGAGATGCAAAAGGCGGCAGATGCCTCTGAGCCCCACGGCATCCGGGAGGCCAGGAGGCACCCCATTTCCAAAGAGTTTCCTGCTTTTCCAGGGCTTTGCTTTCAAAACCGCCTTCCTCCCAGCCCACACACACCCCAATCCTCCCTGCTGTTCCCTATTGCTATAATAAGGGAATTTCCCGCAAAAAAGGGAAAGGTTGACAGCTGTGCCTTCAACCCCCAAATACAGCATTTTCGCTCCATAGGGCGCACCGGACCATAGGGCGCACCTCGTTTTTAGAGGAGGAAACAAGAAAAAAACATTTTTCTGGTTTTCCTCCTCTAAAAGCCCCGTTTTTTTTTTTTTTGAGGATCAGCTAAAAGTTTTGCAGCTTTTTTGCAAAGGGAAAAGTCCTGTTTTTTGAGGATCAGCTAAAGGTTTTGCAGCTTTTTTTGCAAAGGGAAAAGCCCTGGGTTTTTCTGAGGATCAGCTAAAAGTTTTCCAGCTTTTTGCAAAGGGAAAAGCCGTGTTTTTCTGAGGATCAGCTAAAAGTTTTGCAGCTTTTTTTTGCAAAGGGAAAAGTCCTGTTTTTTGAGGATCAGCTAAAGGTTTTGCAGCTTTTTTTGCAAAGGGAAAAGCCCTGGGTTTTTCTGAGGATCAGCTAAAAGTTTTCCAGCTTTTTGCAAAGGGAAAAGCCCTGTTTTTCTGAGGATCAGCTAAAAGTTTTCCAGCTATTTTGCAAAGGGGAAAAGCAAAGAGGAAAAGCCCTGCTTTTTATGGGGTTCAAGTCACATTGAAAAATCTTAAGGAAAGGGAGACATTTCTACTGTTTCCAGACGGACAATCTACTGTAATCAGCCAGTCCCGTGTCACTGGGGAAACAAACAACCTCCCTCTGCAGCACATTCAAGAATGGAGGCCTGGGAAAGGGGGCGGCCGAAAGGGAGCCAGGACTCTTATCTCTCTCCCGATCTCTTGCTGATCAGCTGCTGAGCGGGGTCCTTTCAACACCCCCTTTTCTCTTTGTAAAAACAAAACAAAACACTATCTGCTTTTGGTCCCTGGGCAGTTTGGCTCCAGGGACCACCATTCACTCCATAAGACGCACAGGTGTTTCCCCTTACTTTTTAGGAGGAAAAAAGTGCGTCTTATGGAGCGAAAAATATGGTAATACTTTGTTTCTGTTATGTACTGAACTGATTGGCCTACAGGAGAAGCCAATCAGGCTCCTGGATGAAATGAATCAGCAACCTGATTGGCCTGCAGGAGCAGCCAATCAGGATTCCGGGTGAAGTGAATCTGCAACCTGATTGGCCTACAGGAGCAACCCGCAACTAGCCAATCTGGCGGGGCCCATTGCATATATATAGCAGACGTTTTGGTGGGCAAGTTCCATTCACTGTTCACTGTCTTACAAGCTGCAATAAAGAGCATGAAACCACCTCAGGACTCCGAGTATATTTCATTTCACTTGGCCAAACGCACACACAGCGTGCACCCAGTGGGCCTGTCAGGCTAATTACATTATCAGCGCAGGAGAAATAGCAGCAGGCCCAGCCCTGGAGTGCTTGCGGAGAAAAGAGGCAGAGGCCTCAATCCTTCCAGGAAGCAGGTTCAATAAATGCTTGTACAATCTCACCCACCGCAACGCCTCCGCTTCCCTCCTCTGCATGGATGGCACAGCAGAGATTTGGGTCTCTCTCCCTCTCTCTTGCAGTAAACAGAAGAGCCCGTAAACAGGCAGAAGAAGCTGGGGTGAGAGCGAGAGAAAATGTGACCAAGCGCTTGGGACCACAGGGGGGTGGGGAGAGCCAACATGTGCAAATGCCTCTGTAATGCAAGGCTAGAGAGCCACCAGGTCCTCTCTGCACACTGAGCTCCCAGAGGAGATCGCCTCGGACTGCTTACTCATTCCAGCGCATGGGGTGGGATTCTGGGGCAGAGGGATTTGCAGAAGGTACCAGTGGAGCCTCACAAAAAGATGTCATGCTCCTGCAATCTCCAAAAGCACTGCAGGCCTTCAGAGGTGCGCCTCCTTGCTGCCACAGCACAGCAGGTGGGAGTGGTGCAGTGATGTGGCCGCCACTTCCAGAAAACTAATGGAATATAGAATATGCTTAGCACTCATTTCCACATTATTTGATTCTCTCCCCAAAAATAAAAAATAGTGGCGAGACCCGCCATTGCCATTGGGGGGCAAAAAAGGGCTGTCCCCTTTCCCCACCAACTCAACTCCAAGGGTACATGGGCATCACATACCGGTAGTTCTATAAGGCTTCTCCAGAAACGAACGCTTCAACAATCTTTAAATTAAATACAGCGGTACTTTGGTACTCAAATGCATTGGTTCCCAAACACTGAAAACCCAGAGGTAAGTGTTCCGGTTTTCCGAATGTTTTTCGGAAGCCAAATGTCTGATGCGGCTGCTGGCTATTGTTTCCAGGGCGCCTGCACTAATCAGAAGCCGTGTCTTGGTTTTCGAACAGACCTCTGGAACAGATTAAGTTTGAGAACCAAGCTACCACTGTATCTGGCGCTTTTGTTTTTGCTATTTATTTTGCGTTTTTGTTTTTTGTGACTGTGTGGAACCC
Organism: Lacerta agilis; assembly: GCF_009819535.1. Taxonomy (NCBI): domain Eukaryota; kingdom Metazoa; phylum Chordata; class Lepidosauria; order Squamata; family Lacertidae; genus Lacerta; species Lacerta agilis. The sequence goes on from NC_046322.1 coordinate 1,941,743, forward strand.
AGTTCAGCTACGGATTAATTGATTGTGTGACTGTGGAAATGGATAAAAAAAACCCACCCAAACAATGACTATTATCAGTGCAAGTAAGAAAAAAATAATAATTTTTATTTTTTATCATCTACAATACAGTGGTACCCCACAAGACGAATGCCTCGCACAACGAAAAACTCGCAAAACGAAAGTTGACTCGCGAGACGAATTCGTCTATGGCTGTTTTTCGCAAGACGAATTCGTCTGGCGAGGTACCACTGTAAGCCGGCACCGGACCGCGCCGCGCTGAATTTTAAAGCTACAGCGAGCGAACAGCAGTGCTGCTGTTCGCCCGCTGCAGCCTTAAAATGCGACATGGCGCGGTCCGGTACCGGTCGGAAGGGGTGTTGGCAGATCGCGCCCACCATCTTGGGTGGACATGCGCAGTCGACCCAAGATGGCGGGCGCGATCGGCCAGCACCCTTTCCGACCGGAGCCAAAAGGTAAGACTTTACAGCTATGGCCCCACGCCGTGTTTTAAAGCTGCAGCGGGCGAACAGCAGCGCTGTTCACTCGCTGCAGCCTTAAAACGCGGCACGGCACGGCTCTGGTGCCGGTCGGAAGGGGCGCAGGCCATTCACGCCCGCCATCTTGGGTGGGCGGGTGAGATCAGCCGGCGCCCCTTCCGACCGGCGCCCCCGGACTTTTTCCCCCATAGGAATGCATTAAATTTTAATGCGTTCCTATGAGAAACGGTGCCTCGCAAGACGAAATTTCCTCAAGAAGAAAAGTCTTGCGGAACGAATTAATTTCGTCTTGCGAGGCACCACTGTACTGTCCTATTTATTCTATAGTACAGTACATTGATTACTGCTATCATTTTATGGATCAATGGTCTCGTTAGAGAGTAAAATTCATGTTAAATTGCTGTTTTAGGGGTTGTTTTTCAAAGTCTGGAACGGATTAATCCCTTTTGCATTACTTTCTATGGGAAAGTGTGCTTTGGTTTTGGAACGCTTTGGTTTTGGAACGGAATTCCAGAATGGATTAAGTTTGAGAACCAAGGGACCACTGTACAGAAGAAGTAAAATCAGCTGGATAAGTGCTAAGGTATACTGGGCAGCATTCACACACCAGTGTATTCCATTTCCATGATGTTCCCCTTACTGATAATTTCCGCACTCTATCTGGGCTTTCACACAACCCAAAAAGCCACTTCTGAAAAATTAGTGCACGTTTAGTGCTCATTTCCGTGGTTGTTTTTTTTTATTCCAGAGGAAATCTGCTTGCAGCCCCTTTAACCCAGGAGATCGCAGGAATAAAGTGATGAAATTTGTGGCTCTCTCCTGCTGTTTTCATGGTGGAACAGAAAGTAACAGCGTCATCCAAGGCCCCCTGAGGTGAGCAAAGTTCCAGCAGGGCATCCAGGTATACTGCTCAAAAAGGCAGAAACCCACAACCCAAGAAGAGCTGCAGTGTGAAAGGAGCATTTTACTGTGCTCTGAATCTTCCAGCATTCAGCTTCGTTGGGTGTGCACGAGTTCCAGTGTTAGGGGAGAGGCAGGAAAACTTTTCTCCATCCACAGACATCTGTAGCATAGCTGGGGCCTGGGATAGCTCTGTCAGTAGAGCATGAAGCTGTTAAGCTCACGGTTCTGGGTTCGAGACCCACAGTGGGCAAAAGATCCCTGCATTGCAGGGGGTTGGACTAGATGACCTTTGTGGTTCCTTCCAACTCTACGGTTCTATTATCCCAAATCAAGAGGGCCTAACCAAGGAGTCCACTGGAAAATGCAGCCTTGCTTTTCTTTCTCAAGGCCCTAGAGGGGGCGGCTGCAAGAGCTCCACCTCTCCCTTCCAGCCCAGCCCAGTCCCAAAAGGCGGGGGGGGGGGGAGAGAGAGAGAGAGAGAGAGAGACTTTATGCTTCTTGTAATTGGTCAAATAAAGGATAAAAGGGAAAGGAATTCCCCTGGGGTTCTGGCAGAGGCAATCTTAGGTCAGCTCCTCTAATCCACAGCCCTGCCATTGTGAGGGAGTCAAGCAGCCACAGCCGTGGGCTGGAGCAGTTTGCAAAAAGGTCTCGGAGGGTCAACCCTGAAAGGATTTATTAACCGACACAACCTCAGGCTGTTGCCAATCCCAAGCGGTTGTTGCTCGGCTCCAATTTCATGGTGCAATCTGGGGCCGAAGCTCTCCTCCCTGCTGCAGCCCATCTCGGAGGCTGGAGAGCTTCCCTCTTGCAAATCAGGCATTTCCCATCCTCGCAATATCCAAGCCGCACTTTGGCCAAACTCAAAACTGGAAGCGAGCCCTGCAAGGTTTACTGTACTTTCAACCTTCCACACTAAAAAAAAAGTTATCTATGCACGGACCAGATGCCTGTCCAGAAGAGACCGGGAGCATCAACCCGATCAGATTGTCAGGAGGCAGCAGTCCCAGATTTCTGTATTCATTTATGATCTGCCGTTCCCGATATGCCCCCATTCAGCAAAGCTCTCCTGAGGCAGCTTGCAAAAAGATGAACAATTTCATGAAAATACAAGGCAATCACAGAGCTGGAAGGGGCCCAAAGGGTCATCTGGCCCCTTGCAATGCAGAAATTGCTCCATGTGCACGGCAGAGCTGCAGCCGTTGGTAGGCAAATGGGTAGTCCATGGGTGGGCAAACTAAGGCCCGGGGGTCAGATGCGGCCCAATCGCCTTCTCAATCCAGCCTGCAGATGGTCTGGGAATCAGCGTGTTTTTACATGAGTAGAATGTGTCTTTTTATTTAAAATGCATCTCTGGGTTATTTGTGGGGCATAGGAATTCGTTCATTATTTTTTTTTCAAATTACAGTCCACCCCCGCCCCCCCAAGATCTGAGGGACAGTGGACGGGCTCCCCGCTGAAAAAGTTTGCTGACCCCTGGTCGAGTCAAAATAGGGGACTTCTTCCTCATGGATGGCAGAGGTGTGACGGACAGCCACCTCGCAGGGTGGGCAGCTTGGTTACATCAAGGGAGACGCCATGACCCACATTGCACCCAACACGGAGATGCAGAACTAATAGCAAGGGTTATGGCGGCCCACAGCTGAGTGGCAGAACTGACGTTGGCATGCAAAATAGCCTCCCTTGTGCCATAAGTCTGTTCAAGCTTCACCTTGGAGCTGGATGGATACGTCCGTTTGGAAATTCACCAGGAACCAGGCATATTGTCTAACTGCAACCAAGATGGCACCTGACATCACCATCTGGAGAGGCCTGCCTGCGGATCATTGGATCTCAACTGTTTTCATACATCAGCCACACATCCTATAGAATTCTATCCATTATATTTTATATGCATAATCAAAATAAATTTCAGGAACGAAAATGTTTTTGTGCAGCCTGAGCAGGAGCCGCGAGCAATGTTGCAGCTCAGGGATCATCAAACTTTTTCAGCAGGGGGCCAGTCCACTGTCCCTCAGACCTTGTGGGGGGCCAGACTATTTTTTTGGGGGGGGAGGAATAAATGAATTCCTATGCCCCACAAATAACCCAGAGATGCATTTTAAACTGTCATGGTGTGACTACTTTAGCTACTTTGGAACTTCATAAGACAAAGCATTTCAGCTTTGAGAGCCAGTGTGGTGTAGTGGTTAAGAGCGGTAGACTCGTAATCTGGTGAACCGGGTTCGATTCCCTGCTCCTCCACATGCAGCAGCTGGGTGACCTAGGGCTAGTCACACTTCTCTGAAGTCTCTCAGCCCCACTCACCTCACAGAGTGTTTGTTGTGGGGGAGGAAGGGAAAGGAGAATGTGAGCCACTTTGAGACTCCTTCGGGTAGTGATAAAGCGGGATATCAAATCCAAACTCTTCTTCTGCTGCTGCTTGTTTTTCATTGAATAACTTCCCTCCATTTGTTCCTATTTATGATCAGCAGTGACTTTTCAGAGACTTTATAGATTTCTGTTTTATTGTTTATGTTGATGAGAATTATATCATATATGCTTACTTTCATGTCCTGTTTTTGACACCATATAAGTTGCGATTACACATTGTATGTTTGCAATTTGTGCACGTGTTGCTCTGTCATCTGAACGAGCCAGATGTTTAGCTGAGAATCAATCGCAGTCAGCCCATCATTTGAAAAGTAAGACTTTAGGGCTGTCTTACCCCCAAAATGGCAACAAGACTTTCCGTTTTGCTCTTTGCAACCTTGATTTAAGGAGCCACTTGGCACCTAGCTTATATATCTGAATTTCGGACCCTGCACCAGGACTAGTAGCCAGCGACAGCCCTCTACTCCACTATTATCTTGCCTAATTCTCTTTCAAAGCCACCCTTTTAAAGCTCTGGTTTTCCCTGTAGTGATGTATGGAAGTGAGAGCTGGACCACAAAGAAGGCTGATCACCGAAGAATTGATGCTTTTGAATTCTGGTGCTGGAGGAGACTCTTGAGAGTCCCGTGGACTGCAAGAAGATCAAACCTATCCATCCTGAAAGAAATCAGCCCTGAGTGCCCACTGGAAGGGCAGATCCTGAAGCTGAGGCGCCAATACTTTGGCCACCTCATGAGAAGAGAAGACTCCCTGGAAAAGACCCTGATGTTGGGAAAGATGGAGGGCACAAGGAGAAGGGGACGGCAGAGGACGAGATGGCTGGACAGTGTTCTCGAAGCGACTGGCATGAGTTTGGCCAAACTGCGGGAGGCAGTGAAGGATAGGCGTGCCTAACGTGCTCTGGTCCATGGGGTCACCAAGAGTCGGACACGACTGAACAACAACAACAGGTTGGTGGCAGCTCACTACCTCCTGTGAGAGGATGGTCCACAGTTCAATTCTGTGCTGCATGGAGAATTTGGAGCATGGGGAGGCCATGGAGCCCCCCCAAGAAGGGAGCGCTCTGCCTGCTCCAAGGGGACGCAGTCCAAGCTAAAGGCAGCCCTGTCTCTGCCGGCTATATTTAGCATTTCCATGGATTTCGACCCCTGCTAATGAAAGCAGGGCAGCAGCCGTCTGTTCCAGGCACCCCGCCCAGACAAGAGACATTACAACAAAATCAATAGCAAGGAACGCAAAACTACACCACTACCAGTCGAAGCAGCGAGGTATGATGAACTCCAGGCGCCCTACTTCCAGTGCGCCAACAGGAATAGGCAAGAGGGTGGAGTTAAACCTGCCACCCAAATAATCCATTTTCCAACAGCTGGGAGTATGGCTACTCTGGACTCCGGGTTCACCTTAGATTCCAGAGCCCAAAACTCGCCTCTCACATTTTCTTCTCCTTTCCCGGCAAAATGGATTAGAAAGAACAGGGCTGGGCTAGATGACTCCTTGGGGAACCCCCCCCCCCAAAAAAAATTCCACAGTTCTGAGATTCAATGGGTTCTTCTCCCTTGCACAAGCTCTAGGGCACGGTGCCGACATTTTGCAAAAAAAATATTAAAATGCTCCGGGTGGTTTTTCTGCAGAAATCTTCCCTTTCTTAGAAACACATTGATTCATGAAAATTATTAATAACATGCTGAATACCAGTCAAATTGTGCAACTGGTGTGGGTAACAAGTCAAATCTAGCCGCAATTAACTCTTATTCCAGGAGACGTCTCCCCAGGAACTACATATTGATGAGCGCAGTTCTTCAGGGCCAGCCGTGTTAAAATTAGTATGTTAAAGCGATCCGTCGTTCCTTCGTTTTTCTTAAAACCTAAACACAGCAAGGAAAATGCAGGCTGTTGCTTGGCAAATAAAAGTAAAGCCTGTTGAACATAAAAAAGGTAAAGGGACCCCTGACCATTAGGTCCAGTCGCGGATGACTCTGGGGTTGCGGCGCTCATCTCGCTTTACTGGCTGAGGGAGCCGGCGTACAGCTTCCGGGTCATGTGGCCAGCATGACTAAGCCACTTCTGGCGAACCAGAGCAGCTCACGGAAACACCGTTTACCTTCCCGCCAGAGTGGTACCTATTTATCTACTTGCACTTTGACGTACTTTTGAATAAATCAAGCTTCCCTCTGTTTAAGGCAATAGGAAATTTGCAGGGTTTTTCTCCAGATATAAGGCCTTCCAGAAAATTCACATCACTGCCCCAGTCCCACACTTGTCTAAGGGACCAGTGTGAGAAACACAGGTAGGCCTATATAAGCTAATCTCCAAATGGTGCCTTGAACCCAGGTCACAGTTGCCACAACAGAATGCCTAGGCATTTTTGTTTTGTTTTGCAGTGAGAATTTTTGTTGTTATTATTATTCATTTCATTTATATACCACTTTATATTTTAAAGAAAAATATAAAGACTTCCGGCGGCGACGCCATTGCGGGTGGTCGTGGGCTGCTTCAGCTGCGAAGCGCCCAGTCCATCCCGGGGGTTAGGAGCCCCGCTACCGCAAAGCGGGGCTCCGGTTGGGGTGCGGGAAGAGCGTCCCGCACCCTGGGCTCCCCGGCTGTGCCCGTTGTGGCTCCGAACCCTTCCCCCGCTCCCCCTGTAAAGGGGGAGTGGGGGTGAAGGGACGACAGAGCCGGGCTATAGGGGACATGCCCCAACCGGGATGTAAATGCGGCGACAAAGCCTGTGATGAGCGTCTAAGTTCTACCTGTCTTTAACGAGCTGATAAGAACCCAGTGGTTGTGAGTACTTGACTGACTTTTTTTAATCTTGGAACGATCTGGGGGAAAGAGGAAAGGCAGCCCGCCTCCCTTCCCTTCGGGAGATGAAAGAAACTAACCAGTTTAAGTGACTGCTGCTACAATAATCGATAGAAAGTATCTGGAATTTGAAAACTGAGACTGCTGAGATTTCCCTTTGGGGATTAATTGGGGAAAAAATACCTCCTTTTGAAGTTTTGGTCTTTACACTCCGGCTTCGGAAAAATGGCGACGATTTGGACTGTCGTGGGAAAAAATTGAAACAAAGGAAGGAAGAGACAGGAGCTGAAATTTGATACCCACCCTCCCTTTCAAAATGCTGGACTTTGTGCTCGCACTTGTATTGAACTCTGGTTTAAAAGATGAGGAAATGCTCACTGTCTTGAAGCTGGAACTGCTTGATCGGAAATTACAAGTCTTGTGTGGGATTTTAAAGAAAATGGACTTAACTTCCACAGAGGAGGCTTTTCAAAAGTTTTATACAATGGAATCGAACCTTGGCAAAGAGCTGGGAGGGGTGCTTGAAGGATGGTTTGAAATGGCTGGGCAACTCCGGGAAAAGGAACTGATTCCTGGGGGTGGCAGCCCCGTAACGGGAAAATTTATAATATCCAGACCCCGAGGTGGGAGATCGGGGGCAAGGGACATGGAATTAAGATTTCTACAAGAAGAAGAAGTATGGTACAAAGAAACGGAGGAGCCCAAAAAAGAAGTGATGGACACCCTGAAGCCTGATGCAAGGTCTGTTGTGAATGCTGCCTGGATCTGTGGACATTTAGAAGAAGAGAATTGGAGATCCGGTTCTGGTGAAAGACAGAGAAAGACAATGGACAGAGGGGGAGTGGGTTGAAGTATTAAATGTATATTCCAAATGGTCTGTCATGGTGTCTGAAATCGGAGAGTGAAGTCTGTTAATTATAAGTTTATTTTAAACAAGTAGGGAGATATTGAATTTTAAGTTAAAAGCAGCATGATAAAGGATAGAAGAAATAAGTTTAGTCTTTATAAGAATATTTGGTTAAGATTTTTGTTATGATAGAAAGATCAAGATAATTGTGTTATCTTTAATTAAAGTTAAAGTTTTTTTTATATATATAGTGAAAAGATGTTAGGAAAGTAGTATATCGATTTAAAAACCGAAGGTGAAAAGGCGGGGGAAGTCAAAAGTCAAGATTCAGAACTAGGATTTTTTTTTTTATGTAAGGTATACAAACAAGAAGAAGAATCCTGGCATTATGTATATATGTATTTGTTTTTGTATTTGTAGGTGTGGGTTTGGGTTTGTGTTATATTATGAAAACGCTAATAAACTCTGTTAAAAAAAAAAGAAAAATATCAAAGCGCTTTACAACACATTAACAATCAAATAAAACAATACGGAACAAAGCAAATTCCAAGCTTCAAGGAAAATATTTCAGATCCTTCTCTTACTCACATTTTGCTATGCCCCTATTTATTTCCCTACTTATTTACAGTCGTACCTTGGTTTTCGAAGAGCTTACTGTAGTTCCCGAACATTTTGGCTCCTGAACGCCGCAAACCTGGAAATGACTGTTCCGGTTTACGAACTATTTTTGGAAACCAAATGTCCAGCAGGGCTTCCGATTGACCACGGGAGCTTCCTGCCACGACACACTGGTTGAAAACCACGGCTTTAGACAGAACGTACCAGAGGGGAGCCAGTTCAACTCTGTAAACTGTGAAATCGTGGATGGCTTTCCAAGTCAGAAGTGCCAGTGCAAATGTTTTAGGAGGAAAATCCAAAAAAAGACAAAGGAGGCAGGGGCGTAGTAAGGGGGCGGGGGGCGCCCCGCGTTCCATAATGGAGGGGGTGACAAATTATCAAGGAACAAATTATTTTTTTAAAATTATTTTTTAAAATGCCTGCTCCGAAGGTCTTATCTTACTATACTAGGGATTATATAGCTATATATGAAATTTCATGCACATCAATTCATATCTTGACCCTCCTCCACCAAAATAGCTGTTCACTTGGCTGTTTTCCTGTGTCATGAAAGCTGAAATTTCAGTTCAGAGAACACTTACTGTTCCCAACCCTAACCCTGTGGAAAGCCATCTAATTAGACTTTAAATTGATTCTGAGATGTTTTTAGAAGGTAATTTAATTACTGTTTGATTTTATACCAATGTTATGTATCTGATGTTAGCCACCCTAAGCCCGACTTTGGCCAGAGAGGGTGGGATATAAATAAAAGTTTTGTTTATTATTATTACTTGTTATTATTCCTTTGTAAGAAAATATGAAATAACGTAAAACCATTTTTGCGGGGGAGGGGAAATCAATGGGGGGGGTTGACAAGAAATTTTCCGCACCGGGTACCACCTGACCTTCCCATGCCGGGGGGGGGGGGGTAACAAATTTTTTTTTGCCCCCGGGTACCAATTTACCTTGCTACGCCCCTGAAAGGAGGACAATTCTCTCCTCTAACCAGTTTCTTTCCCCTTCATCTTAAAGTGGCACACATTAAAATTTTGTATTGGTTTGAGCTGGTTTGGCAAACCACTGGATAAGATATTGATTTACATTTGATACGCATTTGCTATTTTGTTAATTTGAAATTTATGCAGGAACAAAGTTATGCACTTGGTGTTCATTAACTTGAATTTTCTTGTAAAATAAAACTACGCAATAAAAACTAGGAAAAAAGAGAGAAGCAGAACGAAGGGGTGCTTGGTGTAGCAGTTAAGTATCAGACCAGGATCTGGGAGACCAGGGTTCAAATCCCTACTCAGTCGTGAAGCTCACTGGGTGAACTTTAGCTAAGTCCCTGCCTCTCAGCCTAAGCTACCTGTTGGGGGTGGGGTGGATTAAGTGAGGGAGGCACGAATGCCCTCGAGAGCTCCTTGGAAGAAAACGTGGAAAATAAATGCAATCATTAAATTGCTGTTGTTAATAATAATCATAATAAACAATGTAATCAGTCGCTCTTCCTTGCTGCGACAACTAGAAGGGATTTACAAAACAATTTACCAAAAAACACATATACTGCCCGCCCCGTGGAACTCCCTCCCTTCAGATGGTCAAAGAGATAGACAACTGCCAGACATTTAGAGGACATCTGAAGGCAGCCCTGTTTAGGGAGGCTTTTAATGTGTGATATTTTAATGTATTTGATTTTTGTTGGAAGCCGCCCAGAGTGGCTGGGGAAATCCAGACAGATGGGCGGGGTACAAATAATAAATATTTATCATTAATTATTATTACTACTACTACCCTGTTTCTCCTAAAATAAGACATAGCCATAAAATAAGCCATAGCAGGATTTCTATGCATTTGCAAAATATAAGCCGTTCCCCAAAAATAAGCCATACCCCAAAAATAAGCCATTGTGACGTGGTACCTCCCATTAAAACAGCCTGGAGAGGCGTGGCTATGCAGCGTACCGATGCGATGCGGTTAAAATAAGACATCCCCTGAAAATAAGCCATACTGTGTTTTGTTGAGCGAAAAAAAATATAAGACGGTGTCTTATTTTAGGAGAAACACGGTACTACTACTACTAGGGGGAGGGGAATATAGATAAAACATCCCATCCCTGCTAAGAGTCCAGAGACAGTTAAAATACTTACCGGTAACTTAAAATTATGGTGTTTCCTGCTTGGCAGGGGGTTGGACTGGATGGCCCTTGTGGTCTCTTCCAACTCTATGATTCTAAAAGCCAAAGGTCTGGCTAAAAAGGAATGCTTTCACCTGGCACCTAAAGGTGTCTAATGAAGGCACCGGGCAAGCCTCCCTGGGGAGAGCATTCCACAAACAGGGGGCCACCACTGAAAAGTCCCTGTCCTCATGTCGCCACCCTGCGGACCTCTCACATGGAGGAGGCACATGACTAAGGGCCTCAGAGGATGATCACTGGGTCCGGGTCAGTTCATATAGCGAGAAGCAATCCCTGAAGTTTTGGGGTCCTGTGACTGTTAAGGCTTTTAGAAGTCGAAACCAGCACTCTAAATTGGGCCGGGAAACTGTTCGGCAGCCAGTGCAGTTGGGTCAGAATTTGTGTTCTGTGCTCAAACGGTCCTCCCCGTGAGCAACCTGAACGCCGAATTCTACACAAGCTAAAGTTTCCGAAATATCTTCAGAGACAGCCCTACCTGTCCAGGTAGGGAGGGGGTGCAGTAGCTAGAGGTTGCAAAGGACCCAATGCTTCACAATGCACGATATTTGAAAGCCAGGCTAATTCAGAAATGCAGCTGGAATCAAACCCCAACATCTGCTCTCGCCGAACGCGCTGCAAGGACGGGCCGCAGGCTCTGCCAATAAAAGGAAGTGTAGCCAAACAAGCAGCCAGAGGAAAAGTGGGGGGTGGAGGAGGAGGAGGAGGAGAGAGGGAACAATATTAACAAATAAAGAGAGACGCTAGTCGGCATCCAAACTCACGGAAAATAAATATTGAAACTGACCCCAAACTGTTATTTAAACACAGTTTCTCTCTCCCCATCTGTCTCCAGCTCTCTCTTCCTGGAAACAATAGGAAGAGCAGGAAGAGGGAGCTGAGAGAATACTAATACACAGCGGGTGTCCACATCCTCCCGGAATACAGGCACAGTCGGAGACAGTAACAGGGTTATATGGGCAGAAGGAAACAGTTTCAGGGCACATTCCACCGTGTAGCTGTTGTCATCATGTGCATGCTCCGTTGAAGTGAATGGGAGGTCTGTAAGAGCACATGGAGCGGTTGGAGGATGGATGGCGGCTAACAGATTGAGGTTGAATCCTGACAAGACAGAAGTACTGTTTTTTGGGAACAGGAGGCGGGCAGGTGTGGAGGACTCCCTGGTCCTGAATGGGGTAACTGTGCCCCTGAAGGACCAGGTGTGCAGCCTGGGAGTCATTCTGGACTCACAGCTGTCCATGGAGGCGCAGGTTAATTCTGTGTCCAGGGCAGCTGTTTATCAGCTCCATCTGGTACGCAGGATGAGACCCTACCTGCCCGCGGACTGTCTCACCAGAGTGGTGCATGCTCGTTATCTCCCGCTTGGACTACTGCAATGTGCTCTACGTGGGGCTACCTTTGAAGGTGACCCGGAAACTGCAATTAATCCAGAATGCGGCAGCTAGACTGGCGACTGGGTGCGGCCGCTGAGACCAAATAACACAGGTCTTGAAAGACCTACATTGACTCCCAGTACGTTTCCAAGCACAATTCAAAGTGTTGGTGCTGACCTTTAAAGCCCTAAACGGCCTTGGTCCTGTATACCTGAAGGAGCGTCTCCACCCCCATCGTTCAGCCCAGACACTGAGATCCAGTGCCGAGGGCCTTCTGGCAGTTTTCTCGCTGCCAAGCTACAGGGAACCAAGCTACAGGGAACCAGGCAGCTACAGGGAACCAGGCAGAGGGCCTTCTCGGTAGTGGCACCCACCCTGTGGAATGCCCTCCCATCAGATGTCAAAGAGAAAAACAACTACCAGACTTTTAGAAGACATCTGAAAGCAGCACTGTTTAGGGAAGCTTTTAATGTTTAATAGATTATTGTATTTTAACATTCTGCTGGAAGCCACCCAGAGTGGCTGGGGAAACCCAGCCAGATGGGCGGGGTATAAATAATAAATTATTATTATTATTATTATTATTATTATTATTATTGAAAGTCCTGGGACTTGGAGGGCAGACAGAGGGCAGAGCCTGCTTCATACTTGGGTATGAATACGGCTACCACACACAATCTTGCTTTCCGCAGCTCCAGAGTGAAGGACCTGAATTCAAATGACAAGAGAGTAGATTCTGATGAAGCGTCAGGAAAAACTGACTGGCAGTAAGAGTTCTTTGACAGCGAAGTGGAATCCCTCAGAAGGTGGCGCGGAGGGCTGCAAACAGAGGTTGGATGGCCATCTGTCAGGAATGATTTTGTTGCGATTCCTACATTGCAGGGATTGCGATAGAGGGCCATTGTCAGTCCTCGAAATTAGCCAGGCGCATTTTGCACTTGTCTTGACCACCTGTGACCAAGTGAAGATGCCTGGGCACAAGGATGGCACCTGACAGCTCCACCATCTGGACTTTGGGGTTTAGAGAAGAGGTGATGTACGGAAGTTCATTAAACTATGCATAGCATGGAAGAAGGAGACACCCCATAACGTTGAAGGTCGGAAGATCCAGGGCAGATAAAAGAAAGCCTTTCATAGTTCACAAAAGGCATAGTAAAGCTATGGAGCTGCTTCCCCCAGGAGACAGTGATGGCCACACTGCACAGCTTTAGAAGAGAAGTGGACAAATTCAGGAGGAGAGGACTACTGATGGCTCCGAGCCACAATGGCTTATGCTCTGCGCCTCCATAGCAATGCCTCTGAATAGCAGTTGCTGGAAACCACGGGAATGGGGAATGTTGCTCTTGTGTTCGAATCCCGCTCACTTGTTTTCCCCCTGGCACCTGGTCAGCCTCTGAGAGAAGAGGAAGCTGGACTAGATGGGCCATTGCTCTAGTCCAGAGGGCTCTTCTTCTTCAATGCCAATCATTAGACAAGGGGAAGACAAGGCTGCTTGAGAATGCCCTGAAGCCCCTCTCCAGCTGCCCCCAAAGATTCGGTGCATTGCATGGAGTTCAAGGGCAATTAGTTTAATTAAGCAATTAAATTATCTCTCTCTTTTTGGAAAATAACTCCTTGGCAGACTAGCTAATGTCTTGCCCTGCGAAGTCTGGCTGCCCCCTTGGGCTCTGATGTCTTCCATCAGCATGTCATGGCAGTTTTATTCTGACAGGCATTCACTGTGCAAGAGAGATACCTTTGCTCCTCTTTGGTTTTAACGGCTGGATCCAGCCTCTCTTAATTGTTTTACATTTTTAATTTTGTGAAATAGCTGTTTTTAATTGCGGCAAGCCACGCTAAGCAACACCTTCACATCCGAAGGGTGGGATATAAATACGTTTTAGTAAGAAAAGTTCTGCAGGAAACAGAGCAGACCTTTAAAGGAAAAAAGCACTGATCTTTTCCACTTCCAGGTCTTTTTGAAAAGCTGAGAAAGAATCTGATATCTGATGGTTAAAAGTAAGATTTTTCCCATTTGTGTTTGTTGCATTAGCAACAGCTGAACTCGCAGGGCTTCCCTGTACAAGTCAAGGCATGGAAGTGTCACTGCAGACCTGCGGAAAACACCATGTGGCTCCACACAATATCTCTGCTCCACAACTTTAAGATGCATGAAGTCCTGGGTTCATGAGACACTCTGCAAAATCAATTACAGGTAGGTAGCCATGTTGGTCTGCCATAGTCAAAACAAAATAAAAAATAAAAATAAAATCATTCCAGTAGCACCTTAGAGACCAGCTAAGTTTGTTCTTGGTATGAGCTTTCGTGCGCATGCACACTTCTCCACATACACTGAAACAGAAGAAGTCAGATACACTGAAACAGAACAGGGTCTGGTGACTTCGGTTTCAGTGTATCTGAAGAAGTGTGCATGCACACGAAAGCTCATACCAAGAACAAACTTAGCTGGTCTCTAAGGTGCTACTGGAAGGATTTTTTTTATTTTTTATTTTTTGTTTTGTTTTGCAAAATCAATGTTATAAGAAAAAACTGCTCCTTTTCCCCTTATGGGGTATCCAAGAGCCAGAATAGAGTCCTTACGTACATTCTCTATCGGTAGGAGAAAGTAACAGAGACAAACCAAAGAATATTGAGAAGCAAAGCAGCTAGTGAGCCTGATCTTTATTAAACTGTTGCAACAGGGTCCCCCGCTCACCCCACGCAGGGAAGGAGGAGAGAAACCCAGAACATTGGTGTGCAAGCTCCTATATAGACTTTTGAAATTGCCTCCCCTGTAGCTCAAGACCACCCCCCAAACATCATCCATACATCACAGAAAGAGGTGGTCCCCAGCAGAAATTTGAGTGTGTGGCTTCTCTCCTGTCTGCCAGGATACCTGATACATAATGACTTATCTGATTGCCTTTTCTGGGTAGCCTGGCCATTCCTTGGAGATGGTAGATCCTTAGTTCCTGAATCTCTTGTGCATATTGAGAGTGTGCTCAGCTGAACAGATACTTGCCAGACTGCATTTTCAGGGAGGTGGAAGCCCCTCCAGTCCAAAGACCATTAGAAAGCTTTGCCCCATTTCCTTCCTCCTTGCAGAGAAATATCTGAAGTCCATTTGGGAGAGTCAACATGGCTTCAGGATTGTTCTCCTGTACTATTTCAGACACGTGGGTTATAGACGTGGGTTATACAGTGGTACCTCTGGTTACGTACTTAATTCGTTCCGGAAGTCCTTTCTTAACCTGAAACTGTTCTTAACCTGAAGCACCACTTTAGCTAATGGGACCTCCTGCTGCTGCGCTGCCAAAGCACGATTTCTGTTCTTACCCGGAAGCAAAGTTCTTAACCTGAAGTGTTATTTCTGGGTTAGCGGAGTCTGTAACCTGAAGCGTATGTAACCCGAGGTACCACTGTATGTGTTTGCCTTATACATTTATGAACATTTATTTTATTTTGGCCACCTCATGAGAAGAGAAGACTCCCTGGAAAAGACCCTGATGTTGGGAAAGATGGAGGGCACAAGGAGAAGAGGACAACAGAGGATGAGATGGTTGGACAGTGTTCTCGAAGCGACTGGCATGAGTTTGGCCAAACTGCGGGAGGCAGTGCAGGATAGGGGTGCCTGGCGTGCTCTGGTCCATGGGGTCACGAAGAGTCGGACACGACTGAATGACTGAACAACAACAAAATAAGTTCTCCTGCATGAGTTGAACTGAAATGAATGGGAGGAGTTTGTGAGAGGACACAGTATACACCCAGAATTAACTGTGAAAGACAGAAAGAGGGGTGTCGGGGCTAATTGGTGCCCTCTTCCTTTGGCCAAGCTCAAACAGAACAACTCTCAGCGCCTAATATTTCCTACAGGCCTAATATTTAAGTGCATACATTAAAACGCAGGTGCTACGATCAGGTGTTTGGAAAAGATGGAGGGCACAAGGCGAAGGGGATGGCAGAGGATGAGATGGTTGGAAAGTGTTCTCGAAGTGACTGGCATGAGTTTAGCCAAACTGCGGGAGGCAGTGAAAGATAGGCATGCCTGCGTGCTCTGGTCCATGGGATCACGAAGAGTAGGACACAACTAAACAACAACAACTATTTCAGACACGTGGGTTATAGACTTATGTACATGTTTGCCCTGCACATTTATGAACATTTATTTTATGTATATATAAGACCTTAGAATTCCTATAACATCAACTCTAGGAGGAGATTATCTCTCCTGCCTGAAAAAATTCACTTGGCCAGCGCCAAATGTTCCTGCTCATAGGACCTGAGTCCTGATGCACATTTTCTTCCCAACAGCAGCAGAAAACAGAGAGCCTCCCACACACCTCCAAACACAGATGCACATACAAATCTTCCCAAATTCCAGCAAGGCTTCTGCCGCCTACCGACAGCCTGCAGAATTACAGCCTTGCATCTCAAATGAAGGCCTCCTGTTGGAGCTGGGTTGCCTGAACCAAAACACATCTACTGAATATCAGAGCCAGGAAGCTGGGGGGGGGGTTGAAGAGGAGCTGCCAAGCCCTATAAAAGGCTTAGCTTCCAATATTCAAAGCCACTGTCCTGATTATGTTCTCTCCCCGCATTTTTTTACATGAGAGCAGAAGCCACACAGAGAGAGCCATCAGGACCGGTTACAAAAGACGTTTGTGCCAGGGCAGCAATGCAAATCCAGAGACTGCAAAAGGCACTCCAACATTTCTGCAGTTCCGACTCTCTTGCACAGGTCAGAAGGGAAGAGGAAGGAGGCAGCACTCAGCACAGTCCTGGGTCTTCCACAGAGGCAGGATTGTCTCTTTGCAACCTGGAGGTGTCAAGTACAATGCAGTGAACAGCGCACACAAAGCGCACACTGGCAGGCAGGGCTCCACGTTAGCGCCAAGAGGTGGCAGGTCCCACCACCCAAAGATCTGCATGCCCACAGGCCACAAAAGAAAATGTCCAGAGGCACAGCAAGCAGAGAAAACACCTCTTTCCGAAGCACCAGGCACCTTGTGCCAGTGGGAGAGCTGGCACTTGGCATCAGCCTGCCACTGTGAGCAAACCAGAGAATACAGGGTCCCTTGGTTCTCAAACGTCTTGGTGCTCAAACAACTTGGAACCCAAACACTGCAAACCCAGAAGTAAGTGTTCCAGTTTGCAAACTTTTTTTGGAAGCTGAACGTGCTCCGTTTTGAGTGCCACACTTCTGTTTTGCATGTTAACGCTGAGGTCTGTCTGTTTTTGCTATTTATTTTGCATTTCTATTTTTGCGGCTCTTTTTGTTTTGTTTTTGTGACTGTGTGGAACCCAATTCAGCTACTGATTGGTTGAATGATGTGTGACTGCAGTACACTGGTTATTGCTTTCATTTTATGGATCAGCGGTCTCGTTAGATAGTAAAATTCATGTTAAATTGCTGTTTTAGGGGTTGTTTTGAAAAGTCTGGAACGGATGAATCCCTTTTGCATGACTTTCTATGGGAAAGCACACCTTGGTTTTGGAACGCTTTGGTTTTGGAACGGACCTCTGGAGCGGATTAAATTTGAGGACCAAGGGACCACTGTAGTAAGGTTGGAAGGGAACCCATGGGTCATCTAGTCCAATCCTCTGCACTGCAGGAATTGCAGCCAACAATAGCGTCAGGAAACCCCCCTTGCCGCAGCAGGTAGCGGTCCCGGGTCATTTGCAGTAAAGGGTACCACCCTCCTCTGTGCGCAGTTCGTCGTCCTCCTCGAGCGGAGGAAGCGACCGCTCCTCCAGTGGGGAGGGGGAGATGGAAGCAGGAAGTCGGGGCAGGGGCTGTGACAGGGTTAGAGAGCCTCAGCACCAAGCAGGAAGCAGGGAACAGGGACCTTTTCCCGCACCCCGATTTCGCAGGGAGGAAGGACGTGGAAGGGGGAGGCGGGGGTTCAGGATCCTGCGCCTCTTATGTTGGACCAAGAACCAGAAACGGACATTCCTGGACTCTGCAGAGGGATGAGCTGGACGTCTTTACTGTTACTCCACTGTAAATATCTGCACAGAACTTAGTTTGTAGAAGTTCGGAGTCAGCCCGATTCCTCATGAGCAACCACTGAGAGTCCTTACAAATAGGATACTTTTTATCCAGCAACCAAGTTACACTTTTACAAAAAAAAAAACCTGTTTCATAAACCAGTGTTTTTCAACCACTGTTCCGCGGCACACTAGTGTGCCACGAGATGTTGCCTGGTGTGCCATGGGAAAAATTGTGTTTATTTGATTCCTATTCGAGAGAATTACTTTATATATAGTCAATATAGGCACAGAGTTAAATTTTTTAACATTTTCTAATGGTGGTGTGCCTCGTGATTTTTTTCATAAAACAAGTGTGCCCTTGCCCAAAAAAGGTTGAAAAACACTGTCATAAACAAACCTATAGGGCCAGCGAAGGTACCCAGCACTAAATTCTTCCAAGTCTGTCATTCAGTGCTTGAGTGGTTTCCTAGTTGCGTTCTGGTGCTTTTAAAAGAATTATTTGAAACAGAACAGTATGATAAAAGAACTTCTGTTACATAAATAAAAATTCTCCATTTAACTTTCTCCTAAAACTGAGGTGGGGGTTTCAAATGCCTTTCCTGCCTCCCAGGACCCTGACCTCGGGACCCCCAGATCATTTGAGACTAGCTTTAACTAAATGATCAAATAAGTAAGGAGACTGGAATGAAAGAAAGAATTAAGGGAAGGTGGATTTTCTGAGGCCCTTCTTCAGAAGGGCTGAGACAACCCTCTCGGTCCTCAGAGTGGTTAAGGAAGATGATGCCTGAGAGACGCCTTTCTGGGAATGTCTTTCGCTGGCCAAAACATACTTTCCTCACCTGTACGCTTGTGTTAGCTGACACCCACAAAATGGATAAAAAACCGGACATGTTAGCAAAACTACACAATGCAGAGAAGATGGGAGTCAAAACGGCTGTGATCCCTGTCAAGCAAGCACCACCAGTACAAATTCAACACACACCAGCAACCGGTGCATAAAGTAGGATAACCGATAACACTTACGCCTTCTTCACACATCACAGGTTATTTCCACAAGACTCTCCAGCGCCCACGTTCTCTTCAGAGCAAAGACCCTGGGCAACTGACGTCAGGTGGTCACTGACTCAGATGCTACGGTGACTGCAATGTGAGTCATAGGTTACTCTCTCCTACACAAGCAACTTTTGCAGAGATACAGGTTGAGGGAGCATTGACATGCCCAACTTCGTAACCCCCATCCAAGGCTTCATATTGAGAGCCGCGCATGTAGCTGAGGCAATTGCAACCCACTTGGGAATCAGATGGGATGAGGGAACCATGTTGCTTCTTAGCAGGTGCTCTTTAAATAGGTGGAAAAAAGGATATTCCTGTTTGTCACCATTTTCAACAGACTGGCCAAGCCCCTGAGACCACGTATCATGGGGAGGCCCTTTGTTGCTAACAGTTGTTCTGCAAAGTCTCCAGCAAACAGGTCTTTCCCATCGCCTGCTACCAAAGGCTCTTGGCTGTAGAAGCTGCTAAGGACTGTCACTGGGACCTTCTGCATTCAAAGCAGGTGTTCTCCCTCCAGGTTGGAAGCTGCACTGATGTAACCAGTTCCCTACAAATACATGAACTGGGACAAACGCCAAACCCATTGCCCTTCGGTCTGCATTTGTGTCCTGCCTGTGTCGGGGACTCACATTACTAGCAAACCCTCAAATTTCCCCTTCTGCAAAATGGGCACTGACCTACCTCGCAGGGTTGTTTAAAGCAAAACCTGCCAACATTTTCGACATTATTAATGGAACGCTGTAAATAATAATAATAATAATAATAATAATAATAATTTATTTGTACCCCGCCCATCTGGCTGGGTCTCCCCAGCCACTCTGTGTGGCTTCCAACAAATATTAAAATACATGAAAATATCACAGATTAAAAACTTCCCTAAACAGGGCTGCCTTCGGGTATTTTCTGAATGTCAGGTAGTTGTTTATCTCCTTGACCTCTGATGGGAGGGCATTCCACAGGGTGGGCGCCACTACCGAGAAGGCCCTCTGCCTGGTTCCCTGTAGCAGCAGGCTCGCTTCTCCATTAATTCAAATTTCATGTGATCAGTACACAACATTCTGGGACTCCTTAATTGCTCAAATTTTGTTTTATTCATGAGCGATAATTTACGTTTAAATGTTCCTTGAGTGACTTATTTGTTGTCTATTTGGGGCCATGCTCCAGGGGCTCCACAGGGAATGCAAAACTCTGTAAGCATCAAGCTTTTCCACTCTCAGTTAAGCACATGGGGGGAACTGTTCCAGCTTAACTATGTCTCTCCTTGCTGGCGTCTGCCTTGGAGCAGGCTCTGGAAGGCGGTTGGGGAGACTCACAAATGGAGGAGGATAGGAAGCTGCCTTATACAGAATCTCCTCTATCTAGCTCAGTATTGCCTACACTGGCTGGCAGAGGCGCTCCATGGTTTTGTAAGAACTAATCCAGCATCCTGTTTTCCCAGCGGCTGAACAGATGACTCTTCTGGGAAACCAAGCAGGATTCAAGCACAAGAGCAATCTCTCCTCCCGTAGTTTAACTCAGTTAACTGGGATTCCACACGTACCTATGAAGACTCTGGGACACACAAAAAATAGAGATTGTTCCCATCTGTTGCAAATGGCAATTGTGCAAGAGAACTGCCCAGTTAGATTTGTTGTTTTGCTTTAAAAATAAATAAAATCCCAGTGTTTTAAAAAACTTTTTTTAATGTAACTTTTCAAAAACCGAATACAAAAACAACACTAACATAAAAATTGATACGCAAACCAAATTTAATACTGCACGAGAAAACTTTAACAGCACACACCATTTTAAGGAAAGATAGTCACATTTTGATGGTCAACACATCCTCTCAAGGCACCATCTGCTGGAATGTCTCCAGCCCAAGCAAGGCCCCCTTGCGAATATTAGTTGCTGGACAACGAAAATGGGAAATAAAAATATAAGCGTTGAATGGGAGTTGTGCATGAGCAAAACTGTTTCGGCAGGCCTCACTTTGGCAATATTCCTAGTGGATCGTGCCCTTGCAGCTGGTCACAAGCTCTCTCTCTCTTGTAGAGTAGCAGATGACTATCTCATTACATGCCATCTCAGCCTGCTATTTAAATGGACTCTGTATTACGTAAGGAAAACAGAAGCGCAAATGAAACCGTTTTCTCGGCAGTTTCAAGCTAAGCAACGAGAATTAAGGATCGGCTTCCAAACAAGCAATACTCTTTCTTTGTCTCTCGCACACACTGAAAACATTTGAGGCTTCCCAAGCAAAATTCAGCTACAAGGGCTTAGGTGTTCGTACACACCAGCCGATTACTCATCAAGTCCTGAGCACTTGTTTTCAAATGAAGGATCCGGGAACAAGTTCCCCTCAATAAGCAAAGCCCTAAGGTTGGTCACAGGGTTCCTGTTTCTCCTAAGTTGTAAGAGTCACCCCCCCTGCCCCCCAATGACAGAGAAAGAAGGAAAGAGGAACAGCTTCATCTGAGTGGGGCTTCTGCCATCTACCCCAGAGAAGCAGGATATTCTGGAATGCTTTTTATTAGCCAATGTGGTCCTTTACCAGGCACAGAGAGCACATGCCAGCCTTTGCAAATTCTGGGGTTTGGGGAAGTACTTACTTTGCTACTCAAAGGCTCTGGCAGGAAGGGAAAATCCACCGAAAGAAGCAGATGCCAACTGTGAACATGCGCGCGCACACACACACCCTCTCCAAATACGCTACTTCAAAAAAAAACAAAAAACAAAAACCCACACAATTCAGTCAATTCATCTTTTGGTTTTTCAACACGCTACACTGCCATCGTGCTGTCAAGGCTCCTTAGGAACCACAGTTGTTGCAACCAACTCTCTTTTTCTCTTGGAGAAAAGTGGGAGAAAGCAAGCACGCCGAGGGGCTCTCGGGTGCCACCGCAGAGGTCGCCAGGCCACCCTTGGAGAGAAAGAGACTTTCCGGGAACAGGCAATCCAGCTCAACATCTCAGGGACTGTTTTTGCAACGTTATGAACAGCAGGTTGTGCGGAAAGCAACTCAAAGTGAGACTGAGTCGCAGCACCCAACCCACGAACAGCTCTTGCTGCTACAAAGGCAGTTCCTACAGTTGAGAAAATAATCGCCCAGGGAGCTGCATTTGAAGATACAGCCCGCCAGATCTTCGGGAAGTCCTACTGATACCCGTTGTCAACTGTAAAGCACAGGAGAAAGCCACAAGGGCTTGTGTGTGGCCCAAGAGCCTGCCAGGCATCCTGGCTGCAAGAGGTTGGCAGAGCTAGCAATTTCCTTTCATGGCTTATGCTCAACACCCTGCTATTAAGATCAAAATAAAAAATTCCTTCCAGTAGCACCTTAGAGACCAACTAAGTTTGCTCTTGGTATGAGCTTTGGTGTGCATGCACACTTCTTCAGATACACTGAAACAGAAGTCACCAGACCCTTATATATAGTGAGAGGGTGGGAGGGGTATTACTCAGAAGGGGGTGGGTGGGAATGGGTGATTGGCTGATAGGTGTGGAAAACCTGTTGACGACTGTTAACGACTGCAATTGGTCTTACAGGAAAAGGCAAGGGGTGAGATGGCTAAAGATAGCTTTGTCATGTATAATGAGATAAGAATCCAATGTCTCTATTCAGGCCAGGTCTCTCCATGGTTTTAAGTTTGGTGATAAGTTGCAATTCAGCCACTTCTCTTTCCAGTCTATTTCTGAAATTCCTTTTTAATAAGACAGCTACTTTGATATCTTGTATAGAATGTCCTGGGATACTGAAGTGTTCTCCTACTGGTTTCTCTGTCTTGTGATTCCTGATATCAGATTTATGTCCATTTACCCTTTGGCGTAGGGTTTGGCCTGTTTGTCCAATACAGAGAGCTGAAGGGCACTCTTGCCATTTGATGGCATACACAATGTTAGAAGCAATTAAATAGTTCAGACCAGGTCTCTCCATGGTTTTAAGTTTGGTAATAAGTTGCAATTCAGCAACTTCTCTTTCCAGTCTATTTTTGAAATTCCTTTGTAGCTATTCCCTGCTATTAAGGATGGGCACAAACCACCGGGGGGGGGGGGAACCATGCCCAGCAAGGAATCCACATGCAAACTCCAAAAATATTTGAGATTCAAGAGGCCACAGGATTAACCAATTTTCTAGCGCTAGAAGTCCTACTTGACGGACTACAGCTCCTTCCAAAACTTTGCCATGGCTGAATGTATTAGGCTGGCAAAAGCCTTCTGCTTGGAGAAGGCAAATCCAGAGTTATCCAGCATATTTCTCCTTGGGAATTTAACCCTTTAGAACCAGCCAGCAAAGACCATGAGGAAGAACAGGTACCAATCAGAAACATCACTTTGCTGCAAGTCAGCACATTGAAAATTGAACCTCGATGTGCCTTCATTTCAATGCAAGTAGCAACCTCTCAGGCTTTTTTAAAAAAAGAAAACCCCAAGAAAACCCCAGCAGCCATTACAATTTATAAGGCAAGACGTTTACTCTTCAGACAAATCATTCCCTGTCCAGTTCTCTCTCACACAGACCTCGCGCATGCAACACACAAATCACAGCCCCTGGCAGAAACACTGGAGCAGGGACTGTAGAGTACTGTAATGCACTTGCGAACACAACGGGAGGAGCAGCACAGACAGAAAGCTGTGGCACAAGGCAAGGTATCCCCGAACAGTTTGCAGGAAAGGAGAAGGAAATATCAGAGCAGCAACAAGAAGACATGGTGGTCGACCCGAGGTCAACCAAATCCCTAAATCTCTGCACATCGCTTACGAATGCATTTATCTATCTATTGGATTTCTTGGCCCTGGCCCCTTCACCATAAGATCCCCGGGCTGGCTACAACAATACTGTACAACATCAAAAGCAGTCGAAACAATTCAAATCAGAAGGCAGCCTCCTTTGCAGTGAGGCTCAGATTCTCTCCCACACACCCTGGTAAGTTGGAGGAGAGTGCAGTTTCAACAGAGTTTGGAGGGAGGCAAGCAGATGAAATCTCCGTGTGCACAACTGCCGTCCGTATGCACAACTGCTTCTGCTCCCCAAAAGTTGCTGCGAAAAGGAACCACCGCAGGGTTTCAAGGCAACTCACTGGAACATCAGGATGCCAGATTTCAATGGATTCACACACACACACACCCCCTCTGTCTCCAAACTCTAGGTATGCCCCAGGCAGCAACAAGGAGAAAGCAGGGCCCAGTCACCCAACGGAACAATGGGCTCAAAAGCAAAAGGCACCATTGGACAAGCAGCAGCACAACATCCCAATATGAGAAAGACCATGCAGGATTTTTAAAAACTCCTGACAGAGCAAAAAAGGAGCATGTTAAACTTGTGCAGAGATCTCAGGGCTCCCTGATGCACCCCAGTGTTTGGCACTTGCAAAATCCCATGGATGGGAGAATACAAGGTATTGGGGGGGGCGCACTTTTGACATCCTGAGGGATTCCATATGGCTACCCCCTCTTCCTAAAATCTGCTCCTGCATTTGGCCCCATCCGTCCCAATATCTATGGAGAGGGGATTTCTTAGTAAGACACACACACACCCCAAAAAAATACTTTCATGTCCTTATTGAAGAATCTCTCTTCTGGGGAAACAGGGAGAGAGAGAGATGAAGAAACAGCAAGGGATTTGCAAATTTTACCCAGAGTGTTTGCAGAAATGGAGATGGTGGACTTCAGGGTTTGTAAGTGGAGGGTGGGGAGGGCAAATATATCGACTTTTTTAATGGATTGAGGGCACCTAGTATGAAAACCGGGTTTTTCTTTCCATATACTGTAACTTTTATTTTTAAGTGAGGGTGCCAAACCCTTGTGTAATTATTTTCTTACAATCATCATCAAAGGAGGGGTGGTTTCTAGGAGTTGGGGAAAGATCCATGCAATTTATGGGGGGGGGAAATAGGGAGACAGTCAGCCTTGTCCCCATAAAAGCACTTCATGCCCCACAGAGTTAAAAAAAAAATGGGGGGGCAGGGGGCGGGAGAGGATGACTTTTAAAATAACGCTCTTTCACAGCCACTCCTTTCCTGGTGCTGAACTGCATCCTTTTCCGAGAAATTCAGGGTCGCTCAAAATCCCCCCAGCCCGGACGCTTCCCAGATCAGAAGTTGCAAAACACCAAGCAGCCCACGAGATTGAAGGCAACAATTGGGGCGGGGGCGGGGGGGGGGCAGGACACGAACCTGTTGCTGCCCCCCCCGTCCCGACCCTGGAGCAGATGCCTCCCCCCCCTCCTCCACCACCACTCCGATTTCAAAGGCAGGGACCCCCACCCACCCCAGGACGCACAATAAGCTGCCGGCTCGCGACTCCGAGGCGCGCCCAGCTCAGCCGCTGCTCCCTCCAGAGTAGCCGGGGCGAAAACCGGGTGCAGAGAGAGGGAGAAAGCAGGATCCGAGAAGGGAGGAAGAAAGAGGGAAAGCGGGCGTGTGGGGGGGGGGGGAGAGAGAAAGCCGAAGGAGGAGCATTTCCGCTCCGGCTCGATCAATCGGCGCCGGCTAAGAGCTCCCGTGCTTGGGGGTGGGTGGGGGAGAGTAAAGGGAGAAGCGAAGCCCCGCTCAGCTGTCTGGCCGGAGCAAAGTGTGTGTGTGGGGGGGCATCTCTCTTTCCCCCACATCTAAGCCCTGGAGGCGCGCTCCCACCCCACCTCCTCCCTCTACAGGGCCGCGAAGGAGCGAACCCCCCCCGCTTTGCTCCCTCTGAACGTCCTTTTTTCGGGGTCCGCGCCAGGAGAGGGGGAGCCGGGGTGGGAAGCCCCTCCGCGCGCCGGGAAGAAAAGTTTCCATAGCAAGAGGAAAGCAGCCCGGGGGGGGGGGGGTCCGCGAAAGAGAAGGAGAGGCGACCAAGCAGGAGGGCGGCATCCCCAATTACAGTATCCAGCTTTACGTATGAACCAATGTGCAAGCTCTCCAAAAAAATAATAATAATGTATCCAGCTCTGCATACAAGCCGATGCAAATCTATTTCTTACCCTCCCCGCTCCCCAATTGCACACGCCGCGAAGAGGTCGGTATCCATATTCCGCCCGCCCCCACCCCCCAAAATCCCCCCCCCAACATCTCGCTGCCCAATCTGGGCGCCCCACTCACCGTGCGCGCCCTGCGCCCCCCTCCGCCGCGGGGCTCCCGGCAAGCCAGCGCTGCCCGGCGGCTTCGGCTGCCCGGCGTGGTCGGTGCCCGTGGCGGAGATTTGGCTCGCCCGGCGGCGGCGGCACTGCTTCCCTGCACCGGCTGCGAAGAGAGCTAGAACGAGAGAGAAGCGGAGCGAGGGAGACGCTCTTTTAAACCCCCCCCCCCCCCACCCGCGCGCGCCCCACCCCCCATGTGACCAGCCGAGGAAGCGAGGGGGGAGGGGAGGAGAGGGGGGAGGGGAGACTGCGCGCACCCCCCACCCCCACCCCGTCTGGGCACCTCCAAAATAATCTCCCCCTCCCCGCTTGAGGAACTTGCGCGTGAAGTGGCGGCGACCCGGAGCAGGGAAAAAGCCAGCCAACCCAGTGCGATCCGGTGGCTGGCTGCAAACGGGGCTTGCTCCCGAGGAAGCGCGCAAGGGAAGGAGCCGGTTTGCAAGACGTGTTAAGGCGAGCTTACTTCGGAGTAAGCGCTGACGAAGTGGGCGGTTTGGACGCCGAGGAAACGTGGCCAAACAGCGTGCGGAGGCTAGGGACAGCGACCGCGCAAAGAGCGCGCGCGTAGCGACGGCGGATTCGCCACGGCCATGGCAGGGAGAGCGCCAGTCACCCGTCAGCGCCAGGCAGCTGTTTGCGCGCGCCCCAAATCCACAAACACGCGCTGCCCGGTGCTTTGCTTGTTTACTCGGAAGTAAGGCCGCTCGCTCCTTCGAAGTCAGTGCTCACGAGGATCCTGGCCAAAAGGGACAAGTTTGTCCCGGGGGGAACACTGCACACGCGCGACACACGGTCTTATGTGTGCAAAAACAGTGCCTTCCGTGGCACAGCGCGCAACACGGAATACGTCTGCTTGCGTGTAAAGAAAGACATGGAGTGTAGATACGCATGTGGACACGGACACTCAGGTGGTGTACCACGCTGACCACAGAGAGAAGGGAAGCCACAGAACTGCCGGGGGGCGGGCGGCGGAGATGCTGACACGCGTCTGCTCATGCACACAAACATACACAGGCAGAGAAACGTCGATGTGAGAATCGCCGGGCGCAGATAACCTCTTTGCAGAGCCTCACAACAGAGATAGGGAATAGGGCGGCTCCGCTAGCCCGGGGAAGTAAGTTACCTTAAGGAGAAAGGGCAGTGGGGTGTAGTGGTTAGAGTGCCGGGCTAGGACCTGGGAGAGACCGGGGTTCAAATACCCCTTCGGCCATAATGCTCACTGGGTGACCTTGGGCCAATCACCTCCTCTCAGCCCAACCACCTCACAGGGTTGTTGTGGCGGTGAAACCATGTACGCCACCTTGAGTTCCTTGGAGGAAAAGATGGGGTATACACACAGTAAACAAATGCAACAAACAAACAAACCTTCCTTACTGAATAGTCCAAGTCTGCACGTTCAGTCTGAAAGAAGTTCGGCGCGCAGAATTGTGCAGCGTGGGGCAACGCGCGTTTGTTGGAGCCAGGAGGACTCGTAACCAAGGGGAGGAATTAATTTATGATCAAACTTCTCGTTCTCTCACACACAAAAGGTTGGCTTCCTAAAAGCAGGTTGCATTCGCACGTGCAAGACCACCAGCTCGGGTGTAACAAGCCCGGACGACCCGCAGCCCGCTCGTCCACGATCGCTCGCTCTCACGCTTTCTCCAGTGGCCGGTTTTACAACGCTCACCGGCTACGCGGTTGCCGCCTCCGTGTTTGCAGGCGCAGCGACGAGCCACGGATGCAGCGCAGCTCTTCCCCCGCGACCGATGCTGGAGAAGCAGCAGGAGGACTCTCCATCCTCGCCACTGCCCCCCCCCCACCGCCCCCCAACTCCGCGCGCTTTGGCATCTGGAACAAAGCCTGCGAGCTGCCAATCAAGGGGGCAGCCGAGGGGGGTTGCCCTGTCCATTTGCAAATCAATACCGGCCTCCAGAGAAAGAACCTTGCATTAAACATGAGCCAGTTCTATGGATGGATGGATGGACTGGGAGGAGGGAGGCTGCAAAGGCGAGGGGCGGAGAAAGGAGCCAGGGCTAAGTATTTTTGAAATTATTTTTATTTATGGCATTTATACCCCCCCTTCTTTTCTCCCAGGAGCTTAAGGGTCCTCTCCCTCCTCCTCATTTCACAACAACCCTGCAAGGTAGGTTAGGGTGAGAGTGATGGCTGGAGGTTCATGGCCAAGCAGGGATTTAAAAGCTGGCTTCTGCCAGGTCCTAGTCCCACACTCTAACCATTGCACCACGCTGCCTCTGTTTCAGCAAAGACAGTGAGGAGGCAGGGATGGCCACCAACTTAAAGGTAAAGGGACCCCTAACCATTTGGTGTAGTTATGTCCAACTCTGGGGTTGCGGCGCTCATCTCGCGTTAGTGGCCGAGGGAGCCGGCGTACAGCTTCCGGGTCATGTGGCCAGCATGACTAAGCCGCTTCTGGCGAACTAGAGCAGCACATGGAAACGCCGTTTACTTTCCTGCCGGAGCGGTACCTATAAATCTACTTGCACCTTTGGCGTGCTTTCGAACTGATAGGTGGGCAGGAGCAGGGACTGAGCAACGGGCTCCTGTGCTCAAACCCTGCCAGCAGGTTTCCCACTGAGGCATCTGGTTGGCCACTGTGAGAAGAGGGTGCTGGGACTAGATGAGCCATTGGCCAGATCCACCAGACTCCTCTGGTGTCCTTATGGAACCTCCAGGTCTAGAGGCAGTCTATCGTGAATCCTAGTTTCTTAGGGGTATTTGGCTACTGTGAGGAGAGGATGCTAGACTAGATGGGCCACTGGCCTGATCGAGGAGGCTCTTCTCCAAATCAATGATTCGTAGAATTGCAGAATTGGAAGGGACCTCCGAGGGTCATCGGACAGATGACCCTACCCCGCCTCTCAACCTCTGCTTTAAAACCTTCTTATGTTCTTATGCAGTGGTTAGCTGGCAGTGCACAGCTTGAGCATGGAAGCAAGGGGTCCTTGGGTCACCCAGAGGAAACGGTATCCACACAAGGGGCCACACAGCAAAATGACACCCCTGAAATGAATGGGGGGGGGGCGGCTAATGTCTTAAGCCAATTCATAGAAGTG
The DNA here is from genome assembly GCF_009819535.1 of Lacerta agilis. Taxonomy (NCBI): domain Eukaryota; kingdom Metazoa; phylum Chordata; class Lepidosauria; order Squamata; family Lacertidae; genus Lacerta; species Lacerta agilis. The sequence continues at coordinate 1,970,501 of NC_046322.1, forward strand.
GAATTTGCTCATCTCTCGCACACGTGTAACCCAGGACAGCGAAACTTTAATTAGCTGGTGGGGTGCCAATTTTAATCAGGGAGGGACAATTTTCATCAGTGGTGCCAACTCTGAAGGTCACACGTTTTATTTACATTTATTCGGAGTGTATTTTGGTGCTGGTGTGTTACAGTGAAAACAGTCTTCCTTCTTCACTGAGGGGGGCAGCTTTTCCTTATCAACTGGCAAGATCTCTCCTGCTTCTTTCAGTAGCTCGAAATGGCAATTCTGTTGAGAGTTTTGCCAATATCCAGAGAGCCCTTCGGCCAGATCTGGCAGAGATCTCCTGGCTGTGCAATCCTATGCATTTTTTGAGCAGGAATAAGCACACTCACCCAGTTAAGGACCATCTGGGTGTGACTAGGGAGTATGCCTTACTGCTATATTTAAAAATAAGGGGGAAAGAGAATCCTTGTTTGCATCTGTGAAATGATGCTGGAGGCTCCCTGATTTAGCCATAGATGTTCTTTCCTTCTGAACAGGGGTTGGGAGCCTGAAGCCCAGGCACTAAATAAAACCCTCCAAGCTTCTGTGCCTGGTCCTCAGAATCCTCCCCAGGACACACACACCCCCTGCTTTGCAAATGAGAGTTTTCTTGCTTGGCATCCTTAAAGTCTGAGAATGCCTCTTCCTTGTGTCTGTCAAAGTTGGCGTACTGCACAAAACTAAAATGGACATTCGTCGCTCCGCCCACTTTACCTCTGCCCGACCTGCAAGGGGCATGTGGCTCTCGGAACGTTGCCCAGAAGGCAATGCGGCCCTTGGGATGAAAAGGCTCCCCTGCCCCTGATTTGGAGATTTCACAGAAGCGTTGCAGGGGGTTGGACTAGATGACCTACAGGGTCCCTTCCAACAGGGAAAGCATAAGAACATAATAAGAGCTTGCTGGATCAGGCAAAGCCGCAGGATCCGAGCACCAGAGCCCTGCTCGCCGCTCCGGTAGTTTCCAGTAACTGGCGGTTCCCTCACTGCGAGAAGCAAAGCTACAGGGAACCAGGCAGAGGGCCTTCTCGGTAGTGGCACCCGTCCTGTGGAACGCTCTCCCATCAGGGGTCAGAGAGATAAACAACTACCTGACATTTAGAAAATACCCGAAGGCTGTTTAGGGAGGTTTTTAATGTGTGACTTTGTATTGTATTTTAATATTTGTTGGAAGCCGCCCAGAGTGGCCGGGGAGACCCAGCCAGATGGGCGGGGTACAAATAAATTATTATTATTATTATTATTATTATTATTATTATTATTATTATTATTATTATTATTATTATTATTACAGCCGTACCTTGGATCCCGAACAAATCGGCTCCCAAAAGATCGAAACCCAGAAGTGAGTGCTCTCAATGAAATAAGATGTATTAAGGGCGAAGTTGGTGTTAGAAAAGAGATTAGAAATTTTGTAGATTTTGGAAGTTACGAAAAAGGTGTATACAAGGGACGCAGAAGGAGATAGGAGGAAGTCCCACTAAGATGAGAGAAAAATTGAATTAATAAGATGTTATTTTGTTGTGTTTTTTCTTTTTTATTAATGTTTGTTGATGTTATAGTTGTCATGTTGTTGTTTGTTTTCTTTTTGTTATGTTATAAAATCTCAATAAATATTATTTTTAAAAAGAGAAGTGAGTGCTGTGGTTTTCAAATGATTTTCGGAAGCCGAACGTCCGGCGGGGCTTCCGATTGGCTGCAGGACACTCTTGCAGCCAATCAGAAGCCGCACTTTGGTTTCTGAATGCTTTGGAAGTCAAACGGACTTCCGGAATGGATTCCGTTCAACTTCCAAGGTACGACTGTATTTGGCAGCATTGCTGCAGAGCAGAACCATCGCAGTTGGGAGCTATGTATGTATAGCCCCCCCTCCTCCTCCTCCAATAATTTGTCCAATCTGCTTTTAAAGCCATCCCAGTTGGTGGCCATCACTGCCGCTATGGGCAAGTGAATGCTTAACCTTGCTGCCCTATAATTTATAAAGGAGGATTAAGAGCAGGCACAGGCAAACTCCGGCCCTCCAGATGTTTGGGACTACAACTCCCATCCTCCCTAGCTAACAGGACCAGTGGTCAGGGATGATGGGAATTGTAGTCCCAAACATCCGGGATTGTAGTCCCAAACATGCCTATGCCTGATTAAGAGTTACCCTGTTTAAAAAGGTCACCTTGGTGAGATTTTAAGATACTATTCCCACTACTGCAAGGGCTTATGGAGGCTGCAGGTGGGAAGCTGCATCACAGATTTCCCCTTCCCTTGCAAGATGATGCCTGCTAAGACACAGATGGTTTCTCATCTAAAATACAAAGTATGCTTCTAGCATGAGATTTATTAGTCCTTGAGGTTCCCCCCCCCCCCAATATGCAAATCTCATGGCTGGATTCCTTGACTGAGGCTGCTTCTGGATGTGTGCTCCTGGCACCACCCAGGCATGGCTGCTGTGTCCTGCACTGCAAGCAGAATTGCAATGGGCTCTCCACGCTTACTGGCAGCATGTTGCTTTTCCTGTGCGCGCTTCGCCTCCCCCAATGCTCCAGCCACATCAGCAGGCGTGATGTCGCCGTTGTGCTTGCAGCCAGCCCTTAAGAAGAGCATCTGCTGGGTCCATCTAGTCCAGTACCCTGTTCTTACAGTGCCCAACCAGCTGCCTCCATAGGAGACCTGCAAGCAGGATCTGAGCAAAAGAACAACGGTTTCCAGCAGCTGGTGTTTGGAGGCATCGCTGCCCCCCCGACTGTCGTAATGGCTGGTAGCCATCGATGGCCTCAGTGAATTTGCCCACCCTCTTTTGAAGCCGTCCAAGTTGGTGACCATCACTTCCTCCTGTGGCAGGGAGTTCCATGGTTTTACTATGCCCTGCATGGAGGAGGATTTAAAATGAGCATACACACACTATAACCGCTGTGTGTGTGTGTGTGTGTGTGTGTGTGTGTGTGTGTGTGAGAGAGAGAGAGAGAGAGAGAGAGAGAGAGAGAGAGAGAGAAAACTAAAACAGTACTATAATGCTAATTTATTATGGTGCTATAGCATTATACTGAAATAATGCTTAATTTTTCTCTCTCTAAGGTTTCTGACCACTGCAGTTTTTACAACATGATTAATGGCAATGGAGACAAAGAGTTTCTATTGTATTATAGCATCATGGCTTTATAAAGCTGTACTTCCAATTCACATACTATATCCCATTTAGTATGAGAGCCAGTGTGGTGTAGTGGTTAAGAGCAGCAGACTCGCAATCTGGGGAACCGGGTTCCCCGCTCCTCCACATGCAGCTGCTGGGTGACCTTGGGCTAGGCACACTTCTCTGACGTCTCTCAGCCCCACTCACCCCACAGAGTGTTTGTTGTGGGGGAGGAAGGGAAAGGAGAATGTGAGCCGCTTTGAGACTCCTTCGGGTAGTGATAAAGCGGGATATCAAATCAAAACTCTTCTTCTCTTCTTCTTCTTCTTCCCCAAAGCAGCAAGACTGGAACTTGGGCAAGAGCTGTTGCTTCAGCAACGAAGTAGTTCAGACTGGGAGCTGGGGGCTCCGCTCCTTCCTGGCTCCCCACCAGGCCTTGATCCAAGCACGTGTTTCCATCTGCTTACGTAAGGGAAAGGCTGCAGCTCATTGGAAGAGCCATCACTTTGCAGGAAGAAGGTCCCAGGTGAAACCTGCTCAAATTCCCTCTTCTAGCTAGAGCACTATTAAAGATCCAGGCTCCCTGTGTTGCCTTTTGCATCGGCTTCCACCTCCCCCTGCAATATGGAAGGAAGGATCTGTACCCCTTCAGGTGTTCTACTCACATTTAAAAGCAACTCACAAGTGGGATGTGTGCGAATGAGTGTGCCTCAGCTTCACCCCCCCCCCCCCATGAGTTGGCCGCCAAACTGCTCAACATGCAGGGAGCCTCAATGGGTAGAGAAGACTCCCCACTTCAGAAGATCACCTTCCAAGTCAGAGAGAGAGAGAAGGGGATAGGTCATGTGGGATTTTGCATGCTTCTCTCCTCTGTTCTGAACCCCAGGCCTACCTGGTGAAGTCTAGCACTGTCCCACAGAGGTCCTGAAATACCTACATTGGCTCCCAGTGAGTTTCCGAGCACAATTCAAAGTGTTGGGGCTGACCTTTAAAGTCCCAAACGGCCCAGTATACCTGAAGGAGTGTCTCCACCCCCATCGTCCAGCCTAGACACTGAGGTCCAGGCTGAGTGTTAAGTTGTGGGTGGACACAGCAGATGACACAGTGATTTCCAAGCAGCTCTTGTCTATTCTCAGGCTGGAACAGAAGTGAGCTGAAGAGCTCAGCATCCTGCTTATATAGAACAAGCAACAGTAACAACTTTCTATAGTTAACCAATCCCTGAACGTCACTTTTCAATCCTTCATTTCCATGTGCAGACCTGAGTGAAAACAGCAGCAGAATGAACTATATACACACACCCCTAGTGGCCTAGGGTGAGAACCTCAATACATAACACTCTGCTGGTTCCCTTCCTGTGAGAAGCAAGGTTATAGGGAACCAGGCAGAGGGCCTTCTTGCTGGTGGCGCCTGCCCTGTGGAATGGCCTCCCGTCAGATGCAGGGGTGGAGGAAGGGGGGTGAGGTGGGTGCGGACCGCCCCGGGTGTCACCACTGAGGGGGGTGACAAAATGCCACGGGGCCTGCAGCGTGCCCTAGCCACGCGTCTCTCCTGGTAGAGATGTGGTGGCTTGGGCACATTGCAGGTTCCGTGCTGCCCAAATGATTTGCCCACGGCCTCACACCCTCCCCAGCTGTAGGGCAGCTGAGTGGGAGGAGGCAGGCAGACTCTGGAGGCCCCACGGTGTGCCCCCCCCCCGGACATGCCGCCCCAGGCGCCTGAGTGTCTTCCTCCGGCGCTGGTCAGATGTCAAGGAAATAAACAATTATCTGACTTTCAGAAAACATCTGAAGGCATCCCTCTTCAGGGAAGTTTTTAATGTTTGATGTTTTGTCCGGTTTTTAATATTCTGTTGGGAAACCCATCCAGATAGACAGGGTATAAATAATAAACAATTATAATATTATTATTATCTACCAAGAAGGGCAGCCGAGCAAACACAGCCCCTCAGCTCTGCTTCCTTTGCATGCTGTTTGGAGCATCTGGGCTTGGCGAGGCAGGTGACCCTCACCTGTCCCAACCTGAGGAATCACCCACCTCCTCCCAGAGCTAGCGAGCCCCACCTGGGCAGCTAGGGAGCCAGGTTGTGGCCCCTTGGCTGCCTCGCTCTTCTGAAGTGCCCCTCCTGCAGCTCCCCACGCCTTACAGCCTGCTGCGGCAGCGCTGACTTGGGCCCCAGACTGTGGGTGCCAAACATGCCCAGTGCCATGCCATCAAGACATCATGTCACTGGGCCGGTGCCTGCACCTTCCCTGTGGGGCCTCTGTTGGGGGCACCTGCGGCCATCGACAAGCCCAGGAAGCATGTTGGCGGCCACAGGGGGCCTCCACAAAGGCCCTGCAGGAGAGGCGCAGGCCCTGGCCCAGGCAGTGCCATGGCGCCAGAGGTAAGCCAGCGGTGGCACATGGCACATGGTGGTGGTGGGGAGGAGGCCAGGCACCCACAGCAAAAAGTCTGTGACCTCCTGGAGTTGGTGGTCTTGGCCTGCTGTGTTCTCGGAGACCGGGGCCCCTCTGGCTCTGGGGATGAGTCCTGCTGCTCTGGTTCCTGTGCATTAACCCCCATCCCATTCCCATCCTCAGTCACCCTGTGAGTACTTCCTTGGAGAACAGCCTTTCCCAAAGGTGTCATGGGCTTTGAAGACACTCGAACTCAGGACACAAGGGAGAAACGTGCTAAGAGGAAAGGCACGCTTGGCAAATCCACTCCGTGATCAGCTCCTATCCGGAAACCAATGTCCCCACTGTGGAAGGGCGTGTGGATCCAGAATTGGCCTCCACAGTCACTTACGGACTCATTGTTAAAACCGTGTTTATGGAAGACAATCTTACTTGGCTACGCGGGATAGAAGAAGAAGAAGAAGAAGAAGAAGAAGAAGAAGAAGAAGAAGAAGAAGAAGAAGAAGAAGACTTCCTTGCCCCATCCTCTGCTTGCCCCGATGTGTCCCAGTCCTGGCTGCACCCCTCGCTGGAATCCTTTCCTTCTCTTCCTCCTCCCTTCATCCTGCCAGTTCATGACATCCATTGACATGTTGCTTTTTAGGGCTATTTGAATTTGTTTAAATACCAACAAGAGGGACGTGGGTGGGGCTGTGGGTTAATCAACTGAGCCTAGGGCTTGCCGATCAGAAGGTTGGCGGTTCGAATCCCCGTGACGGGGTGAGCTCCCGTTGCTCGGTCCCTGCTCCTGCCCACCTAGCAGTTCAAAAGCATGTCAAAGTGCAAGTAGATAAATAGGTACCACTCCGGCGGGAAGGTAAACGGCTTTTCCGTGTGCTGCTCTGGTTCGCCAGAAGTGGCTTAGTCATGCTGGCCACATGACCGGAAGCTGTACGCCAGCTCCCTCGGCCAGTAAAGTGAGATGAGCGCCGCAACCCCAGAGTCGGACACGACTGGACCTAATGGTCAGGGTCCCTTTACCTTTTTAAATACCAACAAAGTGTTCAGTTTACTGCTCTGAGCCTTCCAGATGGGTTCACGTAGAAACTCTAAGAGTTGAGGCAATAAAGAAACAGAGGGTACATTTCCTCATATGTGATGGAAATGTTGTTGTTGTTCAGTCGTTCAGTCATGTCCGACTCTTCGTGACCCCATGGACCAGAGCACGCCAGGCACGCATGGAAATGTAGGATGGCTCAAAATTTCTGGGAAATGGTTTATAATAAAATGGGGGGGGGAGTTTAGAATAACATTTGTTAAAAAACCAGGAACCTTTTTATTAGGTACTGTAGGAGCGGAGATTCCAAAATACCAGAAGAAATGGTTTATGTATGCTACAAGGGCCACCAGGATGCTGTTAGCCCAACGATGGAAAGGGGAAACAGTCCTGACCAAAGAAGATTGGCAAACCAAGTTAATGGACTATGCTGAAATGGCGAAGCTAACTGGAAACCTCAGAAATCCAGACGACAGGAAATTTTAAAAAGAATGGGAAATGTTTATTCTATATTTGCAAAAGTATTATAAACAGGCTAATACATTGGCGGGATTTTAAGAACACTTGTAATTATGAAGATAGATAATTTGAGATAAAAAATAATTTGGAGTAGAAATAGCCTGCAATTGAGAAGAAAATTTAAGGAACCGGGGGGGGGGGTGGTGGTGGTGGTGGAGGGAAGTCACGGGATTCGGAGAATCCTGTTTATGGAATTGATACTGTTTTGCTGTATATTTTTCTTTCTTTCTTTGTTGCTGTCGTATTCGTTATTGTTTGGTTTTTTTATTTTTGTTGAAAATTTAATAAAAAATAATATTAAAAAACAAAATGAAAAGAATTGAAGCTGGAGCCCGAGTATTCTTTTATTGATCTTCCAGTTTGCAAGAAACATTACAGAAACAACATAAGGAGAGCCTTCACTCCCTTTTTGTTCCCGGTGTCCATCTTGTTCCTTGGTGGGGACGCGCCGTTTTGTGGTTTGCCTCAGGTGCCCACAAATGCCTTGGGGTGGCCCTGCTCTCACAACCATTGTGCCACCCCAGCACAAATGGGAGAGACGGAGGCAGGACTGCTGCGGCATTCCTTGTTTTCCCGGGCCAAAACTCGGAGCCTTCCGTCTCGAAGCAGGCAGGTGACGTCACTCTTCTTCCACCTGAGAGTCTTCTGAAAAGATCTCCCAGCCCCAAGGACACGTTTTGGTTGCTAAGAGAGCCGTGCCAGGTGGATGGGGCCTGGGGGGCTCTGGGAAAGGAGCTGTTTGAAATTCCACCCAGGCCCTGGGCTCTCCACAGCAAGAGCACGTTGTCTTGGGAGGTTTGTTGCCTCCTTTGAACACTGAAGGTGGGGAGGAATAACTCTGCCCAAAGGGGGGGGAAAGGAGCGCTGGAAATAGATTTGCAGCTGGAAAGAGAGATGGCAGAAAAACTCAGCCAGCATCCAGGGACGCCTTTGTCACGCCAACTTGCAAGCCACTCAGCGTGATGAAGAGGCGTTCAGAGTGGCTTGCCACATTCAACAACCATTTTAAAGAGTCAGAGTCACTCCCCAAATGAAGCCACAAGGAACAAACCTGCAAAAACAGTAGAGGGAAAAATGATAAACCGCCAAATGATACTTGAGGGAGTTGGGTCTGTTTAGCTTGGAGAAGCAGAGACATCACCTTGCCGACAAAGGTCCGTACAGTTAAAGCTATGGTTTTCCCAGTAGTAATGTATGGAAGTGAGAACTGGACCATAAAGAAGGCTGATGATCGCCAAAGAATTGATGCTTTTGAATTATGGTGCTGGAGGAGACTCTTGAGAGTCCCATGGACTTCAAGAAGATCAAACTTATCCATCCAATACTTAGGCCACCTCATGAGAAGAGAAGACTCCCTGGAAAAGACCCTGATGTTGAGAAAGATGGAGGGCACAAGGAGAAGGGGACGACAGAAGATGAGATGGTTGGACAGTGTTCTCGAAGCGACTGGCATGAGTTTGGCCAAACTGTGGGAGGCAGTGGAGGATAGGCATGCCTGGCGTGCTCTGGTCCATGGGGTCACGAAGAGTCGGACACGACTGAACGACTGAACAACAAACAACAAACAACTTCGAGAACACTGTCCAACCATCTCATCCTCTGTCATCCCCTTCTCCTTGTGCTCTCCATCTTTCCCAACATCAGGGTCTTTTCTAGGGAGTCTTCTCTTCTCATGAGGTGGCCAAAGTACTGGAGCCTCAGCTTCAGGATTTGTCCTTCCACTGAGCACTCAGGGCTGATTTCTTTAAGTATGGATAAGTTTGATCTTTTTGCATCCCATGGGACTCTCAAGAGTCTCCTCCAGCACCATAATTCAAAAGCATCAATTCTTCGGCGATCAGCCTTCTGGACATAAGCCTGGGCAATATGTCTCAAGGTCCTGGGCTGCCCAGATGACAGACCCCCCTCTCGGTCTCGCTGGTGTGGTCCAAATGGAAGCAGAGCAACATATCTGGCAACTGGGCAAAAAGCAATCACGAAATGTGGACCCCGTAAGCTGTTAGGTGGGCAAACCACCCTCTTGCTGGCCGCTTTTGCAACCCACACCAGCCCACCTTTACTCTGTGTTTTACAACCTGTGCGTCCAAGGAAGGATGCTGGAGACATTGGAGCCTCTCTCCATCCTGCTGCCCTGGCTTCTGCAGCAGATCAGAGACAGGGTTGTTTTTACTTCCGATTCCCCCCAGAGGGTTGCAGCAAACCCATCATCTTACGAGGACGGACAGTCGCCGGCAGATCAGCGCTGACCTTTAACTGTGCTTCTGTGTAAATGCAAGACATAAAACTTGTTGCTGTTGCATTTCCATGTGGAGACAGAGACCATCTTTCCTTCTAGACACACAGGGAGAATTTTGCTGGGGGTGGGCAAAAGAATTATATTTAAGAAGTAGACAGGACTGTTCATGAGCCTTGTAATCTCCATGGTTGTGGGGAGAGCCAGGGAGTTTGGGGGGGCAATTAGACACTTCTTCTTCTTCTTCTTCTTCTTCTTCTTCTTCTTCTTCTTCTTCTTCTTCTTCTTCTTCTTCTTCTTCAAACAACAGAGGTTTGATCAGCACTGCTTAGATGTACTACGATTTCAGTTAGGAAAGGAATTGAAAATAAAACTGCTGATATCCTGATGTTATAGAAATCTATGGAGTGACTGCAATTGGGATAGTTGTGTGCCGTTCTGTTCTGGTCGCCTTGCCTCAAAAAGGATATTGTAGAGTTGGAAAAGGGTGGGCCAAATGGTCAAGGGGATGTAGCAACTATGAAGAAAGGTTGAAACGTTTGGGACTTACCAGTTTAGAGAAAAGACAAGTAAGAGGTGATATGACGGGAGTTTATAAAATGATGCCTGGCCTGGAGAAAGTGGCTGGAGTATTCCCCCCTCCCTCTCTCCTGACACTAGAATTTGGGGACACCCAGTGAAGCTGAATGTTGGAAGATTCAGGACAGATAAAATACAGGAGTTCCTGATGCAACGCGCAGCGAAACTGTGGAACTCCCTGCCACAGGAGGCAGGAATGGCCAACCACTTGGATGGGTGTAAAAGAGGACTAGAGGCATATCGAGGGCTCCTGGCCAGGGTGGCTCCACTCTGCCTCCGCAGTCAGAAATGCTTCTGAATGCCAGTGGCTGGAAAGCACAGGAGAAGAGAGCGCTTTCTTGCTTGAATCCTGCTTGTGGGTTTTCCTCAGGCATCTGGTTCATCGCTGTGAGAACAGGACGCTGGACTAGATGGGCCATGGGCCTGATCCAGCAGGCAGACTCTCGTTCAGGGGTGCCAACTTGAATAAAATAGGGAGGGGGGCACCAGGTGATCACGAGACCCAGAGTACACATATCGACTTGGGTGTGTGTGTGGCCCCCTCAAATATTTCATTAGGGTGCTGCTGAAGGGACCGCAGCCCCTAGGAGTCGGCTTCTATGCTCTCCTTATGGTTTTAATTTGAACTCCTAGCTACATATGCACATACAGGAAGAGAAACAGCCAAGACATAGCAGGGGTATTTTTGGGGGGTATGTGTGTTTAAGAGTCAGGGAAAGATGTAGCCCACCCCTGTCTCTCCTAGCTGAAGTTTACTACGTCCACGTGTTCTGGATTTCAGCCAATTCTACCTCACAGGGCTGTTGTGCAGATAAAATAGGGGGCAAGCTCAATGGCGGAGGAAAGGGGGGAGTGCACCACCCCAGGCACCATCAGGGAGGGGGGTAATAATAATAATAATAATAATAATAATAATAATAATAATAATAATTTATTATTTGTACCCCACCCATCTGGCTGGGTCCCCCCATCCACTCTGGGCAGCCTCCAACAGATATTAAAATACATTAAAATATCACAGGTTAAAAACTTCCCTAAACAGGGCTGCCTTCAGGTATTTTCTGAATGTCAGATAGTTATTTATCTCTTTGACCTGTGCTGGGAGCGCGTTCCATCGCAGCTGCCCCCTGGACACACGCTGCGCACCCCTCCACCATGCCAGGAGCCATGACCCTGTGGGCGGGAAGCCATGGCCCCAGGATGCGCGCCAGCCACGCCCCCACCTGCTCTCCGCCCCCGATGCCGGAGCATGCAGCTTCGCCACTGGGCAAGCTCAGTTGGTAGAGCATGAGACTCCTAGTCTCAGGGCCAAGTGTTTGAGCCCCACACAGGGCAAAGAGATTCCTGCATTGCTGGGGGTTGGACTAGATGACCGCCGGGGTCCCTTTCGACTCTACAGTTCTATGATTGTACAGTTTGGTGGGCTGACTAAGCTCCTTGCAAGCACGACAGGATGTAAGCGTGCCAGATTTGACAGGCAGGATCCAGGGCCAATTCCTGGAGATAGCCGTGGATGAAGCTGCTGGGCTAGCTGTGCAGCCAGCAAACCCTCCAGCAAGCCAGCGTGCATCACAAGAGATGCAGAAGTGAATTGTGACAAGTTCCTGGCAATGTGGTGGAGAAACTGGAGGAATTACCTACAAAAGGAGTGTTTGTGTGTTCATACGAGGTGGGTGGGTGGGTGGGGAGCCAGTCTCAAAAGTAAAGTAACAAATGTCTTAGTTCTCTGGAAACGGGGATTATAGTGGAAGAGAAAGAAAAAAAGAAAGAAAGAAAGAAAGAAAGAAAGAAAGAAAGAAAGAAAGAAAGAAAGAAAGTCACACACCATCTGGATGGAGATTCTGACTGGGAAACGCAATTCTTTCCAATTTCCACGCAGAAACCAAGTCTCCAGGCAAACCTTTGAGCTGCTTCAAATGCTCCCATTTCTTTATTTTTAAAAATGCAAATTTGCGTCTAAATCTCAACATCCTCTCCGCCCCCCCCAACCGAAACCTAATGAAGCGTGTTAAGTTGATTATAATTTATACAAAATGATTTCCTCTAGGCTTCTTTCTCTCTCTTTTTTTGGTGCGTGCATTCAAAAAGAGAGTGAAATATCACGATGTGGCAAACATCAATATTTCTGGGAAAGACAGGGGCGAGAAACAAGTTGTTTTTCTTGGTGGAATCAGAAATGAGGATTAGGAGTGTTTCGCACGTCACAAGGATGCTGCCTGGGGCCGGAGTCTTTTCTGCAAAAACTTCGGACTAGGAGCAAGTGCTACTGGGTCGAACAAGACGCATTTCTGGAGTGGGCATGTATAGGGTTGCACTCTGTTAAGAGTGCCTTGTAGTCCTGAAAATTCACCTAAGGCACAGATCCCCTGAGGGGTGCCAGCATCCACAAAACCTCTGCGCTCCTCTGTGCTAGAATCATAGAATCCTAGAGTTGGAAGAGACCCCAAGGGCCATCCAGTCCAACCCCCTGCCATGCAGGAAACACCATCAAAGCATTCCTGACAGATGGCTGTCAAGCCTCTGCTTAAAGACCTCCAAAGAAGGAGACTCCACCACACTCCTTGGCAGCAAATTCCACTGTCCAACAGCTCTTACTGTCAGGAAGTTCTTCCTAATGTTTAGGTGGAATCTTCTTTCTTGTAGTTTGAATCCATTGCCCAATGTCCGCTTCTCTGGAGCAGCAGAAAACAACCTTTCTCCCTCCTCTATATGACATCCTTTTATATATTTGAACATGGCTATCATATCCCCCCTTAACCTTCTCTTCTCCAGGCTAAACATACCCAGCTCCTTAGCCGCTCCTCCTAAGGCATCGTTTCCAGGCCTTTGACCATTTACTTCCCTTGATCTAGACGCTATACTCCTATTGATGCAGCCCAGAATTGCATTGGCTTTTTTAGCTGTCTCCTCTGTGCTCACTGTCTCCTTTGCCCCGAGTGCCACCCGCTTCACTCTACGATATTGTGAAGCTCCAGATCAGCAGCCCTGGAAATGCATCTATCTCAGTGCTGGAAGTTTGGTTCCAACTCCATCTTCTGAAAGGGGTTTGCATGGGTCCCCTGCAACGTTCAGGCGTGTCCTGGAATACTTTTCTTGTGTGTTTGTGACAAAACTCCTGAAATGACAAATTGTCCTTCACATGAGTTAATGCTGCTTAGGTATTCCTGATGGAGAAAAATGGTCTCTTAAGTTTAAGAAATGAGAAGCAGACATCACCCCTCACAGACAGGTTCCATGTTGTTGACATCCTTCTGTCTTGAGAAACAATGGAGGAGTCCGCCTTGGGGGATGAGGTCAAACTGCTGTAAAGTTGTAGCGCCTGCTGTGGCTGTAGAAACCAATAGGGGAGAGACATGTTTTGCTGCAGCCGGGGCAGATGAATGTGCCTGGTTATGCTGCTGCAGATGCACCAGGGCGTTTCTCGGCCTCGGCCCAGTATACCTGAAGGAGCGTCTCCACCCCCAGTCGTTCAGCCCCAACACTGAGGTCCAGCTCCGAGGGCCTTCTGGCGGTTCCCTCAATATGAAAAGTGAGGTTACAGGGAACCAGGCAGAGGGCCTTCTCAGTGGTGGTGCCCGCCCTGTGGAACGCCCTCCCACCAGATGCCAAGGAAGTAAACAACTATCTGACTTTAAGAAGACACCTGAAGGCAGCCCTGTTTAGGGAGGTCTTTAATGACTGATGTTTTAATGTATTTTTAATCTTTTGTTTGAAGCTGCCCAGAGTGGCTGGGGAAACAGCCAGATGGGTGGGGTATAAATAATAAGTTGTTGTTGTTGTTGTTGTTGTTGTTGTTGTTGTTGTTGTTTCTCCTCCCTGCTATGGATACAAGACCTGTCTGTCTGTCTGCAGGCATTGCAGCCATCTGCAAGGGATTCCCACCAGGCAGGATTGATGTTGCCAGCTTTCATGCCATGTTTGCAGACATCTTTGTAATAAAGCAGAGTTTGCTACACCAGGGGTCAGCAAACTTTTTCAGCAGGGGGCCGGTCCACTCAGACCTTGTGGGGGGCTGGACTATATTTTGGATAAAAAACATGAATGAATTCCTATGCCCCACAAATAACCCAGAGATGCATTTTAAATAAAAGGGCACATTCTATTCATGTAAAAACACGCTGATTCCCGGACCATCTGCAAGCCGGATTTAGAATCGATTGGGCTGGATCCCGCCCCTGGGCCTTAGTTTGCCTACACATGGTCTACACACAGAGACGCAGTACCTGAAGCCAGCTTCTTGTAGAGCACGTCTTTGAGGATCCTGCCACCTTCCATTCTGCCACCTCCCCTCACAGATAGGTTCTGTGTATTGCTGCCTAGTCCAGCTATGCCTTCCTTCATGCCCAAGACCCCTTCTAAAATCGTTGCTCAGTACTTTCTCAATGTTGAATAAAAGTTTCCTGTTCGCCTACCTCTCTGACAATTCAAGTTAGCAAAAAACAATGGTGAATTAAAACAAATAAACCAGAGGAAATAAGTAATTGCAGTCCTTTTCAGGATCCAAAACTGGCAATGGGGCTATTGAGACTGCAATCCTGTAAGAACTAACCTGGGACTAAGCCCCACAGAATTTCAGAATGACATCTAAACAGACATGTATACTATTGCATTCTCAGAAAAACCAATTAAGGGCCACTTTAGAAGTGTTTTCTCACCAGTCCCCTTGTCCTTGTCACCAAGAAGCAACAGGACAGGCAGAATCTAATCGAGGGCTCAGAAGCTCTTAAGAACTTCCAAGGTGGACAGGCTGGTGCTGAAATTGTGTTTTATTGCAAGGAGAGAGAGAAAGAAACTTCCATATATGAGGCCAGTCCATTGGTCCATTTGCCTTATTGGCTATGCTGATTGGCAAAGGTTATCCAAGGTTTCAGGAAAGGGCAATTCCATATCTATCTATCTATCTATCTATCTATCTATCTATCTATCTCTAAAATTAAATTTTCTGTTTACAATTTAAAATGCTCATTTCACAGCCTTAAGATATCAATGACTTCCCTTCTTCTTTTTTCCATGGTTCATTTTACATATCATAAATCCCTGCATATTTTAAAGAAACTATACCGTTCAGTATTCCATTATTACATCCATCAAAACTTATTTACACTGTTGAATTTATCTTAATGCTGCCACCATTTTCAGCTGTGCACATTTATTTCCCATATATTCAATAAACGTTTTCCAGTCTTCTCTAAACGTATGTTCTTCTTGTTCTCTTATTCTGTAAGTTAGATCCTCAAGCTGAGCATATTCCATCAGTTTAAGTTGCCATTCTTCTTTGGTTGGGACCTTGCCCGTATTCCATTTTTGGGCCAACGAAACACGGGCTGCAGCAGTAGCATACATAAATAACCTTTTTTGACACCTGGGAATTTCAGTCTGAATTATCCCCTACAGAAAGGACTCTGGTTTGGGGTGTGTGTGAAGTACTTCTAAACATCCCCCCCCCCCAATTTATTATGGATCATTTCCCAATACTCTTTTAAGGAAAGGGCAATTCCTGATCCTTTCTAGAGTTTCCAGGGGTTGAACCAAGGGCTTTCTGCATGCAGAGAATGCTCTACCAAATTGCATGGAGCCTTCCCGTCTTCCAAAGGACCACTGCAAACCAGGTGTGGAGAACCAAACAAAAAACACCCGAATGCAATGATCCGATGGCTTTGTCTCAATTCTCTGCAAAAAAAAAGTGAGCTCAGAAAGGTGGGCCATCCAGAGAGCAGGACATGGGTCGGAGCAACCTGTGGGTGTCTCCTCACGAGAAGCTCCACGAAGTCAAAGGGATCCTGAGCAAAAGATGAAACTCAGCAGCCTCACTCAGCCATGGCTGTTGACAGTTTTTGGATGATGGCACCGTGGCTGATTTGAATTGCAAAGCAGTTGTGCCATCAGGCAGCCTCACAAGCAGGGCAACGAGGGCTGGCTGGGTTTTTGGGTATTGCCACGACTGTGTCATCCTGGGCGATCTCATCACATTATCGAAATGATTAAACACAGAGAGATTTCCCCTCCCTGTCTGCAACATCGGCATCGATGTGATGGCAACGTAGATTGCACGCAATTGACAAAGGGGGTATTGATTAACCCAGTCCATCAAAGGGCCAAACGACACACAATGGTTATCACTGATGTGCCGTTAATGCAAAATGCCAAGTTTCCCCCTTTTATTTCTATTTATTTTTTTGCTTCAGAAGGAACTGATGACAGCAGCAGCAGCAGCAGCAGCAGAGCAGCAGTAAATGGACTATATCTGCCCATAATAGGCATCCAAATTATTATGGACAGCGCTCAGAAAATATATTCCATTCCTAAGCATTATGAAAAGGACTGAGCCTTGACCTTAAGTGTGGGCTGGGGGGTGGGGTGAGCCCCTGTCTAGATTAAATCCTAGCTCTCTCCACTTTTGCAAAACCTCATCTTGCCTTCTTTAGCTGGTGTGTGTGTGTGTGTGTGTGTATCTGTCTGTGTACAGCACTTGTTTATGTCCTTTCTCCCTCTCTCTCTGCGTATCACCACCATTTCCACATCTCGCACAAGCAGCTGATTACAAAGCCGTAAAGATGCAGCTTACAGCAACAACAAGGGGAGAAAAAAACAACACATTTTTTCAGTTGTTTCTCAAGGGAAGGTGAAAATGGGGAAATCTTCCCTTTGGAATATTATATGATGGTGTTATCTGTTCCCTGGGCTGATTCGCCTTGCCTGCAGCGCCACCTACTGGTAGGGTCCGCTCTGGATTTGGGGGATAGCTTTTCTTGGGGGGGGGGGGGCGAAGGTGATGGATGGTTCGTATTTGGTGAAACTGTGCAAATATGGTCTCTTCCGCCTGCGAGGATTTCCAGCCGCCAGGAAAGGTCCCCAAAGCAGTGTTTTTCAACCTTTTTTGGGCAAAGGCACACTTGTTTCATGAAAAAAATCACGAGGCACACCACCATTAGAAAATGTTAAAAAAATTAACTCTGTGCCTATATTGACTATATATAAAGTAATTCTCTTGAATTTTTCAATTTTTCCCACGGCACACCAGGCAACATCTCACGGCACACTAGTGTGCCGCGGAACAGTGGTTGAAAAACACTGCCCCAAAGCAAGGCTGGAAAACAACAACAGCTTTTGTGAAATGCGTCTATTCAGTCTGGTGTTGTTGTTGTTTTCGAAACTGCTCCAAATATTGATCTGCTCAGTCGCCCCCTTGCCATGTGAGGAAGGGCACCCACACTCGGGTGTTTCAGGAAAGCCCTTTAGAAAGAATGGCTTGATTGGTTAATGGCAGGGCATTAGTAAGACGCAAAGTAGAGGTTTTTTTTGGGGGGGGCGCGTTCAGATGTTTTGGGGGAAAACGTCTTTCATGAGTAGCTGCAGATGGAACTTGAGTGGCATCCTGGGGCACGGTTTCTGCTTCCTTGGCCTCGAGGCAGGCTGGGACAGCCACTCATGCCGGGTCCCCGTTGGAAACCCTTTAAGCATTCACACTACGCGGAGCGCTTGAAATGTTTTCTGCATAAAAATATGCTTTAGATCTCCTCCTTGGGTGGCGCCGAAGAAAGCTGGCTGCGGAGGGCTTTGGAAATAGCCAGCGGAGGAAAAAGCTCACACTTTTTAAAGAACGTCAGGGTCAGAATGCGCTCCTTCTCTCCCTCCTTTTACATGCAATCTGGTTTTATCCCCTTTGCCAGAAGCTGGAGGCGGGGCAACACCTTCTCTGCCTGCTTACTCTGAAACAAGACGAGCCTGCTGGATCAGGCCATTGAAAGACCTGAGAGCTGGACCATAAAGAAGGCTGATCGCCGAAGAATTGATGCTTTTGAATTATGGTGCTGGAGGAGACTCTTGAGAGTCCCATGGACTGCAAGAAGATCAAACCTATCCATTCTTAAAGAAATCAGCCCTGAGTGCTCACTGGAAGGACAGATCCTGAAGTTGAGGCTCCAGTACTTTGGCCACCTCATGAGAAGAGAAGACTCCCTAGAAAAGACCCTGATGTTGGGAAAGATGGAGGGCACAAGGAGAAGGGGACGACAGAGGATGAGATGGTTGGACAGTGTTCTCGAAGCTACTAACATGAGTTTGGCCAAACTGCGAGAGGCAGTGAAGGATAGGCGTGCCTGGCGTGCTCTGGTCCATGGGGTCACAAAGAGTCGGACACGACTGAACGACTGAACAACAACAACAACATTTCTGAGCACAATTCAAAGTGTTGGTGCTGACCTTTAAAGCCCCAAACGGTCTCGGCACAGTATACCTGAAGGAGCGTCTCCACCCCCATCATTCAGTCCAGATAATGAGGTCCAGCTCCGAGGGCCTTCTGGCGGTTCCCTCCCTGCGAGAAGTGAAGTTACAGGGAACCAGGCAGAGGGCCTTCTCGGTAGTGGTGCCTGCCCCGTGGAACGCCCTCCCGCCAGATGTCAAGGAAATATACAACTATCTGACTCTGAGAAGACATCTGAAAGCAGCCCTGTTTAGGGAGGTTTTTAGTGTTTGATGTTTTGTCCTGTTTTTAATATTCTGTTGGGAGCCACCCTATGGCAGAAGTTGAATTTTTTTTGCACGGCATGAAGGAAGTGGATGGAAAAAGGATTTCCCCCTCTCTCATAACATCGGAACTTGAGAACATCCAAGGAAGCTGAATGTGGGGACTTTCGAGACAGATGAAAGTACTGGAGGTTATTAGGTTGTTTTGATTTTGCTTTCGATTTTGCTTTATTATGTATTTTCTGTTTTGCTTCTGTATTTTTATGTTGTGAACGGCCCTGTGTTCTTCAGATGAAAGGGGGTATACAAATTCAATAAATATGAATAAGAATGCAAAAAAAGAGAGAAAAGAATGCATCTTCACATAGCGCAGAGTTAATCTTCGGAACTCAATCCCTCAGGAGGCAGTGAGGTATATGATGAAATGAAAAAGATGATGGCAATTTCCTTTGCTAAAAGACCTGAGATATTCTTATTAAGTATGGTAGATAAAGATATACCAAATAAGCTGAAAGAAGTCTTCTTATACGCAATTGCAGCAGCTCGAATAGTAGTGGCAAAAGGTTGGAAAGATCAAGAAGCACTGAAAGTCACTGATTGGCAAATTAAATTACAAGAATTTGCTGAGTTGGCTCTACTAACAAATAATTTAAGAGGAAACACAAAGCAGAAATTTGCTGGTAAATGGGAGGTCTATAAAAGATATGTGTTACAATATAACAAAAGTATTGTTATCATGCCAGCATTCGAGGAATGAAGGGAATGGAAATAGATCGAAGGAAAGAATGTGGAGCAATGAAATTTCTAAGAATGTATTGCAGAATATGTATATGAGAATGTGCAGTGTTGTAAGCATTCATATTAACTTTAGTTTAAGCAAAGGGATTTGAAAGGAAGTTGGTCCAGATTATTTAGAAGACGAAATAGATCAAATTCTTCTTTTTTTCCTTTTCTTTTTTCTTCTTAATCATTTTTCTTTGTTTATGTATAATATAATTTGTCCAGAATTGCGTTAGTAAGACACAAATAATCAAAATAATTATTGTAAATAACTTTATTCAAGCTTTCTAACTGGGTTTGGTAACAAAAAGTATGTTTTTATTTGTAACTCTCTAATTTGTGTTTCAGTTATGTAGTAAATGTAAAGTATTATATATATATATATATATATATATATATATATATATATATATATATATATATATATGTAAAAGGAGGCCAGTAGTAATGTACGGAAGTGAGAGCTGGACCATCAAGAAGGCTGATCGCCGTAGAATTGATGCTTTTGAATTATGGTGCTGGAGGAGACTCTTGAGAGTCCCGTGGACTGCAAGAAGATCAAACCTATCCATTCTCAAAGAAATCAGCCCTGAGTACTCACTAGAAGGACAGATCCTGAAGTTGAGGCTCCAGTACTTTGGCCACCTCATGAGAAGAGAAGACTCCCTAGAAAAGACCCTGATGTTGGGAAAGATGGAGGGCACAAGGAGAAGGGGACGACAGAGGATGAGATGGTTGGACAGTGTTCTTGAAGCTACTAACATGAGTTTGGCCAAACTGCGAGAGGCAGTGAAGGATAGGCGTGCCTGGCGTACTCTGGTCCATGGGGTCACGAAGAGTCGGACACGACTGAACGACTGAACAACAACAACAAAAGGAGGCCGTGAGAGCCACCAACTTGGATGTCTTTAAAAGAGGAGTGGAGAAATCCATGGAGGGAGAGATATCTATCAATGGCTACCAGCCAGGATGGCTATGCTCTCCCTTCACATTGGGAGGCAGCAAGGCTTACAAATACCAGTTGCTGGAAACCTCAGGAAAGGAGAGGGCTCTTGCGGTCGAATCCTGCTTGCTGGTTTTCCATTGGGGCCACTGTGAGAACAGGATGCTGGCTCTTCTTAAATTGCTGGCAGAAGACATTTTGCTGCGCCAAGCAGCATCTCTGAAACCCTGCAGAGGTATTAAAAAATTGTCCAGTAGCACCTTAAAGGTAAAGGGTAAAGGGACCCCTGACCATTAGGTCCAGTCGCGGACGACTCTGGGGTTGCGGCGCTCATCTCGCTTTACTGGCCGAGGGAGCCGGCGTACAGCTTCCGGGTCATGTATTTGAACATCTAACTCTCCCCATGCTTGGGGTTACAATAAACATTATTTTGTTCTATGTATTTCTTGAATTTGTGCACTTCCCTTTGGGAAGTAAGGGCTAGGTGGGGCACGTCTACCTGGGAAGGGAGCCCATCTAGGAGAAGGTAAATTACTTCTTCATGCAGCACATAGTTAAATTGCAGAACTCATTCCTCCAGGAGGCAGCGATGGCCAGCCGCCAACTTAAAGGTAAAGGTAAAGGGACTCCTGACCATTAGGTCCAGTCGCGGACGACTCTGGGGTTGCGGCACTCATCTTGCTTTATAGGCCGAGGGAGCCGGCGTACAGCTTCTGGGTCATGTGGCCAGCATGACTAAGCCGCTTCTGGCGAACCAGAGCAGCACATTGAAATGCTGTTTACCTTCCCGCCGGAGTGGTACCTATTTATCTACTTGCACTTTGACGTGCTTTTGAATTGCTAGGTGGGCAGGAGCAGGGACCGAGCAATGGAAGCTCAACCTGTTGCGGGGATTTGAACCGCCAACCTTCTGATCGGCAAGCCCTAGGCTCTGTGGTTTAGACCACAGCGTTTGTTCTGGATGTAAGCTTTCATGTGCATGCACACTTCTTCAGATACCATGAAAGCTTATACCCAACTTTGCTGGTCTCTAAGGTGCTACTGGACAATTTTTTAACTTATTTTGACTGCGTCAGACCAACAAGGCTACCTACCTGAACCTGTTACACTTCAGATACTTCTTCTTATCTGAAGAAGTGTGCATGCACACGAAAGCTCATACCAGGAACAAACTCAGTTGGTCTCTAAGGTGCTACTAGAAAGAATTTTCGATTCTGTTACAGGTGGGTAGCCGTGCTGGTCTGCCATAGTCAAAACAAAATAGAAAATTCTTTCCAGTAGCACCTTAGAGACCAACTGAGTTTGTTCTTGATATGAGCTTTCGTGTGCATGCACACTTCTTCAGATAAGAAGAAGTATCTGAAGTGTGCATGCACACGAAAGCTCATACCAAGAACAAACTCAGTTGGTCTCTAAGGTGCTACTGGAAAGAATTTTCTATTTTGTTTTACCTGAACCTGGAGAGGTATGTCCTGGTTCCTGTGAAAGATGCAGAAGATGGTGGAGTGCAGTGCTTCGATCAATAGTTTGAGCCACATGCCTCCCTCCACAAGAGGACTGCAAGACTGCAAGAGGGTTGGGGTTTGGGAACTGCAGGAACTTTCATCCGAGGTCTATTTCAAATTCTCAAAATGACCTTCCCAAGTAACTTCCCTGCGTAGCTGCTCCTCTGGGCTCCCCTTGTAGACAAAAACGACTTTGCATCTCCATCTCTTCATGACCCCCCACCCTGATTGTGATGCCACCACTGTGCCTACTTTAAACAGCCAAAGGCATGGCTTGGTGAAAGGACATCTTTTCAATGCAGAAGGCCCCAGGCTCCATCCCTGGCATTGACACCCAACCAAATGCCAGGCTAGGGAAGACCCTGTGTGATGCCCCAGGCTAGGAGCCACCCATTGCCATCTCGCTGCAGACAAGTAGAGGAGGGTTGCCATAGTTCAAAAAAGGAAAAACCAGGACACCCCAAAAGTTGTTGAACCCAAAGTTGTTGAGCTTCCTTTTTACAAAAAAAACACACAAAAAACCCCCACACTTGTGATTTTTCTATGGACTTGCCTAAGATCCAAGAGAAAGTGCCGCCTTTCAGAAATCCGCCCCCGCCCCCCGACATCAGTTACACCTTTGAAATCATATCCGGGATGAATGGTAGCCCTAAGGTAGAGGCTACGATGCTGAGCTATATAAGAACATGAGAAAAGTTTGCTGGATCAGGCCAACGGCTCATCTAGTCCAGCATCCTCTTCTCAAAGTGACCAACCAGATAGATGCCCATGCGAAACGGTCCTGAGCTCTTCAGATGAAGGATGATGTCATGGGAACTCCTTCCCTTAGATCAGGGGTCTGCAACCTTTAAGACACAAAGAGCCACTTGGACCCGTTTCCAAAGGGAAAAAACAACAACTGGGAGCCGCAAAACCATTGCGACATTTAAAACAAATATAACGCTGCATATATTGTTTCTTACCTTAATGCAATAATAATAAATAACGTATAGGAGCCAATGCAAAGTATAATTAGTAAAAACAACAAGAATAAGTTATAACTTTTTTGCATTGACTCAGGGGCGTACCCAGGATCAAAACTGGGGGGGGGGGGGGCAAGCCATGGTCGTTCAGGTTGTGACATTTCAGCACGGAAAGGCGAATGAAACCAAATTTTTAGGGAAATTATATATAATTATAGCAGTGCTTTATTACAGTAGTTGCTTGGTTTTTTAAAAATTTTATTCTAGTTACATGTCTTATACCAGGGGTGGCCAACTCCCAAGAAACTGTGATCTACTTTCAGCAGTGATCTACCCCCGTTTTTTTGGGTTCAGCTCAAAGTTGTTTTGGGGGGGGGTGGGTGGGAGAGAGGGCTTCCCCCTCTAAGATAGGTTGGCAAGCGAACTAATAAAGAAATAAAAAAGGGGGGAATGGAAAAGTGGGGTGGAAAAATATAAATTGGGGGTGGGGTGGGGTGGGGTGGGGAGAATATCTATTAAAAATATGTAGTAGTTTAAAAAATAAAAATAAAGGGGGGAAATCTTTTTCTTCTTTTTCCTTTTTTTGAAAACAAAAACAAAAGGGGAAGAGAAAAGAAAAAGGGGGGATAGAGGGAGAAAAGGGTAATAATAAAAATTCAAATAGAGTGGCTGCAGCAGCTGTGGGGGGTGTTTGTTTGTTTTTCATTTGTTTGTTTGTTTTAAAAATGGGATTTCTCCCCTTGGATTAAAAAAGGAGGGGAGGAAGAAAAAGAGAGGGGGGTGGGAGAGCGAGCCAAAAAGCCAAAAAGCAAAAAACAGGTTTGGGGGGGGGAATCACGCCAGGCACTGCAGCACGCCGGCCTCGGGGCTCCGGGCCCCCGAGCCGCCCTTGGGGCCGTCTTGAGCATGTACACCGCCCGCAGCAAGCGCTGGCGAAGCACCGGTTGGCGGAGGTTTCAGAAGCAGCCCGGACGTTTTCGCCGCCCCCACCCAAAGCAGCTCTACTTCATCCTGTCGGCGACCATCACCGCCCTCCCGTCACGGCGACGCCTGGCCCGCCTGCTCTGCCCCCCGCGCAGCCGCTTTGAAAAGGATTCCGCCCGACAGGGGCCGCTCCAATCGCCGCCGCCACCTCCCGCCGCCTTTATTATCCCGACTCTTTTCTCTCTCTCTCTCTCGATAACTCACAAAGCCCAGCTCCTTCTTATCCCCGCCCTAACGCCACCCTCATTGGCATGTTCCCCTCAAACAGGAACAGGCATCCCGGCGGCTCATTGCCCGGACGAAGCATCGCTCTCCGGTGCCCGCCTCCCGCCTTCATCCTCAGTGGCTACCTCGGCGGTAAGGCCCCGGCTCCGAGCCTATGCGCCAGGGCGGGCGATCTGTCCTGCCAATCGGCACGCCGAGGTGGTAAAAGCTCAGCCCTCCCCACACGCTTATTGGTGTGAAGAAGTCGCTTCCTCTCTCTGGGAGTGGTCAAGGTGGACATCAATCTTGGGTTTGTCCTCGGGAACCCCGAGAGGGCTGAGAAAGACCGCCCAGCTGTTCAACGTTGATGCGGATTATTCATGCTTTTTTTGGCCCTTTTTTTTGCCGATAACCATTTAATTATTATTGAAAGGGCATTGAAAGGGGGCATGCCGGAGCCGCGGGAGACCTGTCAGAGAGCCGCATGCGGCTCCGGAGCCGCAGGTTGCTGACCCCCGCCTTAGATGTTGCTCATGATTAACAACAAGCCTCTAGATAAGCCAAAACTATTTAGTGTCTATAATGGAATTGCAGAGTCTCTGCAGCCATGACTGCTCAGTCGGAATCAGTTCCTCGGAGTGGCGGGCTTTGCCGCCCGCACCAACACAACCAACGGCTCGGCACTCTTAAATGACGTCTGCGTCTCCTCCTCTCCCCCCTTGTCTGAGACTAACGGTGCTAGGTCTCTTCCCTGTCATCCCGAGGCTTCTCACCTCTCCCTCTTCCGGGGACATTTCCTGATGAGGGCTGGGGGAGGAAGGAGGTCAATCTGTGGAGATTATAGGTTGCTGTTCTCTATAGCCCATTGACCCCCCCCCCCTTCCCTGGAGGAATCGCTATCTCTTCTCCCAGCTCCCACTAGCTCCTCTCTCTCTCCCTGCTTCTCCCGAGTAGTCCCTCTATCCCTGACAGATGGTATATAAATTTAATAAATAATAATAATAATCAGCAAACAGGATTCAAGCATAAGAGCCTTGTCCCCTTCTGCAGTTTCCTGCAGCTGGCCTTATGAGGCATTGCTGCTTCCAGTTGCGGAGGCTGAGCAGAACCACCCTGGCTAATAATAATAATAATAATAATAATAATAATAATAATAATAATACCCCACCCATCTGGCTGCGTTTCCCAAGCCACTCTGGGTGGCTTCCAACAGAACATTAAAATGCAATAATCTATTAAACATTAAAAGCCTCCCTAAACAGGGCTGCCTTCAGATGTCTTGTAAAAGTCTGGTAGTTGTTTTTCTCTTTGACATCTGGTGGGAGGGCGGGTGCCACTACCGAGAAGGCCCTCTGCCTGGTTCCCTGTAACTTGGCTTCTTGCAATGAGGGAACTGCCAGAAGGCCCTCGGAGCTGGACCTCAGTGTCCGGGCAGAAAGATGGGGGTGGAGACGCTTCTTCAGATAGCTGAAGAAGGCCGTTTAGGGCTTTCAAGGTCAGCACCAACACTTTGAATTGTGCTCGGAAACATCCTGGGAGCCAATGTAGGTCTTTCAGGACCGGTGTGATGTGGTCTCGGCGGCCGCTCCCAGTCCCCAGTCTAGCTGCCGCATTCCGGATTAGTTGTAGTTTCCGGGTCACCTTCAAAGGTAGCCCCACGTAGAGCATATGGCAGTAGTCCAAGCGGGAGATAACCAGAGCATGCACCACTTGGGCAAGACAGTCCGCAGGCAGGGAGGGTCTCAGCCTGCGTACCAGATGGAGCTGGTAGACAGTAGGCCTCGACAGCTTGCTCCTTCTCCCAGAAGTTGCCTGATCCTCTTTCAAAGCTGTCTAGGTTGGCAGCCATCCCTGTGGCAGTCAGTTCCAAAGTTTAACGCTGGGCCGGGTGAGGAAGGGCTGTCTCTCAGGATAGCTTGCCTTTGTCTCCCAGCCTCGACTCTGCATTCCCAACATGGCGATCATAAAACTACCCTACCTCGCTGGGCTGTTGTAAGAACTATACCAGACGATAGTGCGTGTGAAGTGCCTTGCGGATTAAGAGCTAAGCATTTTAGTGTTTTTTATTTTTATTTTTAACAAAAACAGCCCAGTGTTAGTGACTCAGTATACAGCATCCTCCCTCGTTTGTCTCCCCTGGGGAATCTTCGTTCGCACTCCAACGCCAAACGGACAAGCGAGACATTTCCGTGCCAACTTGATGAGGCATTTTGGAGGACGTGGCACTTTGCAGATGAACTTGGGCACTCCCTTATTCCGGCGCCCCCAGACTACTTGTTATACAAGTCACCCTTGCATCCCCAAACACGCTTTCTCGGCAAGCTGAAAGGAGGCAGCAGACACGCTCAGCAGGGGATCATTTGGGGCCATTATTTCAATTAATTGCACATGTTGCTAAACTAATGAAAAATAGAGGCTTAGCACCACTTAGTCAAATCAGTCCCTGCCAGTTATACATCCGTGTCATTAGCGATGCGGGGGGACGGGGGGACGGGGACGGGGACCTGACGGAGAAACAGCCCCAATCCAGAGCTGGCTTGTATTTCTCTCTGTACAGCAAGGGCATGGAATCTGAGGGCCGCATCCCTTCATTTAATCCCTGCAACATTTAACCCTTACAACAACCCTGCGAGGTAGGTTAGGCTGAGACAGGCAATGGTTGGCCCAGGTTGCTGGAAGCCAGAGGAGGAGAGAGGGCTCTTGTGCTCGAATCCTGATTGCATGTTTCCCACAGGCGTTCAGCCATTTTCAGAACTGGAATGGGCTAGATCCAGCAGGCTTTTCTTACGGTCTTAAATTCAAGGTCACCCAGTGAGCTTCGTGGTTGTGGGGGGGGGGATTCGAACCCAGGTCCCCCAGGGCCTAGACCACTACTCTAACCACTAAACCGCACCCCTGCTGTACAAACTAGAGCTCATGTGTGCCACTAAATACGCTTCTGACCCCAGAGTAAACTTTTGAAATGATAGGCTGGGATCGGTTCAAAGCTACCTAGATGCTGTACAAGAAGCTGCCTTATACAGGGGCAGTTACAGGTAGGTAGCCGTGTTGGTCTGTCATAGTCAAAACAAAATAAAAAAATAAAATAAATTCCTTCCAGTAGCACCTTAGAGACCAACCATCTTTGTTCTTGGTATGAGCTTTCATGTGCATGCATGCATGTATCTGAAGAAGTGTGCATGCACACGAAAGCTCATACCAAGAACAAACTTAGTTGGTCTCTAAGGTGCTACCGGAAGGAATTTTTTAATTTTTAATTTTTGTTTTGTGCATAAGAAGACACATATGTTAGCCAAAAAACAATATAGCAAACAAAGGATGATTAGGAAAAATTGCTTGGCGAAAACGGGCATATTACTTGAAATTCACACCATGTTGAAATGTAGAGAACTAAATGAAAGGCTGGGGAATGGAGAGGCTGAAATGGACAGAATTGCCCACCCCCAGCTACAGGTACTGTACTTGCATTTCAGTTCCTGACAGTGAGCCTGATCTGTATTTATAGCCAGGCTTGGCAGCCTGGCCTGTCTGCACATTCATGACACATCCGTGCAAAATGCCCTTGAGACCCTGTTCACTGTCTCTGGGATTTCGGGTCAGCTCTTCTATGCACTCAGGAACCTGGAAGCCGGACCCACTTTCTCCCATATGTTCTGGGGCCTGGAAGTCTGATCAGAAATCCTGGCTTCTACTGTTCCTGGCTTCTCAACTGCGTGTCCAGATGTCACCTGCACACCTCTGAGTCCTGCTCATAGCTGTCACCCCCCCCCCTTTTAAAAGGAAAATTCCCTTATTCCGAATAGGATTCCTCGCAAGAAAAGGGAAAATTTGACAGCTATGGTCCTGCTGCCTGAGCAGCGTAAATGCCAGATACAACCGAGGAACACTGGGATTTGTAGTTCTGGGGAGGGCAGGGCTGGTCACACAGAGAGGCACACATCTCTCTGCCTCTCTAACAAAGCATTGTAGAGCTGATTCCCTGCAGTATGAAGTGTAGGTGGGTTCAGGCATGACCCAAGACCCAGATTCAGCTCAAAACGGATTTCTTGGAACATCAGGAACAAGAAGAGCAAAAACGACAAGCAGGGGCACTTGACCTAGTATATATAATATATACCTTAAACCGGCCCAGGCAAAACACACACACACCTTGCTTGTGAAAGGTTGCCTTAATGCTGCAAAAAAAATAAAAAAAATAAAAAAAAAATCCTTCCAGTAGCACCTTAGAGACCAACTAAGTTTGTTCTTGGTATGAGCTTTTGTGTGCATGCATGCATGTACAGTATCTGAAGAAGTGTGCATGCACACAAAAGCTCATACCAAGAACAAACTTCGATGGTCTCTAAGGTGCTACTGGAAGGATTTTTTTATTTTTTATTTTGTTTTGACTATGGCAGACCAACACGGCTACCTACCTGTAACTTAATGCTGCAGTTAGCGAATCACAACACTGGCCCTGTCTCAGCAGGGATTGACAGCCTGTCAGCCTCAAACAATGTGATTGGAGGGTTTTAGAATCCTCTCTGTCTTTTGTTATGCAGATGAAGTTCCTGAGCTCCAGGAAGCCAGCACTGCATGCATACATAAAGCAGTTTATTTATTTTATTGCATTTCTATCTTCCCCTTTCCGTCAAGGAGCTCAAGGTGACTTACATCGTTTTTCCTCCTCTCCATTTTATCCTCACAAGTGTGGTGGACTCTCCTTCTTTGGAGGTCTTTAAGCGGAGGCTTGACAGCCACCTGTCAGGAATGTTTTGATGGTGTTTCCTGCTTGGCAGGGGGTTGGACTGGATGGCCCTTGGGGTCTCTTCCAACTCTAGGATTCTATGATTCTAACCCTGTGAGGTAGGTTAGTCCGAGAAGTGGTGTCTTGCCCCCAAAGTCATCTGGCTGAATGGAGATTTGAACCCTGGCCTCCCAGGTCCTGATCTAACCACTACACCACAGTAACACTCACCTCCCTCCCCCCTCTCTTCCAGAAAAAAACCCACTGCCCCAAATGTTATTTGTGGTGTTCTAATGCAGCAACCTCTATGCTGCCTTGGCCATGTCCGCAGAATGGAAGATGGCAGGCTCCCCAAGGTTGGTGCTCTATGGGGAGCTGGCTTCCGGCAACAGGCCAGTTGGAAGACCAACCCTGCTGAGTTACAAAGATGCCTGCAAACATGACACAGAGGCTGGAAACATCAACCCTGCCATGTGGGTTGATGACCATAGTGCTTGAAGACATTTAGGTCATGCATCCATCGCAGTGACCAGAGGAGGAATGACCACTGGGAGGAGGACAGAGAGAAGAAATGGCTTGGTGCATCTGCAGCAGCACAACCTTCCTCTGCCCCAGCTGCAACAAAACATGTCTCTCCCTCATCGTTCTCTACAGCCACAGCAGGCACCGTAACTCTCCAATGGTTGGACTTCACCCCTGAAGGCACACTCTATCGTCCCCCGAGACAGACAGATGCCATCAAAGCTGCTTCTCATTGACTCCAGCAGATCTTGAAATGAGATGGATGAGTAGATCTGTCAATTTTGGTTCCTCTCCGTTTCTCGTTTTCCTACTCTTAAGTTCAGTTCCCCCACATTAGTTTGCAAAGAAAGAAAAAAGTCCTCACGAAAATTGATCAGAATTTTAGTGTGAATCTCATCCTGATATGCACATTTTTTAAAAATGCAATCTCACAACAAAAAATAATATTTAAAATATACTGGACCCCACTACGTTTGTTTAAAAAAGGGATATCTAAGGTCTCTAACTGTTGGAGATGCAATAGGGATAATGCTTCTCTAAAACTTATGTTTTTTCATTGTCCTATATTGAATGTTTTTGGGCAGAAGGTAATCCAAACCATCAACAGAACTGTACGGAACAACCTTACATTTACAGAGCAAAATATCCTCTTGAATTCTATACCCAGCACATGGAAGCTTACAAAAGGACAATACGAGTGGACTCTCCGTGCCCTGACCATGGCAAAAAAGACTAATACTGATGAATTGGAAAAATAAAAATGTGGCGGCTCCCTTCTACGATTGGATTGAAGACTTATACTTAGCAGATGAAGTTGATTGAATAAATGGAACTCGCAGAACTCCGAGACCAGAGGGAGGAAATGGTGCAAGAGGATTGGAAGAAATTCAAAGATTATTTTAAACGACGTGAAAAGATAGACATTTGAATCGAAATCAGAAGGACATTTTAGGCTACAGTATTGTTAGAAGTTAGTTGAAAATAGGATATAAGAAGTAGTTAGAATTATGTTATGTGGATTTTATTAGGATTATATTTGAGTTAAATGTGGATTGAGGTTTATAATGATAAGATTAGGTGAGAAAGAGGATTTTACAATGTTACAAAGTTACCAAAGAAGATTTGAAATGAACGCAGAAGAGAGGATGCGAGGAGGTCCCAATAGTATGTTATGATTATGATAAAGACAGTTAGAATTTTTGTATTTTTGTATTTTTAGTATTTTTGTAGTTTTGTAGTTTTTTGTTTGTTGTTGCTGTTGTTTGTTTTATTGTATTTTGTATTATTTG
This sequence comes from Lacerta agilis, assembly GCF_009819535.1. NCBI lineage: Eukaryota > Metazoa > Chordata > Lepidosauria > Squamata > Lacertidae > Lacerta > Lacerta agilis. Next base: position 2,000,790 of record NC_046322.1, read on the forward strand.
TTTTATTGGAAAATTTAATAAATTCTTTATTAAAAAATGAAGACTTATACTTAGTTGGTCTCTAAGGTGCTACTGGAAGGATATTTTATTTTTTATTTTATTTTGTTTATACAAACTTGCAACATATGAACAACTTGCATATAAACACAGGCTTGCCATGGACAAATTCAATGATATTTGGAATCCATTCTTACAAAAACTGTAATAGGTTAAGATCTGGTGAAGTACAATAACAACCTTGTAAAATAATACAGTTTTGGGATCCCCCCCCCCGCTTGTTTTCCCTTCTGCACGGGTTCTGCTTCTCTGTTTCTCTCTTTTATTTATGTCTCACAATGTTTAGTGCACATATGGTTATGTACTTTTTGAACTTTCAATAAAGATGTTACCAAAAACAAAACAAAACCCCAAACCATTTTTTGAGTGCAATCTGCCGAATACAATGCTTTTCTGTCTATTTCATTTTCACTAATATGGGCACTTGTATGCACACTTGAGCCCAGAATGTGCATTTATGTGCACATTCTGGGGCTGGGGAACTCATTGCAAAATTCAGAGAAGCGAATGGCTGCGCTTTGCTTTGTGCATTATTTCTGAAAGTGTGCACGACGTAGGTTTGCCTTTCTGTGTGAATTGAGTCAAATTTCTCCTCCCCCAGCAACGGGAGTCAGGCTACCTTTCACGGATGTCTGCCTGCCTTCGCAGATGTTTTCACTGACAAAGCGTGTTCTCCTTCATGGAGAGCACGTGTTGCGGTGGGGGCTAACAAGTCACCCCTCTGCTGCTGATGGGCGGGTTAGTCTGGATGGCCTCAACTATGATTGGGCTCTGGCTGTCGTTGGAGAGATTCATATGTTGCAACTTATGAATCCCAGAGCCTATAAAATACCCTGCACTCAGCATCGGAGCTCTCCTGGCTTCGTGCATCAGATCACCCGCCCTCCCTCCCTGTTATTAGGCCTCTGCATTGACCCTCCCATGGACTGCAAGAAGATCAAACCTATCCATTCTTAAAGAAACCAGCCCTGAGTGCTCACTGGAAGGACAGATCCTGAAGTTGAGGCTCCAGTATTTTGGCCAACTCATGAGAAGAGAAGACTCCCTGGAAAAGACCCTGATGTTGGGAAAGGTGGAGGGCACAAGGAGAAGGGGACGACAGAGGACGAGATGGTTGGACAGTGTTCTCGAAGCTACCAACATGAGTTTGGCCAAACTGCGAGAGGCAGTGAAGGATAGACGTGCCTGGTGTGCTCTGGTCCATGGGGTCACAAAGAGTCGGACACGACTGAACAACAACAACAACAACAACAACAACATTGACCTTGCTATGCCTGTCATGGGGTCGTCTGCTTTTGGAGCAGGGGCCTGGTAGGAATTTTTTCCATTTGGCTGATTGGCTGGTGCCATTTGGTTTTCGCCTACTGCGTAGCAATTAGTCACAACTTGTAAGGTTGGCGGTTAGGCATTGGTTATAAGTTGGTTGGAGGAGGGACAGAGTTGGCTGTGGTTGCCCCTCCTATGCTGTGAAGGGGCTGGTTGGCTGTGGTTGCCCCTTCAATGCTGCTGCTGCGAGGGGAATTCCGTTAAAGGAATCCAGGGGCTCACCATGCTTGTCCGTATCCCCCGGTTGGGGGCCAGGGCCCCCGCAAGAGCCCCTGGGAGCATTAGGGGAGAACAGGTGCAAACTCTCTCCCCAAAGTTTTTTCCCCTATACTGACTCCACAGGCGGGTGGATGTCAGTTCTGTCCCCAGAGGGACAGATAGTCTTAACCAATGCCTAAGCAACCACTCACTTATTTTGTATTCTATAAAGTTGTGGCCAAAATTAATGCCAAAAACCTTAAACTTATATCTGGTGTGAAGTGTGTTTTATTTGAGGGGTGGTTTGGGGACCTCGACACGCAAAACCATGAAAAATCTCCAAGAAGCTCCAGGAGAAAAACCATTTCCCAACGGCTGGGTTCTGTGCCACTGGAAAACAGGCCTGGGGCTGTGGACCCTCAGATCAAATAATGCCCCACCTAAAACTAAGGCTCATCAATTTCGCTTGCATAATTGGCCATCTGAGGAGATGGCTCTCACAGCCCAGCTAATGCGTATTCACTGTTGAAATTCTGAATATTCCCGTTCTTTGTAAATGAGATTTTGTCTTGCAATTAAATCGGGCGAGTGTACGACCGCTCAGTGAGAAAATTTGCTTCCAGTCTTGGGAGAGGTATATTTTTGAAGCTAATAATAGCTTCCAAAAAAGCCCTTCAGAAGTTGCACGGTTCATTTGCCTTGCTCACAATTATACTCGATGAACCTTCTGTTCATTTAATGTAGGCTTACGGCTGTTTCGTGAATTACACAGCAACAAACCTTGGTTTGCAATTGCGAACGCACACTCGGTCGGGGGGCTGTAGCTGAGCCCGGCTCCTTGACGAGGGGGCCTGAATGAGATCTGTGCTGCTTCCAAACACCTGATCGTAGCACCTGCGTTTTAATGTATGCACTTAAATATTAGGCCTGTAGGAAATATTAGGCGTCGAGAGTTGTTCTGTTTGAGCTGGACAAAGGAAGAGGGCACCAATTAGCCCCGACACCCCTCTTTCTGTCTTACGCAGTTAAATCTGGGTGTATACTGTGTCCTCTCGCAAACCCCTCCCATTCATTTCAGTTCAACTCATGCAGGAGAACTTATGCCCTATGTTAATTTGCAACAGGAGAGGAAGACTAAAAACAGATTAAAACTCACACCAACTTCCTAAACATCTGTGCAGGCTTGTCTAAGCAAGGATGTTTTTAGCATCCGCCAGAAAGACTACAGTGAAGGCATTTGCCTGATGTCAACAGGCAGGGAGTTCCAAAGTTTAGGTCCTGCCACATTAAACGATCGAGTTCTTACAAGTGTGGAACAAGTATTACTTGGCACCTGTAGCCATGCCAGGTCGATATCCTCCTCCAACATTCCTCTGTTGAAAATAGGGACATGTTATTCAACAACAACAAGGACAACAATTTCATTATTTGCACCCCACCCATCTGACTGTGTTGCCCCAGTCACTCCGGACAGCTTCCAACATATATAAAAACATAATAAAACATTGAACATTCAAAAACTTCCCTATACAGGGCTGCATTCATGTGTCTTCTAAAGGTTGCTACTTACCGTATTTTTCACTCCATAGGGCGCACTGGACCATAGGGCGCACTTCGTTTTTAGAGGAGGAAACAAGAAAAAAAAATATTTTTCTGGTTTTCCTCCTCTAAAAGCCCTGTTTTTTTGAGGATCAGCTACAGGTTTTGCAGCTTTTTTTGCAAAGGGAAAAGCCCTGTTTTTTTTGAGGAACAGCTAAAAGTTTTGCAGCTTTTTTGCAAAGGAGGAAAAGCAAAGCTCCTTTTGCAAAGGGGGAAAAGCAAAGAAGACCCGTTTTTATGGGGTTCAACTCACATTTCTGCAGCTTCTAAAGGAAAGGGAGCATTTTCTACAGTTTCCAGACAGATAATCTAATCAGCCAGTCACATGTCGCTGGGGAAACAAACAACCTCCCTCTGCAGCACATTCAACAAAGGAGGGTGGGGCTGAAAGGGAGCCGGGGACTCTTATCTCTCTCCCGATCTCTTGCTGATCAGTTGCTGAGTGGGGTCCTTTCAACACCCCCTTTTCTCTTTGTAAAATAAAAGGCATGATCCTCTTTTGGCCCCTGGGCAATTCGGCTCCAGGGACCACCATTCGCTCCATAAGACGGACAGATATTTCCCCTTACTTTTTAGGAGGACAAAAGTGCGTCTTATGGAGCGAAAAATATAGTATCTCTTTGGCTCGGGGGTCGCATAACTCCATACCCTTTTCTCCAGTGAAAATAGAGACGTCCTAAGGAAAATTACAGGGAACTAGGCAGAGGGCCTTCTCGGTAGTGGCACCCGCCCTGTGGAACACCGTCCCACCAGATGACAAAGAAAAAAACAACTACCAGACCTTTAGAAGACATCTGAAGGCAGCCCTGTTTAGGGAGGCTTTTAATGTTTAATAGATCATTGCATTTTAATGTTCTGTTGGAAGCCGCCCAGAGTGGCTGGGAAAATTATTATTATTATTATTATTATCATTATTATTATTATTATTATTACTACTACTACTATTAAAAGCGGGACATTACAGGATCAAATCAGAAACCGAGACGGCTTGTGTAAATCTAGGACTGTCCCTGGAAAATAGGGACATGTGGAGGGTCTGCAGTTCTTCAGACTCAAGCAGTCTAGTGGGCACTTATGGGGTAAGGTGATCTCATAGGTAAACTGACCCAGTTCTTAAGGGCTTTACATACTAATAGGAACACCTTGAGCTCAGGGCATCTGGTTGGCCACTGGGAGAAGAGGATTCCGGGCTAGATGTTCCTTGGTTCTTCTTCTGTTCTGAAGACAGAGATGCCCTTTAGATATCCTGCCTGAGGTACCCAAACTACCATCTTCGAACCCAAGAGTTGCACCCCAGGGTCCTTTGCAACAGAGCAAAGGATTCTGACTGCGCCCTGTGTCACGAATGAATTCCGCTACCCTAAGTCATCCCTTGTGCCCTTCAACTTCTTCGCTCGACTCCTGTGATGGCCTGGGAGTCAGACTCTGATGCTGAACCTGAGGGATCCCAGCCTGCACAGGATTCCCCACCTCCAGAACCAGCTGAGCCGGGGCCAGGGCTTGAGCCTGAAGGATCCCCACCTGTGCTGGATCCCCAGGTGCAGGCATCAGCAGAGTCTGCTCTGGCTCCTGGTGGGAGGGAGGACCCATTGCCTGCAGGTGCTCCACTCCCAGCCTCTTCAGAGGAAGCTGAGGCAGCCCCTGGGTCCAGTAACCCACCAGCCTCTCCTGAGCTGCAGAGGCTCAGGACAGAGAGGCGAAGGGAGCTAAGTACCTACAGGAGGAGTGCTCGCCTCCAGGCCCGGAGGAGAGGCGAGTCTCTGGAGGATCGGGGCCGCCCTAAGCATAGGGCCAGATAAAAGCCAGCCAGACCCAGCCCAAGTTGCATGAGCAACTTAGTTGCAAGCGTATGCTCAACCTGCAATCTTGTGCCTGCACCTGCCTTGGACCTTGACCTGCTCCCTGCCTCACTCCCCGCCAGATTGACCTCCTTTGGACCCCTAGACCCAGGACTGGACTTGGACCTTGCTTCACGGACAAACCCCTGGGGCCAGCACAACTCCATCCTTTCGCACGCAGTTCATCTACGTCACGTTGGGAAGCCCAGGGCCACATGGCACGAAACTGCAACTGCCGAGTTGTTTTATGGCGCTCCACATTTGAACTGCGCTAATGAGGGTTCTTTTTCGGCGGGTGGTTCCCTTAACCGGCTGTGCTTGGCAGTGGGACGGCCCCGTCCCCTGACACCATTCGAGGGGGCAGCCTTTGTTCGAGTGCTTGTCATGTTTTATTGTTTTAAGGCTGGATAAAAGGGCACTTAGAAAGGGAGAAGGGAGCGTGGGTGGGAACCAGATCCAGATGGCCCAGAGAGGAAAAAGAATTGGCTGAGTGCGAGGCAGGGAGATCACAGGGGCTTGTTAAAGAGGTGTCAAGAGGAGCACTCTGCCCTGCCAGGATCCCTCCGTGTTGTGGTGCCTTTGAAAGAGACGCACATGCCACCAGCCTTATCTGGTTTTTAGCAGGCTGGGGACAACATCCTTTAGGAACTCTGCAAGAGTCTCCCAACCCTAGCTGGCAGATCCCAGGCTCTTCCCACCCCACTAATACTCCTTCGCTAAACCGCTTGAAACATCGCTGTGGCTAACTCTCCAAAATGCAGAAGAGATGTGCATAAGACCCAGATGGGGAAAGGAGATTTCGCCAGCGTCTGGAAGCACGAGTTGGAAAGGAGAGACAGAATCAGTGTGGCCAGGGGCGGAGGAAGCCGCTTTGCCACCCGGGGCAGAAAACCCGGGGGCGGAGTCACTCCATAGTGCACATGCGCAATGTTGCTACGTTTGACACATGCGTAGTGATGCTGCGCATGTGCGCTAACAAGCAGAGGCGAGCCAGGGAGGGGCATCAGCAGCGCAAGAGAAGCCCGCCCCTACCCTTCGCCCGCAGCCCAAGCGGGAAGGAATGAAGCATGGCACTGAGTGGCACCTGCTCGGTGCTTTGCTTTGTTCCTTCCCGCTCGGGCTGCGGGCCGAGGGGAGGGGAGGGGCTTGGACTGCAGCTTGCCTCCGCCCACAGCCCAAGCAGCAAAGCTCATGCTGACGGCTAACCTGCTTGGCGCATGCTTTGCTATTTCCGGCTCAGGCGGAAGTGACGGGCGGGTCCGTCCCTCGCCTCCGCCCGAGCCCGAAATAGCAAAGCGTGTGCCGAGCAGGTTTGAGAGCCCAACCGACGAGCGTGGCTTTTTCCCAGCATCCGCAGGGCTCGGCTTGGGTGTCATGCCGGGGGGGGGGGGAGTGCCCAGAGTGTCACCCCCTCCAGCCTGGAACCCAGGGCGCCCCACCCCCTTCACCCCCTCCGTACGCCACTGAGTGTGGCCATGCAACTAGAGCTGGATGTTGGAAGAGGCAGGACAGAGAAACGAAAGTCCTTCTTCGCACAGCACTTAGTTAAACTGTGGAACTCCCCGCCACCAACCTGGATGGCTTTCAAAGAGCATCATCAAATTCATGGAGGAGGAAAGGGCTATTGGAGGCTCCTAGCCACAACAGCGATGCTCTGCCTCTGCAGCTGGAGGAAACATGCCAGTTGCTGGAAACCACAGGAGGGGAGAGTTGCTCTTGTGCTCTGATCCTGCTTGTGAGTTTCCCTTTGGAAACTTGGCCACAAGATTCTGGACTGGATGAGTCCTTGGTCTGATCTACCAGGTTCTCCTTATGCACCTATGTTCCAGTGTTATGGGGGGGGGGGCGACACTTGTGAGCCAGTGTGGTGTAGTGGTTAAGAGCGGTGGACTCGTAATCTGGTGAACCGGGTTTGTGTCTCCGCTCCTCCACATGCAGCTGCTGAGTGACCTTGGGCTTCTTTGAAGTCTCTCAGCCCCACTCACCTCACAGAGTGTTTGTTGTGGGGGAGGAAGGGAAAGGAGAATGTCAGCCACTTTGAGACTCCTTCGGGTAGTGATAAGGCGGGATATCAAATCTAAACTCCTCCTCCTCCTCCTCCCCCCTTCTTCTTCTTCTTCTTCTTCTTCTTCTTCTTCTTCTTCTTCTTCTTCTTCTTCTTCTTTTCACTTTCTCAATGCCTTGCCTCGTTTGATGAACTTCTCTCGTGTCTCCTCTTCCTCGCCTTTTCTCCAAACTAAGAAGTCCTAAACGCTGCAAGATTTCTTCAAGGGGTGACCAACTTTTGAAGGATCCCCCGGATCCCTTTCAACTCCACATGAGCCTCTCGGAAGGGGTCCCAGGCCGCTAATATCCAGCTTTAGCAGGCGGTATCTTCACCCACCTTCGCTGCTGCGGTCTTTGTGTGCACACCCGCTCACACGCCCACTGATAGCGGCCTGCCTTGACACGGTTCCCGATGGACAAATAAACTTCCGCCCCCCCTCGCGGCCTTCTCCTCCTTGCTGGGAAGGAGGTCAGCAACACTTTGCCCCCCAAGCTTAATGCTTTTAAAGCAGACGTGCTCAAGCTGCGTCCCCCAAGGACTGTGAAAAAGTCAGAGGCAGGAAAACAACCCCAGGCTCTCCTCACAACCGAGGAAGGAAGGGGAGAGGGAGGTGGAATTGACATTTTTATCAACACACGGTGTCTCCTTTCTCACCCAGGGACTGGCGGGGGTGTTTTTGCTCCTGTCCTTGTGACGGCGGCCGTGAAAGAGAGCCGAAAAACCTTCACTTTGGATCTGAACTTTTCACAATTTTTCGTCCAACTCTTGTCTTTAGAGGGAATAATCCCCCCCCCTCAGTCTGTGGAAATAAAAGCCTTCAGGAAATAATTTAGGAGCAAGGGGAATTGGGCAGCTAATAATCTGCAGCTGAGAGCCAAGGGGCGTTTTTTCAGTTGTGTTGCTGAGTTCTCTCTGTGTGCCTCTCCTCCTCTGTATGCACAGAGACACGCAAGGACAAGCCCAGTTCGTTGTCCTGTAGTAGTGGATGCTCGGGCCGCACACATATTCCCTGGAAATTTCAGTGTGGAAAAATGGAAAAGGACACACATTACACCCTCAAGCTTCCAAATGTGATATGTTAGCTTACGGAACTCATTGCCATTGGAGGTGGTTTAGGCTGTGAGTGTAAGAACACAAGAAAAGCGGGCTGGATCGGCCCAGCATCCTGTTCTCACAGTGGCCCAGAAGAAGAAGAAGAAGAAGAAGAAGAAGAAGAAGAAGAAGAAGAAGAAGAAGAAGAAGAAGAAGAAGAAGTAGTGTTTGGATTTGATATCCCGCTTTATCACTACCCGAAGGAGTCTCAAAGCGGCTCACATTCTCCTTTCCCTTCCTCCCCCACAACAAACACTCTGTGAGGTGAGTAGAGACTTCAGAGAAGTGTCACTAGCCCAAGGTCACCCAGCAGCTGCATGTGGAGGAGCGGGGACGCGAACCCGGTTCACCAGATTATGAGTCTGCCACTCTTAACCACTACGCCACACTGTCTCTCCCACCCACCTCCAGTTTATTGCCTCGTCTGGCAGTAACACTCCACATGACTGATGGCAATTGGAGACTCCAAAGGGATGGATCCGATGGAGAAAGGGACTGCGGTTTGCTTTGGATGTTCAACAGACACACCTGAGCATATAGGAAAAGCACCAGTGGCATGTTAAACACTACGCCACGCTGGCTCTCCAGCAGATGCCTGTTGGAATCCTGCCAGTAGCCTTTGAGCCCTCTCTCTTTTCTCCCGTGACTTCCAGCAACTGGGATTCAGAAGGAATAGCCTCCAACTGCAATGGCAGAGCATAGCCATTGCTGCTTGTAGCTGTTGACAGCTTCCTCCTCCTCCTTCTCCTCCTCCTCCTCCTCCTTCTCCTCCTTCATCATCATGAATTTGTCTCATTCCCTTTTAAAGCCATTCAAGTTGGTGGCCATCACTGCCTCTTGTGGGAGGGAGTTCCATAGTTCAACAGCATGAAGAAGTCCTTTTTTTGATCTGTGGAATGGTGTCCAGTGCAATTTCACCACTAGGGGCTCACCCACAATCCCCTTTGTCGTCCTGCAATTTATTCTATTTGTCCTGGGATTTTCAGGCACAAGTCTGAGAGGTTTTTTTTTGTTTTGTTTTCTCCCATCGCTTTCCCCGGGTTAACCCACTGGTTCCTGCTGAATCAGAACAAATGTCAGTCCGCAGAAATCCCAATTTATGCTTGTTCTAAACAGCAGGTTTCCCCAGGGAAAGTGATGGGATGAAACAAAACTTATTGGACCAATGCTTAGAAATCTCAGGACAAAGGGAAGTGTGGATGAACTCTAATGCGCTGAAGGGATGATGCAGAATATGACTGCAAAACAACAACAGCCCCACCTTTCTGAAGGGGCCCAGAGAGCTACAGTTTATCCCCAGGAAACCGCAGCGAATCAATCCACTATAACTATTTATATCCTGTCTGTTCCATTAAAGTGGGGAGCGTCAAATGACTTGCAGATACAACAGGAAAACTAAAATCGCAACACTGCAAAAAACAAGCAAGGGACCGCCGAGAGAAGGTGCGTCTTAAAGGTGTGGGTCTGGAAGGCGCTGCATATTAAAACGCATGCAATTTCCCCCAGGCTGGAAGAATGTTCCTTGGACTCTGTTCTCCCAGAGATTCCACAGGGGTCTATGGCTGCGGTTCGCATCACAGAGCTAAAAAGGGAGAAGGAAAAAAACAGAGGAGGAATGGCGAAGAGGGGGTGGGAACTGACTTGCAGCTGGCGAACTGACCCCCCCCCCCACCACAATGGAAATTTGCTCGGGGGCATAACGGCTGTCTTCTTCCTGTGTCCGTTCTTTGCTGTCAGGGGAGGATGGCCAGAGCCCCAGCTATGAACAAAGGAGAGGAACCAAATGGGGTTTATGAGCTCCTCCGCTCTGACGTTCCAGCAAAGGGTCTGGGCTTTGTTTGTCCGCAGCTGGCAGATCCTCAAGGCAAGAGATCCTCCAAACTGAAAGCAGAGGGCGGAGGACGAGGTCGGCCAGCGGAATATTTGCGACGGGGAGTTTTTGACAAAAAAAATAAATGAAGTTTACATAAGTCACCTTCCTCCCCACCCCAACAAAACCGGCACTTCCAGGTTGGGAACCAGTCAGGGTTTCCGGAATATCTGAAACTTGGTTGCACAGGTCAAGGTGGCAGGATTCTGGGCGGCCGCGGCACCACCTCAGTATCAGAGTAGGGCGGGCATGTGCAAAGTCCGTTTCTGGGGCCTAATCTGGCCTGCCGGTTGATTTAATCCGCCCCCCCCCCGCAGTATATGTCCTGGGATAAACTACAAGAAAGAAGATTCCACCTAAACATTAGGAAGAACTTCCTGACAGTGAGAGCTGTTCGGCAGTGGTGGAGTCTCCTTCTTTGGAGGTCTTTAAGCGGAGGCTTGACAGCCATCTGTCAGGAATGCTTTGATGGTGTTTCCTGCTTGGCAGGGGGTTGGACTGGATGGCCCTTGGGGTCTCTTCCAACTCTAGGATTCTATGAACCCCCCCCCCCAAAAAAAAAGCTCAACAACTTTGGGGTAAAACTGCAAAAAAAAAAAAAAAACCACAACAACTTCAACCCCAGAAAAGGCTCAAAAACTTCAATCCTACAAAAGCTCAACAACTTTGGTTGGCCCTCACGCTGTCATGCATGTCAAATCTGGCCCTCTTTGAAAAAAGTTTGGGCACCTCTGGAGTAGGGGGTTTCTGTGCCATCTCACTGAATATGACACCACGGAATAAAGTTCCCTGCAAGTGGTAAAGTAGCAACCTCAGTGAGATGGGAATATTAAGCCTTTCTAGGGTGCTGGTTCATTGCCCACAAGGCATTTGTGAAGAATGTAAGCAGAGCCTCAGAATGTAGCCAGGATTTTTGTTGGGGGGGGGGAGAACCTCAATTTGCTATATTTTTTATTGATTTTTATTGATTGGGGGGCAGCTGCCCCTCCCTGCCCCCCCGGCTATGCCCATGCAGAGGCTGCTGGATCAGGCCAATGGCCCATCTAGTCCAGCCTCCTGTTCTCACAGTGGCCAACCAGATACCCCAATGGGGACCCAATGGGAATCCCAAAGCGGGACATGAGCACTGGAACACTCTTCCAAACCCTCCAGCATCTCTCCGAGGAAAATAGAGACGTCCCATTCTATGATGATAATTTTACTATTTATACCCCACACATCTGGCTGGGTTGCCCCAGCCACTCTGGGCAGCTTACAACATATATAAACACATTTTTTTTAAAAAAGAACACCTTCCCTATGCAGGAGACAGGTGGGGTAACACAATACCCTCCAGCACTTCTCCAATGAAAATAGGGACGTCCTAAGGAAAAGTGGGACATTCCGGGATCCAATCAGAAACCGGGACAGCTTTTCTAAGCCAGGGACATCCCTGGAAAATAGGGACACTTGGAGAGTCTGTTTTTCTCTCCTGCAGTTTCCAGCGACTGGTATTCAGAAACATCCTGGCTAGCAGCCATCAAGAGCCCCCCCCCCCCAATGTATTTGTCTAATCACCTTTTAAACCACCAAGGTTGGTGGCCGTCGCTGCCTCCTGTGGGAGGGAGTTCCACAGTCTAACTATGTGAATAAGGACTTTCTTTTATCCGCCCTGAACCATCCGACATTCAGCTTCATTGGATCTCTGTTATGTACTAAGCTTGGATCCTAGAACAATAGGCAAGTAGGATCCTAGAATGCAACAACTGATTGGCCTGCAGGAAAAGACCAATCAGGCTCCAGGAAGGAGGCAGAATCAGCCAATCAGACGGGGCTCATTGTGTAAATAATGTATATTAATACATTAATATACATTAATTAATTAATTAATTAATTTATACATTAAATAATGTATATAAAAGCCTGAGGTTTGGGGGTCAATTCAATCACTGTTTTACAAGCTGCAATAAAGAGCACGAAATCACTACAGGACTCTGAGTATATTTCAATAGCCATGAGTTCTACTGTAATTGGGAGAGAAGGAGAAAACCTCTCCTCTCTCTCCATCCTCCAATTCATGCAACGTTTTGTACACACTTCTGCCATATCGCCTCTTACGTGCTTCTGCAGTTTCCCCACTTGTTAGGTGGGGAAGTGCTAAAATGTGACAACCAGGATTTGCACTCGCAAGTCTCTCTCTCCCTCCCCCTGTGCAGTTCTCCGTCCCTCCCTCCCAGCCCATCATTTCTGGCCTCTTCCGCCTCTGAGCCTGAGTGGCTGCCTTGCCTACATCTGAGAGACGAGAACAGAGAGCACCGAGGTTCATGCTTCGTACTGCCGTCACCACCAGCGCCACCACGTCCCTGCCTTGGACCCGTGCCTTGGAAGAGGACCTGAAAATCTGTCTCAGAAGCCTGCAGAGATGGCAGTGGAAAAACAAACAAAGCAGATTTCTCCCTAATTTCAAAACGATGCTCTGGATTGTTTTCTAATAATTTTCAAATTGAAAATATAGGCTGGCTGGCTCTTAGTCCAAAGTTTCCATAGACGGTGGCCCAAAAAAACACATGCTCTTGGCTTAAAATGTTCCCCCCCCTGCTCTCCTCTCCCCTTCTAGTTTTTTTTTTCAAACTTACTAATATTTTCCACTCCAAAATCCCCCACATGTCTATTTCTATGTCTTCTTGCCAGACGAGCATAAGTCTAAGATCGTCCGGTTCCCCAAAATGATGAAAATATTTGCAGAACATCATTTTAACTTGTTTCAACTGCTTGGATGCTGCCCGAGTATATCTGCAGACCCAAACGATACATTTGAAGCAGCCTTCTTCAACCTGGTGCCCTCTGAAAGTTTTGGTCCACAGCCCCCAACAGCTCCAGCCATAACAGCTGTGGGGTTGTTGCAAGTGGCAATTCAGATCATCTAGAAATCTAGAGATGCGGGTGGCGCTGTGGTCTAAACCACTGAGCCTCTTGAGCTTGCCGATCAGAAGGTCGGCAGTTCGAATCCCCGTGATGGGGTGAGCTCCCGTTGCTCTGTCCCAGCTCCTGCCAACCTAGCAGTTTGAAAGCACACCGGTGCAAGTAGATAAATAGGTACCTGAAAGATACTCGGAGTCCAGTGTGATTTTCATGCTCTTTATTCAGCTCATAGTAGTGAGGAATGTAGTTCCCCCAAAACGTTTGCTTTATATACACTATTTACACAATGGGCCCCACGTGATTGGCTAATTCCGGGATACTCCTGTATGCCAATCAGAGTGCGGATTCACTTCCACCTGGAGCTGGATTGGGTGACTCCTGCAGACCAATCAGACTGCTGCAATCTCAATCCTATTGTTCTGGGACCAGTCAGACTGCTGCAATCTCAATCCTATTGTTCTGGGACCAGTCAGACTGCTGCAATCTCAATCCTATTGTTCTGGGACCAGTCAGACTGCTGCAATCTCAATCCTATTGTTCTAGGACCAATCAGACTGCTGCAGTTTGGATCCTATTCAACTCAGTACATAACATACCGCTCCGGCGGGATGGTAAACGCCGTTTCCGTGCGTTGCTCTGGCTTCACCAGAAGCGGCTTAGTCATGCTGCCACATGACCCGGAAAAACACCGGCTCCCTCGGCCTGTAAAGCGAGATGAGCACCGCAACCCCAGAGTTGTCTGCGACTGGACTTAACTGCCAGGGGTCCTTTACCTTTAGAAAACGTTGCATCAACAAAAGTCTAATGTCCAGATCTAGAGGAAAATAGTACCACTATATTCTGCCTTGGTCAGACCACACTTGGAATACGATGTCCAGTTCTGGGTGCCATCATTCAAGAAGGACGTTGACAGGCTGGAAGGTGTGCAGAGGAGGGCAACCAAGATGATCAAGGCCATATGAGGAATGGTTGAGACAGTTGGGTATGTTGAGCCTGGAAAAGAGGAGACTGAGAGGGGATATGGCAGCCATCTTCAGATATGTGGAGGGCTGCAAATGATAAGAAAGAGATTCTGAATGAACTTTATGAACAGGTGGGTAGCCGTGTTGGTCTGCCATAGTCAAAACAAAATAAAATAAAAAATTCCTTCCAGTAGCACCTTAGAGACCAACTAAGTTTGTTCTTGGTATGAGCTTTCGTGTGCACGCATCTGAAGAAGTGTGCATGCACACGAAAGCTCATACCAAGAACAAACTTAGTTGGTCTCTAAGGTGCTACTGGAAATAATTTTTTATTTTATTTTGTTCTGAACTTTATGAAGAACTTTTTGACAATTAAGAGGTGTGGAACGGTCTCCCTCTGGAGGTGGTGGTGGACTCTTCTTCCTGGGAGGTTTTTCAGCATCGACTGGATAGCCATCTGCCATGAAGTACGCTTTAGTTGAGATTCCTTCATTGCAGGGGGGTGGACTGGATGACCCTCGGGGCCCTTCCAACTCTGCAATTCTGCGATTCTCAGAAACAGAACTGGAAGGAGTACCCAGTCAACAGGAATCAAGAAGAACAGGGTCAATAGGTGTAAATGATCATTTATTCCAAGTGCTGGAGCCCTGCGATGTTCCAAGCATATGCTCTTCATATGCGAGAATTTGGTCACTTCCAGATGACCTGTTTAATGAGTATTCAGCTGTGTTTGTTTGCAGAGAGATTAGATGATGTCAACTATTTAACGAGCATTCGGCTAGTTAACAAGCATTCTGCCCCCCCTATTTGTTTGTGTGGAAATTAGACAACGTTGACCCGAGCAAATGTTATCCCACACTTTTCCAGGGCATTTCCCCGTTACTTCCCGTATCGTTAAAAAGTCCAGTTTTTCGGGGAAGTGTTTTGCAAAGATTGCTTTTAACCGTACAGTCTGAATCTGCTGGGAAGTGATTGAGTCCCGCAGGAAAACAATGACAGCCTGGAAGCCTCCTGAGATTCAAGGGACGTTTCAGAAACACAACCGTGCAGGAAGCTCTCTGGGACCAAGTCAAACAGCCTAGCTCAGTATTGCCTCTTCGAGAAAAAATCTGCAGGAAACTGGAGAAAGTGGGCTTACGATGGTGTCCCAGAAAGAGGTCCTTGGCAGTTCAGGGAGCTGTGTGGAGCTGGCCTCTCTCTGCCCCTTGCAAAGAGGGTTGGGGCTGAGGACAGAGCTTATTTATTTATTTATTTATTTATTTATTTATTTATTTATTTATTTCATAAAATGTCAACACCCCTTGATTTTTTTTAAAAAAAAGTTAACGAAAACCCTCAAAGCGGTTTCCAGGAAAGATAAAACAATGGAATCTTCAACAGGAAAAATTAACAATCACTCTAGACTTTTGAAAAATCAAAACCAGAATAGACTAAGAAAATAAAAATAAACCTTTTAAAAATCTGGGTAGGCTTGTCGCAACAAAGATTTTTGTTTTTTTAGCAGGTGCCGGAAAGGGTACGGTGAATGTGCCTGCCTGATATCAATAGGCAGGGAGTTCCAAAGGGTTCTTACAACTGCAGAAGGAGCATTATGTGGCACCTGTAATAGGGCCTGTTCTGCTGACTGAAGGTGGTTGAATAGCCATATGAGGGGAAAGGAGATCTTTATTCATATGTGTGACTTCTATAAAGTCAGGGGAAGAAGAAGAAGAAGAAGAAGAAGAAGAAGAAGAAGAAGAAGAAGAAGAAGAAGAAGAAGAGTTTGGATTTGGTATCCCGCTTTATCACTACCCGAAGGAGTCTCAAAGCGGCTCACATTCTCCTTTCCCTTCATCCCCCACAACAAACACTCTGTGAGGTGAGTGGGGCTGAGAGACTTCAGAGAAGTGTGACTAGCCCAAGGTCACCCAGCAGCTGCATGTGGAGGAGCGGGGAATCGAACCCAGTTCCCCAGATTACGAGTCTACTGCTCTTAACACTACACCACACCAGCTCTCCCACCCACCTCCAGTTTATTGCCTCGTCTGGCAGTAACGCTCCTCATGAAGGACAGCAATTGGAGACTCCAAAGGGATGGATCCGATGGAGAAAGGGACTGTGGTTTGCTTTGGATGTTAAACAGACACACCTGAGCATATAGGAAAAGCACCAGTGGCATGTTTTTTCTTCTGCCTGAAGCACAAACCAAGGAACCAGTTCTCTTTGACTAAAGCAGGCTTCCTCAACCTCGGCCCTCCAGATGTTTTGAGACTACAATTCCCAGCATCCCTGACCACTGTTCCTGCTAGCTAGGGATCATGGGATTTGTTGGCCAAAAACATCTGGAGGGCCGAGGTTGAGGAAGCCTAGACTTAAGAAACAGGTGGTGGACTACCAAGGGCTACTGGCCAGGGTGGCTATTGCTCTGCTGCCTCCTCGGTTGGAGGCAGTGATCCTTCCGAATACCAGTTGTTGGAGATCACAGGAGGGGATGGGGGGCACATCCTGCTTACAGGCTTCCCATAATGAGTATCTAGTTGGCCATTGTGAGAACAGGATGCAGGACTAGGTGGGCCATTGGCCGGATCCAGCAGGAAAATTCTTACGTTCTCCACTGCAACCAACCTGAGAATTGTTATTTAGTCATTTAGTCATGTCCGACTCTTCATGACCCGATGGACCAGAGCACACCAGGCACTCCTGTCTTCCACTGCCTCCCTCATGTTGGTAGCTTCAAGAACACTGTCCAACCATCTCTGGCTCTGTCATCCCCTTCTCCTTGTGCCCTCCATCTTTCCCAACATCAGGGTCTTTTCCAGGGAGTCTTCTCTTCTTATGAGGTGGCCAAAGTACTTGAGCCTCAGCTTAAGGATCTATCCTTCAGAATCAAAACAAAATAAAAAATAAAAAAAATTCCTTCCAGTAGCACCTTAGAGACCAACTAAGTTTGTTCTTGGTATGAGCTTTCATGTGCATGCACACTTCTTCAGATACACTGAATGCGGGTGGCACTGTGGGTTAAACCACAGAGCCTAGGGCTTGCTGATCAGAAGGTCGGCGGTTCGAATCCCCGTGATGGGGTGAGCTCCTGTTGCTCAGTCCCAGCTCCTGCCCACCTAGCAGTTCGAAATTACGTCACAGTGCAAGTAGATAAATAGGTACCGCTCTGGTGGGAAGGTAAACGGCATTTCCATGCGCTGCTCTGGTTCGCCAGAAGCGGCTTAGTCATGCTTGCCACATGACCCGGAAGCTGTACACCGGCTCCCTCGGCCAGTAAAGCGAGATGAGCGCCGCATCCCCAGAGTCGGACACGACTGGACCTAATGGTCAGGGGTCCCTTTACCTTTACTTTAAGGTGCTACTGTGAGGAATTTTTTTTATTTTTTATTTTGTTTTGACTATGGCAGACCAACACGGCTACCTACCTGTTCCTTCAGAATGGATAGGTTTGGTCTTCTTGCAGTCCATGGGACTCTCAAGTGTCTCCTGAAAATAGCTCGGTTTAAAATTGACCAAAATGAAAGGACATACAAGCACCACACACACACACACACACACACACACACAGAAACACAGAAACACAAACACACCCTCCTGCTCCTCTCTGTGCTCTACAAAGCATTGTAATGGACTCAGAGTGCACTATACCTCCAGCTGAGTGTTTTATGTCAAAGAGAAATGGTAGCCTGTCTCTCTTTTTTATTGTGCATTTAATTTGGTACTGTGCTATATTTCGATCATCCAGAAACCACATCGGTTCCTGCTTCTGTCGGAAACGCAGCATCGCTGGAAGGGACAGGCAGGAAAAGGCGCCAAAAGGTCAGCTCAGCTTTCCTGTCCTCCTTCGTCAACTCCACAACGCAATTGGCAAACAGCCGATTAAAGAAACCTTAGGTTGATTATTCAAATGAGAATAAGACAATTCATTCCATATGACTGCAAAAGAGTTTGGAAGAAACACACATGCACACACACCTTTTCCGTCTTTAGCAGAAGCCCATACATGCCACAGGAAAGCGTAATCTAAATAATAATAATAATAATCTAAATAATAATAATAATAATAATAATAATAATAATAATAATAATACCTGCCTTTTCCCTAACAGGGATTGAAGGCAGCTTACAGAGAAAAATAAGAACTGCTATTTGCTCACATTGTGGGAGCGAGTTCCATAAATCAGGGCTGGCGAACATCAGGGCCAGGGGTCAAATGCCAACTGGTTGCCCATTGACTTCACCAACTCTAAATCTGGCCTGCGGACTGTCCAGGAATCAGCGTGTTTGTTACATGAGTAGAATGTGTCCTTTTATTTAAAATGCATCTCTGGGTTATTTGTGGGACGTAGGAATTCGTTCATTATTATTTTTTTCAAAATATAGTCCGGCCCCCCAAATGGTCTGAGGGACAGTGGACCGGCCCACGGCTGAAAAAGGTTGCTGACCCCTGCATTAGACAGTAAAATTCATGTTAAATTGCTGTTTTAGGGGTTGTTTTTAAAAGTCTGGAACAGATTAATCCGTTTTGCATTACTTCCTATGGGAAAGCGCGTCTGGGTTTTGGAACGCTTTGGTTTTGGACCGGACTTCCGGAACGGATTAAGTTTGAGAACCAAGGGACCACTGTACAGCCCTGGGATGTCGTGTGTGAGTCACCTGCTGCCACCTGCTCTGAGGATGAGGATGGTTGCTTCTGGCGGTCAGGTTACGGTTACCAGGCGTCTCCGTTTCCCTGGGACAGTCCCCGGGTTTCCAAATCAGTCCCCAAACAAAATCCATTGAAGTTGAATAGTGTCCCCGGATTCATTGAAAAAAATCTGGTAACCTTAGGTCAGGTTGAAGGATGCCTTGCTGTACGCGGCTCTCCCCTTCCCCAGACCCAGCAGCCCCTCCTCTTGGGAGATAATGATCTCCACTCAGAACCATGGAGATTGCTCTCTCTCTCCTCTCCATTTCAGGATAGAAATGTTATCGACCAGCAGTCACTAGCTGTCAGGGAAACGTTATCGCTGGACCCTGCTGGTAACTCTGCTTAAGCGAGCTCTGGAAGTGCCTGAGATATTGGGGGAGGGGGAGGGAAAGAGGGGAGAGGGTAGGAACAGGACTTGCGAATGCTGTTTCCTTGCACGCCTTTGGGAAGAGATAAAGAGATCTGGGACTGGCATTCTAAGCGAGAGAGGAAGGAGAGGGAAGGTGTTGCCTGCAGAGGAGTATACCTGGAAAACTTCCCTTTTCTGCAATCGAATTGTAGAGTTGAAAGGGTCCTCCAAGGGTCATTTAGTCCAACCCAATGGATGAGGGTGGCGCTGTGGTCTAAACCACAGAGCCTAGGGCTTGCCGATCAGAAGGTCGGCAGTTCGAATCGACACGATGGTGAGCTCCCGTTGCTCGGTCCCTGCTCCTGCCAAGCTAGCAGTTCAAAAAGTGTAAGTAGATAAATAGGTACCGCTCTGGCGGGAAGGTAAATGGTGTTTCCGTGCGCTGCTCTGGTTTGCCAGAAGCGGCTTAGTCATGCTGGCCACATGACCCAGAAGCTGTACGCCGGCTCCCTCGGCCAATAGAGCGAGATGTGCTGCGCAACCCAAGAGTCGTCCACAACTGGACCTAATGGTCAGGGGTCCCTTAACCTTTACCTTTAATGCAAGAATCACAATTGTAAATATGGTGCTGATGCAGTTTTTGTTGTCGCTGGTGATGGTTGAATTGGGCATGTTTAAACTGACTTTTATTGTGAATTGAATTGTATATTTTAATGTTTCTTATTAGTAAAAAATGATTTGCAGTTAACATAAGCCATCTTGAGAAATGTTTACAATAAAAATTGTGTGTGTGTGTGTGTGTGTGTGTATCGTAGTTCAGCCTGGAAACCTAAAGGGGACCTCTTCAACAGGCAATGGCTGGTTCATCAGCAGCTGGATTGACTTTGAATTAATGTGACTGACAGATTCGGTTAAGTTCACAGAGAGGAGGCAGCCTCGTAATTTTTTTAATAGAACACGGAGACTTTTAAAAGTGTGCAGTTCTGAGCAGATTGGCTTTGGTATTGACTGAAATGTAATTTTATCTGTTTAATGAAATCCCATGTTTTTCATAATTGTGTTAACTTTAAATAATTCATAAATGCAAAAGCACATTTGGAGAATCTGGAAGAGAACAAGGCTGCAGTTTCATGGTCACCTGGTAGCAAGTTCTATTAAACTCAGCGGTACTTACTTACTTCTGAGTAAATATGCAGAGTGATGGACTGTTTGTCATTCGTAGGAAGTTGCCTTTATCTGGAACATTTATAGCCCAGCTGCTAACCAAAGTTCTGGTCCTGCCGCTCGGTGTAGGTAGCCCAATGGTCTAACTCAGCCTTAGGCAGCTTTCTGCATTAAACTAGCACTGCATTAATCTGTCAGCACAAAGGTTTCTTTACTTGTGATTCCTTTAAAAAAATAAAAAAATAAACTTTATTGAATTTTAAGAATTACACAATTTGTACAGATTATCATTTGACGAAAAAAAGAAAGAAAAGAAGCGGAAAAAAGAAAAGGAAAAAAAAGAAAAATCTTGAAAAATCTTTGACATACAAAACGTTAAGATAGACAAAAGATATAGATAAATATGGACAAAAAAATGAAAATTTACATTTTTTTTCACTGCCCATCCCCCAGTGTTGACTTCCAACCTAATCCTTTATTCTGGTTTCTGTAACTACGCATTTTTTTGTATACCTAAAACTATTATTTCTCCTTTTTCTATTCGTCTTGAGCCCACTCATATGTTAGATAGGAGATTGGCCCTTTCTACAGAGTTCCCTATACAATCTTTAAATGCTTTCCAATCATCTTCTATTTTTTGTTCTGTTATTCCCCTAGCTTCTCCTACCTTCCTTGCCATATTTTTGATATGATAACATTTTTACTTGCCAATCTTCCATTACTTGTGATTCCTGCATTGCGGGAGGTTGGACCAGATGGCCTTTAGGAATCCCAACTTTTATCAGCATCTCCTCCCCCTGTGTGCCCTCTAAAGCTGTCCTGGGGTTCACTCCAACCCTCTGGAGAGGATTTTAGGCATGCAGTGTTTTAAGAACAGAGATGTGCTTGCAGTGTTCATATTGCACAGAGATCAGATCGATCACAGAGATCAAGTGGTGGAGGGGGGAACCCTGTGGTGCAACCAGAAATCCTTGTGCTGTTGGGGTGTGTTAATTGAGTATCACCCTCTGCTCCCCTCTGAGCATTACTGTATTGCGAGGGGGAATCCTCTTTTGTGGTGACCCACTCCTGTTTGTTGCTTTCATCATTGCTCGGATGCCTTCACCTTGTGGGATGTGATACATAAGTAACAGTCAAGCACAACATTCCTTGTTTTCCTAGAGTGGACGCGCGAAGGGATGTTTGGTCCAGTCAGTCGGAACTTCCTGTTTCCTCCTGGGCTGGGACATACTTCCTTTTGCATGTGACTAGAGGTGGGCATGACTTTACCTGTTCAGGTAACAAAAAGGACAAGTCACGCAGAACTCTCTTCCTCCCTCTTTGACTTCCTCCATCATTGGAGCAGCTTTTAGCTAGAGATACTTTTAGCCAACAGAGGACAAAGGGATTATCCCCATATGGGATAGATCCACATGTATATACTTTGTAACTAAGTCTGCCTTCAGGGATGCAACTGTGAACTGATGATGTGAGTAAACTTCTTTTATTGACTATGAATAAGATTGTCATGTGTTTATTCCTTTAAGAGGGATATAAGGGAACTTAGCAGGAACCTAATATTGAGAGGCTTACACAAGCCTGCAACCAGCTACCCGCTGTGCGTTTAAAAGGGGAATGTAAAACTCTGCTAAGTAAAGGAACTTGCTAGCTCAAGTTAAAAAGGTAAAGGGACCCCTGACCATTAGGTTCAGTTGCGGATGACTCTGGGGTTGTGCAGCACATCTCTCTCTATTGGCCGAGGGAGCCGGCATACAGCTTCTGGGTCATGTGACCGGCATGACTAAGCCGCTTCTTGCGAACCAGAGCAGTGCATGGAAACGCCGTTTACCTTCCCGCCGGAGCGGTACCTATTTATCTACTTGCACTTTGACGTCCTTTCGTGTACACTGCTGCTCCATCCTCATAGCTCCTATACAAGATTAAGGCCATGATTATGGTTAGGATAGAAAATGCAGGTGGTTGACTTCTGCAGGGCTCTCTCTTCTTGTCTCCCTCTCACTTCTTTTTCAAAACCTCTTGGAGAAAGGTCCTCCTTGGATGTGTCTCTGCTGGGTGCAAGATGGCTCTCTTACACCTCCAACTTAGTTGGAGCAGGGGCTTTTTCTTTACCCAAACATGCATTTCCAATAACAAACCTCGGCTTTCTTATTTTCCCACACCCAGTGTTTGTATGTGATTGCACCAAGGTCAGTCTGCTCTCCCTGCAAAAAGGTTTCAATATGCAGTCGGGCTCAAGGTGACATGGGATTTTTGTAAAACCCATTACCAGCGAGGCTACTTTTGTCTCCGCAAGAGTGCAACCTGACCACAAAACTGGTAAGAGTCTGTTCAGAAGGAACCGAACACTGACGGTTGAAGTGGAGGGCTCTATACATACAGCAAAAATAGATAAATTGAGTTGAGCAAGTGTTTCTAAGGACTGTGGTTGGATGAGAGGTGGTGGGGAGATGGGGTGGGGGAAAGGTGGTTTGCTAGAGGATGAAACAGCCAAGCTGGCACATGGAGACTCTTTGGACTGTCTCCTGGAATCCATTACTGAATAAAGACTAACTGGTTGGGAATTCAGTGCTAACCTCCAAGTGAATTTCTCCACAATGGTGAGTGAAAACTCTATGGAACTGGCACTACTACGGGTTCCACAGAATACCCATTCCACATTTGTATGAAACCGATGCTTTCGTGTTCACTCTGGAAGAAGAAGAACAACAACAATCTTATTTGTACCCCACCCATCTGACGGGGTTGCCACAGCCACGCTGGGCGGCTTCCAACAAATATAAAAACATGATTGTTTTGTTGTTTTAGTTTTAACTATTTATTTGTGTTTTCATCTTGTATTTTTATCTTGTGAACCATCCTGAGAGCTCTTGATGAAGGGCGGTATATGAACCATAATAATAATAATAATAATAATATCAGGCAAGGGCCTTCACTGTGCTCTTTTTGGTGCCTGATAAAAACATTTATGTTTAGACAAGCCCAGCTATTTAAACTGGTTTTTTTTAGTGTCTTTAAAAAAAAATCTTTTAAATTGCTTTTATTAATAAACTTGCTGTTTTATTCTTTTTGTAAAATGCATTCGGAGTGCTTAAAAACAAACAAACAAACAAACAAACAAGCCAGTGGTATATAAATTTTATGAAACAAACAAACAAAACTCTGCAAAGTAAATTTAACAGCAGCTGCTTTCTGGATCAGGAAAAAAAAAAAATTCCTTCCAGTAGCACCTTAGAGACCAACTCTCTCTCAGGAAAGACGCTCTTATTGGCACAAACGGATCTGTGTCTGCAGAGCCCAGTCTTCCCTCAAGTTGGTGCCTTTCAGTCCCATCCAGCACATCTGGAGGGCACCAGGTCGGCGAACGCTCAAGTTGGTGCCTTTCAGTCCCATCCAGCACATCTGGAGGGCACCAGGTTGGCGAACGCTCAAGTTGGCACCTTTCAGTCCCATCCAGCACATCTGGAGGGCACCAGGTTGGCGAACACTCAAGTTGGCGCCTTTCAGTCCCATCCAGCACATCTGGAGGGCACCAGGTTGGCGAACGCTCAAGTTGGTGCCTTTCAGTCCCATCCAGCACATCTGGAGGGCACCAGGTTGGCGAACGCTCAAGTTGGTGCCTTTCAGTCCCATCCAGCACATCTGGAGGGCACCAGGTTGGCGAACGCTCAAGTTGGTGCCTTTCAGTCCCATCCAGCACAACTGGAGGGCACCAGGTTGGCGAACGCTCAAGTTGGTGCCTTTCAGTCCCATCCAGCACATCTGGAGGGCACCAGGTTGGCGAACGCCACAAGAGCGCCACTTGAGGCACAGCGCGGTTTAATGGGGCACTGTCTCCTTATGGAAATTGATTACAGGCAAAGGGCAGGAACAAATGAATGCTTTTCACAGTAGATGGAAGTGAAGAGCAGGGGGCCCCTGGGGGGCTATCTCAAGAGCCCAGCAAACAGCAAGAGAGCCAAGGTTGCAGATGGCGGCAAGTGATTAAGGCGGGCAAGTCCAAGACAGACAGCAGAGAGCTCTGCAAAAAGGTCTCTCTCCGACTTGTGCTTCTGGGTGACAGGATGGGAGATGGGATTTGGCGCCAGCTGCTAAATGATGCACATTGGGACAAATAATCCAAAGTACCAAGTACACTCTGATGGGTCTTAGATTGGCTGCCATTGCAGAGGCAAGACCTTTGGGAGGGGCGGAGGATGGGGGGCATAATAGCAAAAAGCTTACTGAAAACGTAAGTAGGCGAGCTTCAGTAGCAGCAAAGGCAACCACAGTTGTAGGAATGATTAGGGAAGAGAAAGATAGAAGTTCATGAAATCATAGAATCATAGAGTTGGAAGAGACCACCAGGGCCATCCAGTCCAACCCCCTGCCAAGCAGGAAACACCATCAAAGCATTCCTGACAGATGGCTGTCAAGCCTCCGCTTCAAGACCTCCAAAGAAGGAGACTCCACCACACTCCTTGGCAGCAAATTCCACTGTCCAACAGCTCTTACTGTCAGGAAGTTCTTCCTAATGTTTAGGTGGAATCTTCTTTCTTGTAGTTTGAATCCATTGCCCCGTGTCCGCTTCTCTGGAGCAGCAGAAAACAACCTTTCACCCTCCTCTATATGACATCCTTTGATATATTTGAACATGGCTATCATACCACCCCTTAACCTTCTCTTCTCCAGGCTAAACATACCCAGCTCCCTAAGCCGTTCCTCATAAGGCATTGTTTCCATGCCTTGGACCATTTTGTTTGCCCTCCTCTGAACACGTTCCAGCTTGTCAGTATCCTTCTTGAACTGTGGTGCCCAGAACTGGACACAGTATTCCAGGTATAAAGTATAAAGGACTTCTTCACACAGTGCATAGTTAAACTATGGAACTCCCTCCCACAGGAGGCAGTGATGGCTACCAGTCTAGATGGCACCAAAAGAGGATTAGACACATTCGTGGAGGAGGAGAGGGCTATCAATGGCTTGCTGGGAATTGCTGGAGAGTAGAGTGCTCCCGTGTTTGAATCCTGCTTGTGGGTTGAAGGGAGTTGTGATAGCCACCCTCAAATATCTGCAGAACTGTCGGAAATGGAGCAAGCTTGTTTTCTACTGCTCCAGAGGGGAGGACCCAAGCCAATGGATTCAAATGACAAGGAAGGAGATTCCGAACTTTCTGGTGGTAAGAGTTGTTTGACAGTGGAACCCTTGGAAGGTGGTGGTCTCTGATGTAATATACAGTTATTGACTCACACTCCTATGAATCCTGAGAAGAAGAAGAAGAAGAAGAAGAAGAAGAAGAAGAAGAAGAAGAAGAAGAAGAAGAAGAAGAAGAAGAAGAAGAAGAAGAAGAGTTTGGATTTGATATCCCGCTTTTCACTACCCGAAGGAGTCTCAAATCGGCTAACATTCTCCTTTCCCTTCCTTCCCCACAACAAACACTCTGTGAGGTGAGTGGGGCTGAGAGACTTCAAGGAAGTGTGACTAGCCCAAGGTCACCCAGCAGCTGCATGTGGAGGAGTGGAGACACGAACCCGGTTCCCCAGATTATGAGTCTGCCGCTCTTAACCACTACACCACACTGCTCAATTTAGCAGAGTAGGTGTGGCTCAGCAGGCTCGCAGCCTGCTCCCACCTTCTGAATCTTTTTCTCTTCACGTTTCCTGGAACAAGCAAGAAGCCATGTGGCCATAGCTCATTACAAATGAACTCAATCTCTCTAAGAATGATGGACGGTTGGAGGATGGATAGCGGTTAACAGATTGAGGTTGAATCCTGACAAGACAGAAGTACTGTTTTGGGGGGACAGGAGGCGGGCAGGTGTGGAGGACTCCCTGGTCCTGAATGGGGTAACTGTGCCCCTGAAGACCAAGTGTGCAGCCTGGGAGTCATTTTGGACTCACAGCTGTCCATGGAGGCGCAGGTTAATTCTGTGTCCAGGGCAGCTGTCTACCAGCTCCATCTGGTACGCAGGCTGAGACCCTCCCTGCCCCCAGACTGTCTCGCCAGAGTGGTGCATGCTCTGGTTATCTCCTGCTTAGACTACTGCAATGCGCTCTATGTGGGGCTACCTTTGAAGGTGACTCGGAAACTACAATTAATCCAGAATGCGGCAGCTAGACTGGTGACTGGGAGTGGCCGCCGGGACCACATAACACCCATCCTGAGAGATCTACATTGGCTCCCAGTACGTTTCCGAGCACAATTCAAAGTGTTGCTGCTGACCTTTAAAGCCCTAAACGGCCTCGGTCCTGTATACCTGAAGGAGCGTCTCCACCCCCATCGTTCAGCCCGGACACTGAGGTCCAGCGCCGAGGGCCTTCTGGCAGTTCCCTTCCTGCGAGAAATGAGGTTACAGGGAAGCAGGCAGAGGGCCTTCTCGGTAGTGGCACTCGCCCTGTGGAACACCCTCCCATCAGAGGCCAAAGAGATAAACAACTATCTGACATTCAGAAAATACCTGAAGGCAGCCCTGTTTAGGTAAGTTTTTAATTTGTGACATTTTAATATATTTTAATATTTGTTGGAAGCTGCCCAGAGTGGCTGGGGGGGGGGACCGAGCCAGATAGGCGGGGTAATAATAATAATAATAATAATAATAATAATAATAATAATAATAATAATAATAATTTTGCAGCCTGCATATTTGCTAACCCAAAGACTATATGATCCTTTTTGTAAGGAAACCAAGTGCTTTCCTTTTAAAGTCATTTGGAAACCCCCCCCCCCACACACCTTTGTCTTACTGCCAGCAGATGGAGACTTATTTCCTGTAACTTCTGGAAACTGGGTAAAATATGCACTTATTTGCAGATCTGGTAAGTGCCTGTGATTTATTCTAGCCTAAGTATTTTCATGGGGAACGTTAGTCTGAAGGTGGGTGAGGGTAGACGTAAACCTAACATCAAGTTTAAATGTGCTTGGAGCAATTGCCATTGTGCTAACTTTTCTACAAGAGAGTAAATGATTTCTCTTCCAAAACTTTCTCACCCACACTCTCTCATTTCTTGGAGATTTTAAAGCAGAGGTTGGATAGCCATCCGTCAGGGATGCTTTTGCTGCGATTCCTGCATTGCAGTGGGTTGGACTAGATGACCCTTAGGGTCCCTTTCAACTCTACAATTCTGTGATTCTATGAAAATGGGAGTTGGCAGTATATTGGTGGGTGGGAGGGAAAGCAACTAAAATGAACTGGGGGCCAGCAGATCATTTTAAGCAGTTGTGTTTTTTCCCCCAGTCCCTTGCCCCAGAGGACACATAACAGAGGTGTATAGAATCAGGAGCAATGTGGGGAGAAGGGAATGTGGGGTGGAGGGAATTACCGGTATCTCTTGATTCACAAAAACCTCAGGCTCATCTCCTGCAATGGAGAGGCTGCTGGCATAGTGGAAATCAAAAGGAAACATTTTTGTACAATCCATCAGTGGAGCCCTATCGCTGTTGGATGCTAGGAAACCCAGGAACACTTAGCTTCTTTGTTTGATTGCTTTTCTTATTCAAAGAACGAGATCATTTTGTGGAGGCGAGCTTTATTAGTTGCTTCTAGCCATAATATAGGAAAACACTGACGCCTCCATGTTTCCCAGCACAGGGAATAACAGATGAATATCAACAGGGTGACTTCTGCTAGCCACTGTCCCAAACCAGAGCTATTGATACTGGAACCATCATTCTGGCCAAGCATGGTCTGTACATGAAAACTATCTGCTGAATCAAACTGAAGTCTATCTAGTCCAACATTCTGTTTTCTGAAAACTCATAAGCAGCAGTGCAGGAAGAAGACGGTCATTCCATGCTGCTAGTCCCTATTGTCAGGTCCCTGGAGCAGCTGTCTTCACCATGCATATAGATTCCTGCTTGAAATTTGCTGAGTAACACCTGACATCAGCTTACCAGGTGCCCATGACTCATATCCTATCTCCAGGAATAAAAAAAAAACACTTTGCAGTCATAATATCATCTCTCTGGCCCAAAACATGAAATTGAGTTTGATGGATTCTTTAGCTGAGATTCCTGAATAGCAGGGGGTTGGACCAGATGACTGAAAGGGTCCCTTTCCAGCTCCGACAATTCTGTGGTTCTACGATACTGATAACAAGAGATCTTTTTTCAAATGCATGCCATCTCCAAACATCTCTTCCCTCCAGTTAGGTCTCATGCCCCTCCGCTCACGTGTGACACGATCAAGCAATTACAAATTGTTGTCGCCAAGGAAACCTATCTAGAATCTCCCCTTGGGATGTTTTGTTCCTCTACAGGCAAACAACCAACGCTGCATTGGAAACAACACTTTGTCTGAGTGCTTCTGACGGCACAGAAGCAACATTGGCAGAGTGCAAAGAAGGGGACTGACGCCTGTCGAAGTTCCCTCAACAAATCCTCAGCTTGCAATGGTCCAAAATGCTTTGCAAAAAATCTTCTTCTTTGGCTATTGGCTATCCCTCATAGCAGAGTAAGTTTGTCTTCCATGCATACGGTCTTAGCCAGGAGGCAGCAACCTTTTCCAGCCGTGGGCTGATCCACCGTCCCTTATACCATGTGGTGGGCTAGACTATTTTTTTTTTTGGGGGGGGTGAACAAATTCCTATGCCCCACAAATAACCCAGAGATGCATTTTAAATAAAAGGACACATTCTACTTATGTAAAAACACACTGATTCAGTGGCTGAATAGTTGCCTGTGGGGAACCAGCAATCAGGATTCGAACACAAGATCCCTCTCCCTTCCTGTGGTTTCCAGCAACAGGCATTGCTTCCTCCTGCTGCGGAGGCAGAGCAGAGCCATCTTGGCTAGTAGCCATCAATAGCCCTCTTTTGCACAAATTTGCCTAATCCTCTTTTAAAGTCATCTAAGTTGGTGGCTAGGGACGCGGGTGGCGCTGTGGGTTAAACCACAGAGCCTAGGGCTTGCCGATCAGAAGGCCGGCGGTTCGAATCCCCGCGACGGGGTGAGATCCCGTTGCTCGGTCCCTGCTCTTTCCAATCTAGCAGTTCGAAAGCACGTCAAAGTGCAAGTAGATAAATAGGTACCACTCTGGCGGGAAAGTAAACAGCATTTCCGTGCACTGCTCTGGTTCGCCAGAAGCGGTTTAGTCATGCTGGCCACATGACCCGGAAGCTGTACGCCAGCTCCCTCGGGCAGTAATGCGAGATGAGCGCCGCAACCCCAGAGTCGGACACGACTGGACCTAATGGTCAGGGGTCTCTTTACCTTTACCTTTAATTTGGCGGCTGGCCATCGCTGCCTCCTGGAGGAATGAGTTCTGCAATTTAATTATGTGATGCATGAAGAAGTAATTTTCCTTCTCCTAGATGGGCTCCCTTCGCAGGTGGACGTGCCCCACCCAGCCCTTACTTCCCAAAGGGAAGTGCACAAATTCAAGAAATACATAGAACAAAATAATGTTTCTTGTAACCCCAAGCATGGGGAGAGTTAGATGTTCAAATACACACACACTAATGATGTTTTCTGCTTTTGAAGAGCTCTCCGCAAGTGGGTCTCATCCATTCCCAGCACGTGCTCCTCAGTTGTTGGAGAAAGATGGTTTTGGTTTGGGGGGGAAACAATATCACAAGTTCCTAAGGAAATGAAGAACAAATGATGCTGTATAAATAACCTAATTATGGTTGCGACACATGAGCCAGCGGAACTGGGAAAATGTGTTCCTCGTCCCCGTTTTCAGCCTTTCAAGGGTCTAGAGAAAAGCTTTTCTCTCCATCTATCACAGCACAGGAGTTCATAGACATCCAACGAAGCTAAATGTTGGAATATTCAGGACCTGCAAAAGTCCTTCTGCATGTATCATTGAGTGCACTGTGGTCTAGTGGTTAGAGTGTCAGAATGGGACCTGGGAGAAACCAGGGTTCAAATTCTTACTTCTTCTTTTTTTTAATAAGATTTTTTATTTTCTACATTAAACAACAAACATATCAAACAAATAAAACAAGAACAGTTGACAAATACTAAAAAAAACACATCAAACACATTACAACAACGTAAAAAACAACAAAAGAAAACTTATACATACCTAGACTGGAACATTCAAAAAATCATTGTTTAACTCTAGTTTCTATCTTCTTTAGGGGACTTCCCCTGTTCCTTCAACTGCGTTCAATATTAATATACTTTGGTAACTTTGTAACTATTTTCTTAACATTCACCACTATTCTTAATAATCTTTAAGATACTAACTAATCATATATAATTCATAACTTAAACAACATATCCTTAAACATTTCTAAATATTTTAAACCATTCATAACATTACTTCTTGTATACTATTTTCATCTAACATCAACTAGCTAAAGCCAATTAAACAAGCCAGTTCTGCTTCAAATATCTAGCTTTTCACGATTTTTTAAATAGTCCTTAAATTTCTTCCAATCCTGTTGCACCTTCTCCTCCCTCTGGTCTCAGAGTCTCGTGGTCAGTTCAGCGAGTTCCATAAAGTCCATTAGCTTCATCTGCCATTCTTCCACTGTCGGGATCTCTGTCCACGGGACACTCTTCCCGTGGCTTTAAGGGGCCCGTAGCGCGGGTATGGTAACCCCCAAACCCCCGAGGAACCGGAGCTTTTCAGCTCCCGACTGACATGGCCGGCGCCAAACCGGAAGTCCGTCACCAGGGTTCAAATTCTTACTCAGCCATGAAGCTCGCTGGGTGACCTTGGGCCAGCCACTGCCGTCCTCAGCCTCAAACGAAACCTCTACCCCCCTTGTCCCAAAAACCATTCACACCCAACCAACAACCGGGTTGGAGGAGCACCGGAAATAGCTTGTGCACATGTGCACAGGCCTCCTCCGACCCGGATGTGCACCAGAAATGATGCTTGCGCATGCGCACAAGCTATTTCCAGTACTCCTCCGACCTGGAAGTGGGCAGCCGTGCAGCGCAGCGCTGGTAAGAGCGGGCGGCGGCAGCAGGAGACAGGGGTCGCCGCGGGCCGCATAAACAAGTCCCTCGGGCCTTATCCGGCCCGCAGGCCTTAGTTTGGGGACCCCTGCTCTAGTGTCATCCACGGATGGCCAGGCATTTCTCCTCTCTCTTCAGGGGGGAGCAGTAGCAAAGCAGGAAGATGCTGGGAGCAGGTATGGAAAAGAGTACAATGAAGGCACCTGCCCGATGTCAATAGGCAGGGAGTTCCAAAGTGTAAATGCCGCCATGCTAGAAGACCAAGTTCTTACAAATGCAGGATTGATATGCTGTGGTACCTGTAGCAGTGCCAGTTCTGCCGTTCGAAGCAGAAAGGCTGAGTCAAAGTGGTCTGGGGTCATTTGTTCCCTCCCCCCCCCCCCATGCACAGGGGCTGAGCGCTGAAGATCTTTGCAGGCGAAGGAGGAAGAACTCGGCGTCTACATTTTGCTGCTAATTGTTCCTGAATCGAAAGGGCTTCATTTCTCGGAGTTAATTAATGCACAGACCTGCGGAAATTACAGGCAAGAAGGCAAGTCTTTATTTTATTGGCCGGCTATTAGCATTTTTTAATTTGCTACATGAGCTCCGTTTCAAAAGGTGCTAGAGAGAGCAGTTTGAGAAATTAGCTGGGCCCAGCATTTCCCTGGCTTGAGAACTTCAACATCTTAATTAAACTTGAGAGAAGTTCCCTGACAAGAAGTCTTCCACCACAAGAGAAGCAAATCTTTATTTATACCAGCAATCTTGCCCATCTCCTTCAAATATTTGGGATTTTTAAGGATGAAATACTCACTGTCATTGGGAAAACAGCAACTTTCTATTCAGATTTCTATTCAAATGTATTCATTTATTCAATGTACGGTTTTTCTATCCCTCCTTTTTCTCCAAGGGCCTCAGGGTCTCTGCCTCCTCATACAAACTCCACAACAACCCTGTGAGGCAGGTTAAACCTTGAGAGGCAGTGACTGGCCCAAGGTCACCCAGCGAGCTTCATAGAATCATAGAATCATACCCTCCTCTATATGACATCCTTTTATATATTTGAACATGGCTATCAGATCACCCCTTAACCTTCTCTTCTTCAGGCTAAACATACCCAGCTCCCTAAGCCGTTCCTCATAAGGCATCGTTTCCAGGCCTTTGACCATTTTGGTTGCCCTCCTCTGGACACGTTCCAGCTTGTCAGTATCCTTCCTGAACTGTGGTGCCCAGAACTGGACACAGTATTCCAGGTGAGGTCTGACCAGAGCAGAATATAGTGGTACTATTACCTCCCTTGATCTAGACGCTATACTCCTATTGATGCAGCCCAGAATTGCATTGGCTTCTTTAGCTGCTGCATCACACTGTTGACTCATGTCAAGTTTGTGGTCTACCAAGACTCCTAGATCCTTTTCACATGTACTGCTCTCAAGCCAGGTGTCACCCATCCTGTATTTGTGCCTTTCATTTTTTTGCTCTGCATTTCTCCCTGTTAAAATTCATCTTGTTTGCTTTGGCCCAGTTCTCTAATCTGTTAAGGTCATTTTGAAGTGTGATCCTGTCCTCTGGGGTATTAGCCACCCCTCCCAATTTGGTGTCATCTGCAAACTTGATCAGGATGCCCTCAAGCCCATCATCCAAATCTTTGATGAAGGTGTTGAATAAGACTGGGCCCAAGACAGAACCCTGTGGCACCCCACTAGTCACTTCTCTCCAGGATGAAGAGGAGCCATTCATGAGCACCCTTTGGGTTCGGTCAGTCAGCCAGTTACAAATCCACTGAATGGTAGCGAGTGGGAATTTGAACCCTGTTCCTAGTCTGACACTCTAACCACTATGCCACACTGGCTGAATCTCTCCCCCCGCCTACTGCCAATGTACCACTGTCATGCAAATGTTGGTGAAAATTTCTCAAAATCAATGATTTCTCCATGCTCTCACTTTTAAAAAAAAAAAAAAAAAACAACCCCTCTCCTTCTCAGTTCATATTTGCTGAATTTGAAACACCTCCTGTTCAAAGTTTTGTTAAAGTCTACACAGCAATATGTGAGAGTTATTTTATTTTATTTTTTAAAGAAAACTCTCTCATTAGCACATCCAGATAACCTATGAATAATTCCTTTCTTTCTGGCTTGTACGGAAGATACTTAACGTCTCCGTATATCATGGTGTGTCATCAGACATAAATAAAAAGCTGCTCTTTATGACTTTGGGTTTATATATAATCTTTCCCCCTCCTGAAGGATTTGGGGAGAGGGCACGTGGCAACTATTTAAATACTAGAAGCGCAGAATCAATAAAAACACCCTCCCTTCAAACAATGATATAGATTCATGGTGGGGGGGGGAAGTTATCTTGCTCAACACCTGCTCCAGATTTATTGAACTCAAATACTCCCCCAGTGCTTTCAAGCGACAAAAAAGGAGATTCCGGATAAACATTAGGAAGAACGTTTTTGCTGGCAAGAACTGTTCGGCAGTGGAACGGGCAACCTCAAAAGCTGGTGGGCTCTCCTTCCTTGGAGATTTTAAAGCAGAGGGTGGATGGCTATCGGTCATGGATGCTTTAGCTGAGATTCCTTCATTGCGGGGGGGGGTTGGACTAGATGGCATTTGGGGGTTCCCTTCCCACTCTGCAACTCTATGGCTCTATCCCTGCCTCTCGCTGCTTCTCAGGGCCGTCTCGTCCATAGGGGCTGGTGGTGCCGGCAGAGCCGTCTTAAGGGGATCTGCCGCCCTGGCGCGGCTATCCCTCCGGCGCCCCCGCCATGCCGCCTCTCCGCCGCCTCCCTCCCGCGCTTGCCGCCCCTTGGGAGGGGGGTGGGCGAGCGGGGGGTGAGGGGCGTGGCGCTGGAGCGGCGCGGGGCTCTGCGCGCCCTTCCAGCGCTTCCGGGATGGGAGGCGAGGGCGGCCGGCTCGCGCTCCCGCTCCCGCGCAGCTCGCGCTCCGCGCGCAGCTGGACGGCGCGGCGCTGCTGGGCAGCTCGCGCTGCATCGGGCGGGCGGGCGGCTGCGCGCGGGAGCGCGAGTCGGGCGGGCGGGGGCTGCGCGCGGGAGCGCGAGCCGGCCGCCCTCGCCTCCCAGAGCCCCAGCTGGAGTGCTGGAAGGTCGCGCAAAGCCCCGCGCCGCTCCAGCGCTCCAGCTGGGGCTCTGGGAGGCGAGGGCGGGCGGCTTACAGCCCGCCCGCCGGCGCGCGAGTGCCCGCCTGCCCGTGGGGGCGGGGGCGGGTTGGGGAGGAGGAGCCCGGTATGCCGGCGGGCTCGCGGGGGCGCCCCTGGGGCGCCCAGCGCCCTGGCGCACCGCGCCACCGGCTTCTATGGATGAGACGGCTCTGGGTGCCGGGCCCCCCAGGGGCGCCCCCGCGAGCCCACTGGCATACCAGGCACCCCCTCCCCAGATCAAGGGAAGTAATAGTACCACTGTATTCCGCTCAGGTCAGACCTCACCTGGAATACTGTGTCCAGTTCTGGGCACCACTGTTCAAGAAGGATACTGACAAGCTGGAATGTGTCCAGAGGAGGGCAACCAAAATGGTCAAAGGCCTGGAAACGATGCCTTAGGAGGAACGGCTTAGGGAGCTGGGTATGTTTAGCCTGGAGAAGAGAAGGTTAAGGGGTGATATGATAGCCATGTTCAAAGATATAAAAGGATGTCATATAGAGGAGGGTGAAAGGTTGTTTTCTGCTGCTCCAGAGAAGCAGACACGGGGCAATGGATTCAAACTACAAGAAAGAAGATTCCACCTAAACATTAGGAAGACCTTCCTGAGCTGTTGGACAGTGGAATTTGCTGCCAAGGAGTGTGGTGGGGTCTCCTTCTTTGGAGGTCTTGAAGCGGAGGCTTGACAGCCATCTGTCAGGAATGCTTTGACTGTGTTTCCTGCTTGTCAGGGGGTTGGTGTGGATGGCCCTTGGGGTCTCTTCCAACTCTAGGATTCTATGATTCTATGATCCAAGGAAGGACTTGCTAAAAGAGAAGAAGGAACTTTTTATGTATGCTACAACCGCGGCCAGGATATTGCTAGGCCAAAGATGGAGAAGCAACGAAATAGCAACTAAAGAACAACGGCAAGAAAAAAAAAATGATGGAATGCGCTGAAATGGCGAAGCTAACTGTAAGACTTAGAGACAAAGACAATAGAGACATTTAAAAAAGAATGGGAATCATTTATGAGATACTTGCAGAAACAATGTAAAGAAATGGACTCACTAACAGGGTTTGAGTAAACACTGAGTAAAGTTCTTCCTAATATTTAGTCAGAATTTCCTTTCTTTAAGTTTGAATCCATTGGTTGGGGTCTTGCCTTCTGGAGCAGCAGAAAACAAGCTTTGCTCTAACCTCCATGTGATAGTCCTTCAGATATTTGAAGATGGCTATCATATGTCTCCTCTTTTGCAGGCTAAACATGCACAGCTCCTTCAACCGTTCCTCATCAGGCTTGGTTTCCAGACCCTTGATCACCTTCCAGTTTGTCAACATCCTTCTTAAATTGTGGCGCCCAGAACTGGACACAAAACTCAAGATGTGGTCCTACCAAGGAATGGGACCATTACTTCCCTTGATCTGGACACTCGGAAGTTACTGCATCAAGCACACGCTTGTGTCCAGCAGGCAGACACCTTAGACACGTGAAACTCTCTGCAATACACCAAATAGCTCCTACACCCCCAGCTGGCTTTTCATCGCTGTCTTTTTCATTCATTGGTTCACTTCGCTTGGGAACTTGGGACTTGTAAAATCAGAAAGCAGGATAGCCGACCGCCTTTGGCCTCTTTGCCCTGCTGCTAAACACACACAAGAGTTTAAATCACCTGTCTGCCCCTTGCGCTTGTGAGACATTTGTTATGTACTGAGTTGAATAGGATCCAAAATGCAGCAGTCTGATTGGTCCTAGAACAATAGGATTGAGATTGCAGCAGTCTGATTGGTCCTAGAATAATAGGATCCAGAATGCAGCAGTCTGATTGGTCCGCAGGTGCCACCCAATCCAGCTCCAGGTGGAAGTGAATCCGCAACCCGATTGGCATACAGGAGTATCCCGGCATTAGCCAATCACGTGGGGCCCATTGTGTAAATAGTGCATATAAGGCAGACATTTTGGGGGAACTGCATTCCTCACTACTATGAGCTGAATAAAGAGCATGAAATTCACACTTGACTCCGAGTATATTTCACATTGGTCCTGCCAGCTGGGCACCCCCACACATAATTTGCGGGGAGCAGCAAATGCAACGGATACACACACACACACACACACACTGCATAAATCTCCTTGGCATTCTACGGGCACTTTACAGCCCTCAGTTTCCACCGAGGAGTGGGTATAAATAACTGGTTGGTGGGATCTGCCACCTGTCTCCTACGGAGGATTTATTTGGGTGTAAATGCAATAGATCTTGGCACGGCTGCAAGCGCTGTAAATAAGCAAAAGTTTAAGCATTGGCTGGGGACTCTTTTCGGTACGCAAACATGCACTCAAGGATGGCCTGTCTGCTGCTGCTGCTGTTGCAGGCTCCTCTTGTTATGAGCTGCCGCGCACGATGCCCGCCGAGTCACGTCAGGAAGCAGGCAACAGATGCTGCGAGGAATTGTACATCGCAGCTCCGCCTCTCTGATCGTGGAAAGGATGCGCAAAAAAGGAGAAGGAGGAGAGGAAAAGGAGATGAAGGTGTCTTACTTTGAGGAGCCGGGCTTGGCTAGGCTGCGGGATCTGCCGCTGTATACTTTTTCAAGTGTTCCTTTGAGTTCACGGCTCAGGAATTTAATGATGCCGTTAGTCTTGTTTAGTGGAAGCATCTGGTATTCTGGCCTGGCTCAACCTGTGCTTGGGTTCTCAGAGCTGGCATGGACCTGCTTGTGATTCACAGCTTCGTGTTCCAGGAGCCATAAGAACTGTCCAATCTGCATAAGAAATAAAAAAAGAGCCTTTTTGGATGTGACCCACCTGTCGCCTGCCGTCGGCTGCTGTGATGTCACAAGTTGCTCTGCAAATGTTCTAATTGCTCTCTAGGAAAAGCGGCGGCAAGAGAACGCTCACCAATAGCACAGTTCCTGGGAGAGAGGTGAAAGGAGCAAGGTGTCGAAGCCTTAAAAGGTTTTTTTCTCTCTTTGATTTTCAGAGTTTGGAACCCAGCCACGGAGTTACAGGTTCAAAAGAGTGAGCACCGATTTCGCTCACTCATTCTGTGCTTTCTTACTTAGCAAGATTTATATGCTGCTTAATCAGCGCAAGCCTCTAAGCAGGTTTACATAAAAGAATAGAAAATATTCATTTTGAAAGACCAATAAAATCAAAATGTGAAAACATTGTTGACTTAGAATCATAGAATAGAATAATAGAATCCTACAGTTGGAAGAGACCACAAGGGCCATCCAGTCCAACCCCCTGCCAAGCAGGAAACACCATCAAAGCATTCCTGACAGGTGGCTGTCAAGCCTCTGCTTAAAGACCTCCAAAGAAGGAGACTCCACCACACTCCTTGGCAGCAAATTCCACTGTCAAACAGCTCTTACTGTCAGGAAGTTCTTCCTAATGTTTAGGTGGAATCTTCTTTCTTGTCGTTTGAATCCATTGCCCCGTGTCCGCTTCTCTGGAGCAGCAGAAAACAACCTTTCTCCCTCCTCTATATGACATCCTTTTACATATTTGAACATGGCTATCATATCACCCCTTAACCTTCTCTTCTCCAGGCTAAACATACCCAGCTCCCTAAGCCCTTCCTCATAAGGCATTGTTTCCAGGCCTTTGACCAATTTCGTTGCCCTCCTCTGGACACGTTCCAGCTTGTCAGTATCCTTCTTGAACTGTGGTGCCCAGAACTGGACACAGTATTCCAGGTGAGGCCTGACCAGAGCGGAATACAGTGGTACTATTACTTCCCTTGATCTAGATGCTATACTCCTATTGATGCAGCCCAGAATTGCATTGGCTTTTTTAGCTGCTGCTGCATCACACTGTTGACTCATGTCAAGTTTATGGTCTACCAAGATTTCTAGATCCTTTTATTTACCACAATACCAAAATACCCAGCAGCTTGCAATGCAAGGTTGCAATTACTTAATCTTAAAATTACATGCCTAGGTGGGCTTTAAAAGGTTTAGCACCAAAAACAGTACAGCAAAAGACACCTGTCTGGGATCAATGGGCAGGGAGTTCCAGAGATTTGGCACCGCTTCACCAAGGATCATTTCCTTGCATGTGTGGAACGAATATGATTATGATAGCCAGTGTGGTGCAGTGATTAGAGTGTCAGACTCTAAACACTGGGAGGCCAGGGTTCAAATTCTGACTCAGCCATGAAGCTCGCTGGGTGACTTTGGGCCAGTCCTTGCTACTCAGCCTAACCTACCTCAAAGGGTTGTTGTGGGGACTAAATGGGGGGGGGAGAACTGCCACTTTATGCTCCTCGGAGGAAAAGGTGGGAGTGCAAATCCATTTAACAACAACAACATTATGTGGCACTTGTAAAGCACACAATCCCTCTTCAAGCTGGAGAAAATGCCTTAATCCTTATTTTATTTTATTTTATTTTATTTTATTTTATTTTATTTTATTTTATTTTATTTTATTTTATTTTATTCTTTGGTAGCTTTATAAAAAGAAAAACACATACCAATAAATAAATTTTAGAAAGGGGCAAGATTAGAAGTGGATGCAGAAAGCATTTTTTTTATATACACAGTCGTAGGAGGACCTGAGTGCAACACTGAGAATATTGTTATTGTGTTATTCTTTTTGTAAAGCAATCTGGGGGGTTTTTTAATTTAAAAAAAACACAAGCAAGCGGTATATAAATTTCGTGAAATAGAATGAATGAATGAATCTTTATTTGCGTCAGCCATCGGCCATAGCAATAAAACGACGATACAATATACAACGAAAAGAAATAAAAAGTCAGTTATATAAAATACACTTTAGGGTTTTGAATCAACAGTCAAATGGTGGAACTTATTCCGATTGCCCCAGCTAAAATCCTTGCAACCTGCTCATCTTGATCTGCCAAGAGAAAGGACACCGGGGCAGTGGCTGGGCGACCCGGAATGGACAACAAAAGAGGGGTGAAAACCTCCTTCCTCAAGTCTTTATAAAGAGAGCAAGCCAGGAGGACATGCGCCACCGATTTGGTACTGCCATCTCTACAGGGACATAGGCATTTTTCGTGCAGAATCTGATGGAATCGTCTGTCAAGTACAACTGAGGGCAATCCATTCAATCTTGCAAGAGTCAAAGTGTGTCTATATTTTAGAATTGCTTGGTTATGCAGATAGGGTGCCAGAGAGATGAAATGGGAAGGTGGAAAATAGTCATACCATGTGCAATGGATGAATAAATAATAAATAAGTGTTGCAAACTGGAGAAAAAGTTGTGGGTGCCACCCACCCACCCACCCACAGCATATTCCATTAGAGACAACAGAACGCTGATTTCAAATCTAATTTCAGGGCGGGGGGGGGGGGCAGGGCAGGCAACCTTGGACTCACCAGGGAAGTCCCAAGTTGTTGATCCCTGGTGATCAGAATGAAGGCCTGCAGCCTGCTCCCAAGCGTGTTGACTCAAGCATAAGTGTGTGCAGGATCGCTGCCATAGATGCAACAGGAAGGGACTCGTCTGTCTTTCATAAGAAGAGCTCAGTTGCTGGATCAGGCCAAAGGGGGGACCATCTAGGCCAGGGGTTCCCAAACTAAGGCCCGGGGGCCAGATGCGGCCCAATTGCATTCTACATCCGGCCCGCGGACAGTCTGGGAATCAGTGTGTTTTTACATGAGTAGAATGTGCCCTTTTATTTAAAATGCATCTCTGGGTTATTTGTGGGGCCTGCCTGGTGTTTTTACATGAGTAGAATGTGTGCTTTTATTTTAAATGCATCTCTGGGTTATTTGTGGGGCATAGAAATTTGTTCATTTTTATTTTTTTTTCCAAAATATAGTCCGGTCCCCCACAAGGTCTGAGGGACAGTGGACCAGCCCCTTGCTGAAAAAGTTTCTGACCACTGATCTAGGCTAGCATCCTCCTTTGCACAGCATCTAACCAGATGCCCCATTGGGAAGCCCATGGCCAAGAACAGCACACATCTGCTGCTTTTGAGTAGAGCACAGGTGAGACTCTCTGCCTTGCCGAGGTGGAAACTGGTCCAGTGGTCCCTAGGGCTGAGTGAGTGTGCAAGAAGTCAG
Organism: Lacerta agilis; assembly: GCF_009819535.1. Taxonomy (NCBI): domain Eukaryota; kingdom Metazoa; phylum Chordata; class Lepidosauria; order Squamata; family Lacertidae; genus Lacerta; species Lacerta agilis. Next base: position 2,040,900 of record NC_046322.1, read on the forward strand.
ACATTAAGTGACTGGATGCCAAAGAAAGGCTTCTTTATTCGGGGAAAGGAGGGGAGGGGAGAGAAACAGAGAAAGAGAGAGAAGGAGGGCCAATGGAAGAGATGTAAAATCAGGGCCAGATGTTGAGCAGTGAGAATGATCTTCTGCAGCCTGAGCTGCCCAAGGAGGAGGGGGCTGGATCCCTCCGTCTTTCACAGGCTGCAAATCATGTTTAATCATCCTTTTTAAAGACAGACTTTAGCCAGACACAGGTGAGTGGGCTCTGATAAGGTTTGGCGTTGCTGGGGGAGAGTTCAGGGAGCTCCCTTAGCTGGACCCAGGAGGAGGTCAAGCTTGAACATCCTTTGCCACCCGGATGCCCTCCAGGTGTTTGTGACTAAAGCTCTCACTAGTTGTCCGAAATTGTGGTCCAAATCATTTGCAATGGACACCAGGCTGGGGAAGACTTGAATAGAGGGTGTTGGTGGGATCTCCCCCCAGCCACAAAATATACACCCCAGTCTCCAAGCAGTGAGTGTTTCAGCACTTAACCAGGGCTCAGTTTCATTGGAATGAAAGTCGGCAGAGATTGTGGTGTCTTTAGAATACTTGGTTTTATTGACACCTAAACAACCCGAGCACAAGATGGAGGGAATCGCAACATCAACGAATCTCCATTGGCAGCAGTATTGGGTCCAGCACAAAGCAAGCAGGTCTCTGTGACTCCAGCTTCCAGCCTGTTTCCATCTCAGCACATACCCAACTTTCTGAGTATTGTTCTCCTACCTAGCAGCTAGGTGACGTGGGTGGATCATTCTCCTATACGGAACCATCACTTAGTTGTAGCTATTGCACTTAAGCTGCCAGTTAGTCAGTACAAGGTCTTACAGGACGCAGGTGGCGCTGTGGTCTAAACCACTGAGCCTCTTGGACTTGCTGATCAGAAGGTCAGCAGTTCGAATCCACGCAATGGGGTGAGCTCCCGTTGCTCTGTACCAGCTCCTGCCAACCTAGCAGTTCGAAAGCATGCCAATGCAAGTAGATAAATAGGTACCGCTGCAGCAGGAAAGTAAATTGCATTTCCATGTGGTTTGGTTTCCGCCACAGTGTCCCGTTGCGCCGGAAGCGGTTTAGTCCTGCTGGCCATATGACCTGGAAAGCTATCAGTGGACCAACACTGGCTCCCTTGGCCTGAAAGCGAGATGAGCGCTGCAACCCCTGAGTCACCTTTGACTGGACTTAACCGTCCAGGGGTCCTTTACCTTTGGTCATTGTTTAGTCATCTTAGTTGTGTTCGACTCTCCGTGACCCCATGAACCACAGCATGCCTTGGAAACTCTCACTTTCTTCTCAAAGCTTCTCCTTTTTAATGTCCATGGAGTTTTCTTGGCAAAATACTGGAGCGGTTTGCCAGTTCCTTCTCCAGGTGGATCACATTTATTCTAAACTCTCGGCTATGACCTGTCCGTCTTGGGTGGCCCTGCATGGCATAGCTCATAGCTTCTTGGAGTTATTCAAGAACCTTCACCATGACAAGGCAGTGATCCATGAAGGGGCCGTTACCTTTTACAAGGTCTTATATGGTTTTGAGTGAGAGATTTTACTTTCTTGGGCTCCATGATCACTGCAGATGGTGACAGCAGCCACGAAATTAAAAGACATCTGCTTCTTGGGAGGAAAGCAATGACAAACCTAGACAGCATCTTAAAAATCAGAGACGTCACCTTGCCGACAAAGGTCCGTATAGTTAAAGCTCTGGTTTTCCCAGTAGTGATGTATGGAAGTGAGAGCTGGACCATAAAGAAGACTGATCGCCGAAGAATTGATGCTTTTGAATTCTGGTGCTGGAGGAGACTCTTGAGAGTCCCATGGACTGCAAGAAGATCAAACCTATCCATCCTTAAAGAAATCAGCCCTGAGTGCTCACTGGAAGGGCAGATCCTGAAGTTGAGGATCCAATACTTTGGCCACCTCATGAGAAGAGAAGACTCCCTGGAAAAGACCCTGATGTTGGGAAAGATGGAGGGCACAAGGAGAAGGGGACGACAGAGCCAGAGATGGTTGGACAGTGTTCTCGAAGTGGCTGGCATGAGTTTGGCCAAACTGCGGGAGGCAGTGGAGGATAGGGGTGCCTGGCGTGCTCTGGTCCATGGGGTCGCGAAGAGTCGGACACAACTGAACAACTGAACAACAATTATATGGTCTTGCAAATGAACTTGTCTTACCAGTTCAGCAAACTCCTCCGTTAATTTCTAACCCTCCCTGGGCACAGGACCCCAAGAATTGGAAGGGACCCAGGGCATCATCCAGACCAACCCCCCACCAACCCTCAGCAGTACTCTGTACCTATCGCTCTGTAGGCAGATTCTCAAAACCAATGCCAAAACTATTTCCCCTTAGAATGCTTGGTGCACCCTGTCCTGCAGATAAGTGGAAATTACAGCAGCCTCCAAACTTGGTCAGCATAACACAAGAACATAGGAAGAGCCTACAGAATCAGGCCAATGACTTATTTAGTCATAGAATCATAGAATTTTAGTGTTAAAAATGACCCCAAGGATCATCTAGTCCAATTCCCTGCCATGCAGGAACCACGGCTAAAGAATCCCTGGCAGATGGCTGTCCAACCTCTGCTTGAAAACCTCCAGTGAAGGAGAATCCACTGCATTTCAAGGAAGCCCCTTACACTGCCAGACTTCTCTTGCCACCAGGAAGTCCAGCATCCTGTTCTCACAGTGGCCAGCCGGATGTCACCTTGGGAAACCTGCAAGCAGGATTCGAGCACCAGAGCCCTCTCCCCTCCTGTGGCTTCCACCAACTGGCATTCAGAAGCATTGCTTCCTCCAGCTGTGGAGGCAGTGTGGGATGTAAACACAGAGCAGCCAAACACAACACTCCTAGAGAGGACATGAAGGTAACTCAGTCCTCCAGGCTTAACTTCCTGTTTTACCTGGACTGAGTTGCAGGAACCAGAAGTAGGTGTGGTCTTACCTGGGAGGAAGATCCCAAAGAAGACTGTCCATTTTGCCTCATCCTTTGAAGAAGCAGGATGCTCTCTCAGCCTGCAGCTGAGAGAAGCAGAAGTGAAGCCTGTTCCCTTATGGAATCAGCTTCACTGCATGTAAATACATTGATCTAAGTTTGTCTGCCTCTTTTTGCCTGTACTGTGACTCATGGATGTCTGTAAGTAAACTCCTTTTATATCTTATAATCAGTATTGTGTCTTTTTACTTTTAAGAGGAAACAAGGGGAATATACCAGGAATATAGCTGGCTTAAGCAAGCCTATGCAAACGTTTTCTGCTGTGTTTTAAAAAGGGAATGTAAACTCTGCTAAGTTTGGAGCTTGCTCACACAAGCTGGGATTGAGATATATAAATAATATATACTCATCCACATTCCTAAACATTCCCACAGGCAGAGCATACTTTTTGTGGCTAGGAGCCGTCAATAGCCCTCTCCCCCTCCATGAATTTTTGTCCAATCCTCTTTTAAAACCATCTAGGTTGGTGGCCACCCCTGCCCAGGGGCGTCGCTGGGGAGGGGCGGTGGGGGCGGTACGCCCCCAGTGACAGGGTGACAAGCGGCGGGTGGGGGTGACAAGCGGTGGCCCCTCCCGCCACTCCTACGCGCCGCTGCTCCCTCCGTCACCCAGCAGCACATGGAAGGGGTGCTTTCCGCCGTTTTTTTGGCGGGGGGGGGGGTCGACCAGCGAGGGAGGGTGTCACGCTTGTCACCCCCTCCTGGCTGGCCACCCCCCCGCCGAAAAAACCCGCGGGGGGGCGGGGAAAGGAAGCAGAGCCGGCGCATTCAAGCGCCGGCTCTGCTTCTTTTTCCCCCTTTCCGACGCTTTTTTTGGTGGCGGGGGGGTCGACTAGCGAGGGGGGTGTCACGCTTGTCACCCCCTCCTCGCTGGCCACCACCCACCGCCGAAAAAAAGCCTCGGAAAGGGGGAAATTCCCCCTTTCTGCACCCACGTGCGTCGTGACATCATGATGGCGTCACGACGCACGCGTAGTGCCCCTCCCCCATGGGGGTTCCTCTGCGCTGCCGCCGCCCCCAGCAGCGCAGAGGCTAACAACGGCACTGCCCCTGCCTCCTGTGGGAGGGAGTTCCATAGTTTGGAGATTCATTCCCCGTGTGCAGTCAAGGGCTTGTTGTCTATCACAAGACTGGGTGTGTGTTTTGATTCCACAAGAATGGGATGTGACATAGCCAGGGTGTTTGTCTTACTGTGTTCCCTGAAGTGGGACTACTGTCCTTTGTTCTTTCTCTTTGCTGTCTGATGCTAGAGAGAGAGGGAGCCATGTTGCAGTGCTCTGTGTGTATTTATATGTAAATAAAGTAGATTAGCCTAAATGCTGAGTTGCTGAGGTCTGTTTACGCAAGCTGAGCATACCTCTGTGGATCCGTTAGTGTGCTGATGTCTTCTGGCATCAGTCGCTGTGATGTTCGGGCTGAAGAATGCTTGAGAAGCTCCTGAACGATCACCCAGTAGGAGGAAACGAGCCAGTCAGGCATGTGTCTCTGCCAGGGTTCTACTTGTGAGTAGGTCGCCTCCTGACAGGAGAGAGTTCCATAGTTTAACTATAAATAGCTACTTTCCTTTCCTCTGTCCTGCATCTTCCAACATTCATCTTCAATGGATGCCTATGAGGGAAATGACTCCACCATGACCAAGGGTCCCTTGGTGCCAGGTGGGCAGCCCCTGCCCACAGGGTGTGGCAGTGCCTGCGTTGCTAAAGGCATGAGACGCTGTGCCCTTCCATCGTCCTTCAAGATCCGTATGAATTATCTCCTTCCATCACGCCGTTCCCTGTCTTGAAGAAATCAGAGGAACTGAAGGCGACAAGACCTGCCGCCCCTCAACAAAGAGACTCCCGTTTTCTTCTGGAGATTCCCCACAGTGCTATTAGCATCTCTTTACAATAACATCCCTTCTTCCTTTCTCTCCCCTTTTTTCTTTTCCCTTTTTGTCTCCCCCGAGGAAAGCAGAGCTGTCATTGTGAGCCGGCAAATGAAACTCGATGAATACTGAGCAGATATTTCATTTTCAATCTCCGTCACCAACTGGAAGGAACTGGAGCTGGTCAGCGAGCGGCTGGCTGGCGTGATTAAATCCTGCTCTCCAAAGTAATCAAGTTGCACCTGCAGATGTATAGGCATGGAGCAGCCTCCTCTGGCCTGGTGCCCTCTAGGCGTTTGGCTACTACAACTCCCATCAGCCCCCAGCCAACACCGTCCATGACCAATATATTCAGTGGGGGGCCACCAGGTGGTTGAAGGAAAGCTGACTTAGAAGAAGTCCAGTGGGTAACTAGCACATCCTCTGTCCAACTGCATTCGAGCAGATGTGCAGTAATAGGGAAATCCAGAATTTGGATGGAAGGGTTCAATTCTGCAACTTCCACATCCTAATCTGAAGATTCTGAAGGCCTTTCTGAAACCTAGGTGGTTTCCCATGCGACAAGTTGTTATTGAAAGACAATGGAGTGCGCCTGCAGAGGTGAAGTCAAACCGCTGCGTTAGTAGCACTGAAGTAACCTCCCCGGGGAACAAGCCTGGGCAGGGGCATCTTACCCATAGAGGCTAGTGGCACAGGGCGCCAAGTTCTGGAGGGCGCCAGGGAAGAGGCGGACGCTGGACATGGCACCTCCTGGCATCAGCTTGCCGCCCTTGCCCACCTCTGCCATGCCACGCCAAAGCAGCACCATGCCCGGAGCCTCCATCTGCCGTGGCCACTGCGGCACGAAGCGGCCAGCTGAGCCAGGAGGCACCACGTCCAGCCTCCACCTCTTCCCTGCTGGAGGAGCCACCCTCCAGACGCTGCCCGCCTCCTCCAGCCCCGCCGGCAGTGCCATCCTTTCTAAAAAAAACTCTGGGAAACGGGGGTGTGCCGGAGGGAGCAATGCACCACGGCGCCGGATATCCTTAAGACAGCCCTGAGCCGGGGAAGTGTGTCTGGAGGTCCTGAGCTGCCCAGAAAACAGGACTTTCCCACCCTCAGCCTCGGGTGGTGCTGTGGGTTAAACCACAGAGCCTAGGGCTTGCCAATCAGCAGGTCGGCGGTTCGAATCCCCGTGTCGGGGTGAGCTCCCTTTGCTCAATCCCTGCTCCTGCCAACCTAGTAGTTCGAAAGCAAGAAGTGCAAGTAGATAAATAGGTACTGCTTCGGTGGGAAGGTAAACATAATTTCCATGTGCTGCTCTTGCAGTCTTGCAGTCCTCTTGTGGAGGGAGGCTTGTGGCTCAGACTATTGATTGAAGAATTGCACTCCACTATCTTCTGCATCTTTTACGGGAACCTGGCCATAAATCTCCAGGTTCAGGTAGGTAGCCGTGTTGGCCTGACACAGTCAAAATAAGTTTAAAAAATTGTCCAGTATCACCTTAGAGACCAGCTAAATTGGGTATAAGCTTTCATGGTATCTGAAGAAGTGTGCATGCACATGAAAGCTTACATCCAGAACAAACGCTGTGGTCCAAACCACAGAGCCTAGGGCTTGCTGATCAGAAGGTTGGCGGTTCGAATCCCCACGATGGGGTGGGCTCCCTTTGCTCGGTCCCAGCTCCAGCCAACCTAGCAGTTTGAAAGCACGTCAAAGTGCAAGTAAAAAGGTACCGCTCTGGCGGGAAGGTAAACGGCGTTTCCATGAGCTGCTCTGGTTTGCCAGAAGTGGCTTAGTCAAGCTGGCCACATGACCTGGAAGCTGTACTCTGGCTCCCTTGGCCAGTAAAGAGAGATGAGTGCCGCAACCCCAGAGTCATCCGTGACTGGACCTAACAGTCAGGGGTCCCTTTACCTTTACCTTACCCTCGGTCTCACTGATGAGGTCCAAAGGAAAGCAGAACAACATGTTTGGCACCAGCTGGGCTGCAGGAGTTGTGGGAAGGAGGTGTACAAGACACCATCCAACTGTCTTAGGGACTTTGTGTAGGGTTTACTTCTTCTAAAGATATCACACAAGGTAGTGTAGGTTTAGGATGATAATTTTCCCTCTCCCAGGTGGAGGAGCCCCATCTGCCCCTCGGTTCCCTCTGCAGCATGTGCAGAAACCACTTACTTGGCCATCGGACCCACTCTTGGTCCTGACCACTCAGCCTGGTGGAGCCTGTTTTTGCATGCAGGACAAGTCCCTAACTCACAGAGGGTTCGAGACCCATCAGCTACCCAACAATAAAAAGCATATACTAAACGCTGAAAATTAAAATTAAAAACAGCAATAAAATAATGGCAACCAAGTTTGCAAATCACTGAGAGCTTAATGGTTTGATGTTAGCATACTGTTAGCATGTGTTGCTGTGATATCGGCACTTCCTGTCGGGTACAAAATCTCCCGGGGTCTCTAGCAACTGGGATTCAGAAGCATTGCTACTTCTGACCATAGGGGCAGAGCAGAGCCATCCTGGCTAGTATCCGTCAATAGCCCCCCCCCCATGAATTTGCTCAATCCTCTTTCAAAGCCATCTAGGATGGTGGCCATCACTGCCTCCTGTGGCAGTGAGTTCCACAGTTTAACTATGTGAAGAAGGACTTCGTTTTATCTGTCCTGATAAAAGGGGAATGAAATGCACGGACCAGCCAGCTCTTTTTGCTTCCTTTGCCATTATATTTCTACTTTGAATATAGTAACCTGCCTCGATTGATCATAAAAAGCTAAAATCTGTGGAACGCCCTCTCATCAGATGTCAAGGAAATAAACAACTATCTGACTTTTAGAAGACATCTGAAGGCAGCCCTGTATCGGGAAATGTTTAATGCCTAATGTGTCGTAAGCTGCCCAGAGTGGCTAGGGAATCCCAGCCAGATGGGCGGGGTATAAATAATAAAATTACTATTATTATTATTATTATTATTATTATTATTATTATTATTAATCTTTGACCAATGGAGCAGGGGGAATGGAGACGAAGTATGGGAAAGGTCGAGCCCAGATTTTTGGATATTGCAGTTGCTGAAGGTGCTCATTCCACTTCCTTTCCTATGTTGTAAACAAAAACTGCCCTTATTCCTTTATGGCTACACAAGAGCCTTTGTAGGTTCTCCATTGGTAGGAGAAAATAACAGAGGCCAACCAAAGAATATTGAGAAGCAAAGCAGCTAGTAAGCCTGATCTTTATTAAAGCTGTTGCAACAGGGTACTCCCCTCACACACAGGAGATTGGAGGACCCAGAACAAAGGTGAGCCTGCCCTTATATAGACCAGTGTTTTTTAACCACTGTTCCGCGGCACACTAGTGTGTCGCGAGATGTTGCCTGGTGTGCCGTGGGAAAATTACTTTATATATAGTCAATATAGGCACAGAGTTAAATTTTTTAACATTTTCTAATGGTGGTGTGCCTCGTGATTTTTTTCATGAAACAAGTGTGCCTTTGCCCAAAAAAGGTTGAAAAACACTGATATAGACATTTAAATTGCCCACCCTGGAGTCCAAGACCACCCCCAGAAACATCATACATACATCACAGAAGGGGTGTAGCCCAAGACCACCACCCCAGATACATCATACCTACATCACAGAAAAGACAGTCTACAACAGAAATCTGAGTGCGTTGTTTATCTCCTGTCTGCCAGGTTATGTGATAATGCCTTATCTGATTGCCTTTCCTGGTAGTCTGGCCATTCCTTTGAGATGGTAATCACTTAATTCCCGAGACAATGGGAAGGTTCCCTTACCCCCTCCCTCCTTGCAGAGAAACATTTGGTCAGTTTGGGAGTCAAAATGGTTTCAGGACTGTCTTCCTGTGCTGCTTCAGACATGTGGTTTATATATTTATGTACGTGTTCCCTTGGTAAATTTATGAACATTTATTATATATAGAAGACCTTAATTTTTTTTTATTACACCTAAGATTATCTCACTGCTTTTCGAAAAAGCCCCCAAGTCCACATTTCTTGAAAACTGATACTGTTTTTGCCTTACAAGAGGCTCAGGCTTAGAGGAGCTCAAGAGAGACTGGAGGCGGGAAATGGCAGCGTGGCCCCCTTCTTTCTGGCTATAAAAAATGTATTTATGTATTTATTCCATTCCCTCCAACATTTCGGTGATGAAAATAGGAACTATCTTGTGCACTATAGAGCAACCCTCTTCTCACACGGAAGCTCCCTCATTAAGCACATGCTCGGCCCTCTGTGGCACTCTGCAGATTGCCAAAAGGTCTTCTGTGGCTTTTGCAAAACGTGTTTGTTTATTCTGCAAGAACCAGAAGCAGGCAGCCTTAGGAAACTGTCCTAAGCAGTCTCTTTCTCTGAAGCCTTAAGGACGTGCTTTAAATCTTGCAATGGATCCATTTGCAATTCATAAGATCCCCAGTGGATCATTCCAAAGCACCTTGTTTCCCACAGCGAAATCTGGGAAGCCCACGAGGTGGATATAAGCACAGCAGACCTTATTCTGACTACTTCTTGCTAGAAATGATTTTCTGCCCAGTTGTCCTGGGTGGCCAGTGATCTCCTCCTATGATTGGGGGGGGGGGAGAGAATGGATTGTGTGAATTTTTTTATTTCTTTCCCCCGTTATACTGTTTACAATTGTTCCATTATGAACAACTGGAGTTCTTACTCCAATTAAGACACATCTTTTCCGATGGGCGTTTGGCAGAGGAGAGACCCGATTGCTGTTCCGGCTATTAGCAAATGGTATTCAGGGATTTGTCGTTTTTATGGACTGCGTGTATCTTTATCTATCTGCCTTTGTGTAAATTGATCTGTGGCTTGTGCAAAAAAAATCATCTAAATATATGCATGATCACTCCGCAGACTGCAAACTGGGGGAAATATTTTCAAGGAATCATAGAATTGTAGAGTTGGGAGGGATCACAGGGGTCATTTAGTCCAGCCCTCTGCAACGCAGGAATCTTTTGTCCAATGTGAGGTTCGAACCCACAGCCCTGAGATTAAGAGTCTCATGCTCTACGGACTGAGCTAAGAGCTAAGAGTTCTGCAACTGGAAGTCGTGGATACTCAATGGAGCTGAATGTTGGAAGATTCAGGATAGGTAAAAGGAAGTCCTTCTTCACACAGCACAGAGTTAAACTGTGGAACTCCCTTCCACAGGAGCTGGGGATGACAACTAACTTGGGTGGCTCTAAAAGAGGATTGGACAAATTCACAGGGGAGAGGGCTATTGATGGCTACTAGCCAGGATGGCTATATTCTGCCTCCACAGTTGGAGGTGGCAATACTTCTGAATATCAGTTGCTGGAAACCACAGGAAGAGAGAGAGAGCTCTTGTGCTTGAATCCTGATTGTGGATTTCCCAGAGGCATCACTGTGAGAACAGGATGCTGGACTAGATGGGCCATGGGCCTGATCCAGCAGGCTGTTCTTAGGCTCTTATGCCTTATGTTCTTAAGAGTGGTTGCCAGAAAAAGGCTCTTGGAATCGCTCCTACCCAAAATAACTCCTCTTATTTCCATTGTGGATGGTGGCATTTTCTGCCTGTCGTTTCCAAACACCACTCCATTTTTACAGAACCATAATCTCCACTCTAAATTCCTATTTGGTCCAGCATCTTCACCTTAAATCCAGTCCGCACTCCAGTTCCTTCTTTTCAGTGTTCCTTCTCTCTGGGAAACGGCACTCCTTTATTCTCTTACTTGTGTTGGGATTCCCCAGGTATCACTGCACTGGAATTAAATCTCCGCGTTGGCCTTTGCGTGGTGCTCGTAATGTTTCCTTTAATCTTCTTGTAATTATCCCCCATCCCCAAGTGAGCTCCCATCTCTGCCTTTGCGTCCCCTGACACTGGAGTTAATGGGCAATGCATTCTGTTCTCTCAATTGCTTGGGAAGATCTTAAACAGATTTAGACCCCAGCAGACCTATCTTGTGCCCCTCTTTCTCCAAAGACAGGCCGTGCCCATGTTTCATCACTTCTCCTGACCTAATTGAGGTCTGCTTCATATGCAAGACTCACAGTGTTGAAGGCCACACCATTGTTGCACACACCCAAATCTCTGTGCGGAATTTCTGTGCTTGTCCAGGGTTCAGTTTCCTTGGAAAGGAGATCAGCGGAAGCTCTGGTGCAATCAGGTTATATGGTCTTGTAATAAGAGTTAACAGGGGTCCTTCTCCGGGAGGGAGCCTGGGCCTCCGGCAGACCACAATTGGAAGCCCTTACTGTCTAGTAAAATGACAGAGACCAGACCAGAATTCTAGTGTAAAGCAAGGTGGCTAGTTAAGCCTGATCTTTATTGATCTTTCCGGTTGACCATGTTTCTTGTAGAAGTATTAGTTCAAAGTCTTTGAAAAAGTTCATTAGGTCTGGGTCGCCGCCTTTATTTCCCCACCCTGCGATGTTCCAGGACAGCAGGCGTAAAGTCTGCTTTTGAGTTTGCGGCTGATTTGTAGAGTTTAGTCAGTCTAATTCAGTTATTAAACTCAGAGAGAGGTTTTGTCCTACACAGATACAGCCATTTGCCACTGCTTTCGGTGGGGAACATATCGGCGGATCCTCTAATTTCTTTTTTGAGGTGCAAGAAGTTGGAACTCCCTCCCTTTCTTGGGCTTCTTCCTTTGGTGTTCCTTGTTCCTGAGGGATTTCTATAGTTGGCAGACAGTTGTGGGCGTTGGATCTATTATCAGTCTCTTCTTCCATTTCTTTGGCCTCATTTGATGTTAGACTGATCTTTATTAAAAGCTGTTGCAACAGGGTGCTCCCCACACACAGGAGGGAGGAGGAGGAACCCAGAATCATGTGTCCAAGCCCTTATATAGACATTTTAAACTGCCCGCCCTGGAGTCCAAGGCCACCCCCCAGATACATTATACCTACATCACAGAAAAGGTGGTCTCCAACAGAAATCTGAGTGCATTGTTTATCTCCTGTCTGGCAAGTTACCTGTTTGCATTATCTGGGTTTTGGCCACTCTTTTGTTATTATAACTACTTAATTCCTGAATCTAGAGCACAGGTCACAGGCTCACACCCTGTTCATATCTTGAATGTGTCCTTAAGACAGGATTTGTGAGAACAAAATAAAAAAATAAAAAAATTCCTTCCAGTAGCACCTTAGAGACCAACTAAGTTTGTTCTTGGTATGAGCTTTCATGTGCATGCACAGTTCTTCAGATACAGTGGTACCCCGCTAGACGAAAATAATTCGTCCCGCGAAAATTTTCGTCTAGCGGGGTTTTCGTCTTGCGGAGCGGCAATGGGAGCCGCGCTCCGCAAAACGAAAAAAAAAAAAGACGAAATTTTTTCGTCTTGCGAGGCAGCCCCATAGACTTTTTCGTCTAGCGGGGCTGCCTCCCGCTAGACGAATGCTTTCGTCTAGCGAGTTTTTCGTCTAGCGAGGCATTCGTCTAGCGGGGTACCACTGTACATGCATGCACGCACACGAAAGCTCATACCAAGAACAAACTTAGTTGGTCTCTAAGGTGCTACTGGAAGGAATTTTTTAATTTAATTTTGTTTTGTTTTGACTATGGCAGACCAACACGGCTACTACCTACCTGTAACAGGATTTGTGAGGAAAGAGACAATGGGGAGATTTCCCACTTTGAGCTTTCAGAGAAATATTTGAGGTCAATTTGTTCAGGGCCTATATCTGTGGGGTTTCAGACATGTGGTTTATATATACAGTTATGAACATTTAATTTTTTATATATGACCTTAAAATTCTTATAACAGTCTTATTAGCACATATATGCAACCAGAGCAAGACACACACCTGTGTCTCCAGCTTCCAGCATCAGGTCACCTCTCGCACACAGCTCTTACATACCCACAGCTCCTCTTGGTCTACTGTTCTCTATCCTAGGATAATGTGGCATCCAGCCAGAGTGCATAGCTAGACTATGGAACTCACTGCCACAAGATGTGACCCACCAGCTTTGGAAGGGGGTGAGACAACTTCAGGGAGGTGGAAAGTTCTCTCAACAGCTGTTGGTCTAATGTAGTACGGCTCTTCAAATTGCTGTCCCCCACTTTGTCTGCTACATTTAGTAAAACAGGAAACAATAACAACATATTCTTCTCATACTGGGCTCAGGTCAGATTTGCCTATGGACTCAGTTCTGTGGGAGACTTGCGAAGCTTTTGCCTCTCAGTCTGTCAGCAAAATCATCTGTAAAATAGGAATAAGTGTGATCTGCTTTGCAGGATTACTGGCAGCAAAAACGGTGAAGTTTTTGATAAAAGCCACCCGTTTAATTATAAAGATTTGCCCAGAAATTGATGTGATGCTCTCTTGATTCCATCGTGCAGAGATTTTTTACTTTGCTGGTAGAATCCATGTGGAGGCAAATGAAAGGAAATCGTCAGACGGTTGATGTGTATGGGATGCAGAGGGCTCCCCTGAACTTCTTTGGGACTGATCTGCACGTTCCTTTTTTCGCCCTCTTGAAAGCGGCACGGAGGTCTGGTGATAGCATGCAGCCCAGATGTACCCTTTCTTCTCATTGTGCTTCTGAGATGGATTTTTCCCCCTTTCTCAAGATGCTGAATTATGATCTGACACAGACAGAGCAGTCAAAAGGCGATTCCAAGCTCTTGTTTTTTTGGAGAGTAGGGATATATCATCGTCACCCATCTCTCTCTCTCTCTCTCTCTCTCTCTCTCTCTCTCTCCTTTTTGATGTCTAAAATTGCCAGGCTCCTTGGCTTCATGACGATACCTCTGGGCAGCTTTCCCCAACCTGGTGCCCTCCAGATTACAACTCCCATCAGCCCCAGCCAGAATGGATTCAGAGTGCAGGGAAGGGTTAAAAGGTAAAGGGACCCTGACCATTAGGTCAAGTTGCGGATGACTCTGGGGTTGCGGCACTCATCTCACTTTATTGGCCGAGGGAGCTGGCGTACAGCTTCCGGGTCATGTGGCCAGCATCACTAAGCCGCTTCTGGCAAACCAGAGCAGCGCACGGAAACGCCGTTTACCTTCCCGCCGGAGCGGTGCCTGTTTATCTACTTGCACTTTGATGTGCTTTCAAACTGCTAGGTTGGCAGGAGCTGGGACCGAGCAACGGGAGCTCACCCCATCGTGGGGATTCGAACCGCCGACCTTCTGATAGGCAAGCCCTAGCCTCTGTGGTTTAACCCACAGCGCCACCAGCTGTGAAAGGGAAAGGGTTAAGCACTCCCAAAATGCTTGTTTACAAAGCTATTGTACTACCAACCTCACTGTATGCTTGTGAAACATGGACCACTTATAAACGCCATCTCCAACTCTTCGAAAGATTCCATTAACAGTGTCTCCGAAAGGAGATGGTGGACTCTCCTTCCTTGGAGATTTTTAAACAAAGGTTGGATGGTCATCTGTCAGGGATGCTTTAGTTGCGATTTGGGGAGTTTCCAACTCCTTGAAAGATTCCATCAATGGTGTCTCCGAAAATGTTTACACATCACTTGGGAAGACAGAAGAACCAATGCCGGTGTACTGGAAGAAGCAAAGATCACCAGTGTTGAGGCAATGATTCTTCAACATCAATTTCGTTGGACTGGTCATGTGCAGATGCCTGATTATCGCCTTCCAAAGCAAGTGTTCCATTGCGAACTTAAAAATGGAAAGAGTAATGCTGGTGGTCAACAAAAGAGGTTTAAAGACTGTCTCAAGGCAAACCTAAAAAAAATGTAGTATAGACACTAACAATTGGGAAACACTGGTCTGTGAGCGCTCCAGCTGGAGAACAGCCTTTACAAAAGGTGTCATGGGCTTTGAAGACACTCGAAGAAACGTGCTAAGAGGAAACCCTCACCAAGATCAACTCCCATCCAGAAACCTATGTCCCCACTGGAAGGACGTGTGGATCCAGAATTGGCCTCCACAGTCACTTACGGACTCATTGTTGAAACCGTGTTTATGGAAGACAATCTTACTTGGCTATGAGGGATCGCCGCCGAAGAAGAAGAAGAAGAAGCACTCCCTTCATGGGAACATATGGAGCTGACTGAGTCAGATTATCGTCCCACCTACCTTAGTATTGCCAACAATGGCTGGCAGAGGCTCTCCAGCTTTTCAGGTTTCTCCAACCCAAACTGGAGATGTCAGGAATTGAACCTGGGACCTTCCACATGAAAAGCAGCTGCTGTAACCACTGAACTACCTCCGCTCCCTCCCTCGTCCGATGGTCCTTTGCAAGAGGAAGAGGAAGAAAAAAACTGCTAAGGCTGAACTACATGTGGTGGTGTAGTGGTTAAGAGCAGCGGACTCGTAATCTGGTGAACTGGGTTCGCGTCTCTGCTCCTCCACATGCAGCTGCTGGGTGACCTTGGGCTAGTCACACTTCTCTGAAGTCTCTCAGCCCCACTCACCTCACAGAGTGTTTGTTGTGGGGGAAGAGGGGAAAGGAAAATGTGAATCACTTTGAGACTCCTTCGGGTAGTGATAAAGCGGGATATCAAATCCAAACTCCTCCTCCTCCTCCTCCTCCTCCTCCTCCTCCTCCTCCTCCTCCTCCTCCTCCTCTTCTTCTTCTTCTTCTGCGTGATTTCCCCAGAATATTCTCCTTTTAGCAAAGTTGTGAATCTAGCAGGTGGCTGAAAACTCCTAGTGTAGCCAAATTCCTTCAGCCAGAGAGGGGGGAATCCCTGCTGTTGTGCAAAGGGGTGTGTTCATGCCCTGGGCTCTGGTCTCCTTACTGGGGTCAGTTGCGTTGATAGAGACCGAGGCATGTCGGCAAAGATAACACCACGTCTCTGGCCTCGTCAAGGTGCAATTTATGACTTGAACTGTGACGAGAGGATGGTGTGAGCCATAAATCAGCTTCGGAGAGGAAGTGTCTCGTCGTGTTACGGCGCCAGCTCCTCTCTTGTAATGCTGCCGGTACAATGTAATTTGAAATGTTTAACCAGTGAGGATGCCCAGCCACACTCATACATTCAATTCCCCCAAAGACTGTGGTTTCATCTTGTTTTTGTTTAAGGAGAAAACGGCTCACCTCTTGAACGGGACCAACGAAATAATCTCTGACAAACCAACTTTCCAATTAAAAAGGGGGATGGAGGGACGAAAAGCCCTAAATCCCAGCTTGGTAGAAAGGTAGAATATAGATATATTAAATTCAGGGCCGTCTCATCATAGGGGCTGGGTGGTGCGGTGCACCAGGGCGCCAGGCCCCCCAGGGACGCCCCCGCAAGCCCGCGCATACTGGGTGCCCCCTCCCCAACCCACGCCCGCCCCCATGGGCGGGTGGGCGGGCGCTCACGCGCTGGCCAGCTGCAAGCCGGCTGCCCTCCGGAGCCCCAGCTGGAGCGCTGGGAAGGGCGCGCAAAGCCCCGCGCCACTCCAGCGCCACGCCCCTCACCCCCCGCTCGCCCACCTCCCTCCCGCGCTGGCCGCCCCTCGGGGGATGAGGGGCGTGGCACTGGAGCGGCGCGGGGCTTTCGCGCCCTTCCCAGCACTCCAGCTGGGGCTCCGGAGGGCGGCCGGCTTGCAGTGCCACGCCCCTCATCCCCCGCTCGCCCACCCCCCCTCCCGAGGGGCAGCCAGTGCGGGAGGGAGGTGGGCGGAGAGGCGGCCTACCGGGGGTGCTGAGGGATCGTCGCGCCAGGGCAGCCGATCCCTTTAAGACGGCCCTGATTAAATTATGGTGGTGATAACCTCCCTCTCATCAGCTCTTTCTCCCTTCCTGGGACCTCAGAGAACTGCTACTGGTCTAAATGAGGCAAGCTGATTCAATGCTTTAATTCAAAATCATTAAACTGTAGACTTGGAAGGGATCCCAAGGGTCATCTAGTCCAACCCTCTGCAATGCAGGAATTTCAACTAAAGCATGACAGATGGCCATCCAACCTCTGCTTGAAAACCTCCAAGGAAATAAACTCCACCACCTTCCAAAGGGTCGAGCAGCTCTTACTGCCAGAAAGGTCACCTTGAGGTTTAATTGGAATCTCCTTTCTTGTAACGTGAAGCCATTGGTTCGAGTCCTGCCCTCCAGAGCAGGAGAAAACAAGCTAGTTGCCTCTTCCATATGACAGCCCTTGAGATATTGGAAGGTGACTATCATATCTCCTCCCAGTCTTCTCTTTTCGCAGCTAGACATTCCCAGTTCCTTCAACTGTTCCTCATAAGGCTTGGTTTCCAGATCCTTGATGGTCTCTGTCACTCTCTTCTGCACACCTTCCAGCTTGTTAATACTGATATAGACAGGATAAAGCAAGAAATCAATCAGTGCTAGTATTTTGGTAATTTGTGGTACGAAGGGAGAATGGAAGCTGCAAAGGAGTTCCTGGGATGGCTTATGCCAGGTACGTCCAACAGGGAGATTGTGATCTGTCGTAGATCACTGGCTCCCCCCAAAGAAGCTCAAGAACTTTAGCCGTGTTGGTCTGCCATAGTCAAAACAAAATAAAATAAAATAAATCCTTCCAGTAGCACCTTAGAGACCAACTAAGTTTGTTCTTGGTATGAGCTTTCATGTGCATGCATGTACGGTATCTAAAGAAGTGTGCATGCCATAGAAGGATCTTTTGGCCAAGGGCAGGGGTCTGCAAAGCTTACTGGGCATGGGCCAGATCACTCCTGTGGAGATCCTCCGTGGGCCGACGCCGGAAATAACGTCTGTGCATGTCCACGGTGCCAGAAATTGCTTCTGTGCATGCCCAGCTGCTGAAAATCGCACCTGCGCAGAAGCAATTTCCAGCATCTGGGCATGTGCAGAAGCGATTTCCGGAGCTGCGGAAGACTGTCCCTGTGCTGCACTGTGCTGGTTATCGCAGCATGTGGGAACTCGCCGAGTGGGCGGCTCGATTCTGGGGTGGCTTGAGGGCTGGTTAAACGGCCTCCGTGGGCCACTTCTGGCCCATGGGCCGCAGGTTGGGGACCCCTGGCCTAGGGAGTCAGATATCAGAAAGGGTGCCGGGGTAACTGTGTGTTTGAGGAGACAGGAAAAGGGAGTTTTGAAGTAGGGGCTTCTGGGCAGAAGGAGGAGGAAGCAAGGCTGAGATCCATCTTGCTAGAGCACATGTACAAATTCAACAGGGCTTTGTTTGCTTGTTTTGTTGCTATTTTGTTAATGTTGTTAATATTGTTTTATAGATATGAATGCTGTCGTACTTTGTGAATCCTATAATATGATTTTTGGTGTAACTGTGATGTTTAGCTTATTCTTTAGTTGTTTTGTTAATAGTGTTACATAGATGGCAACTGTTTCATTTGGGATTTTTTTTACTGATGATTTGCTAAGTATTCTATATGATTTATGCTGTATTCGTGATGCTCCGTTATGTTATTTTTATATTTTGTTTGTAAGCCGCTTTGGGATTTATTTGAATAAAAAGCAGCATAGAAATAGAAAGGAAAAAAAATATTGGAGAAGGAGATGAAAGGTTGTCTGCAATGCCTTGGTTCATGCTGTAACATCTGGTGAATAAACCCTATTTCTTAAAGCACGACAGTCTCTGCCATGAATTCTATTCTCCAATGGGACACAGACCCATCAGCTTTTGCCACCGCTTGGCAGAGAGAGGCGCAGGCACCAGGATTGTGTAACAATATCCCCCTTAAGTTGTAGTGCCCAGAACTTGACACAGTTACTGGATGTAAGGTTTGTTTGTATGAGGCACAGTTGTGACAATTCGTGCTCAAAAGACCAGGTTGGTTGTGGAATCTAGCCTCTTAAAGGTAAAGGTACCCCTTACCGTTAGGTCCAGTCGTGCCCGACTCTGGGGTTGCACGCTCATCTTGCTCTATAGGATGAGGGAGTTGGCGTTTGTCCACAGACAGCTTCCGGGTCATGTGGCCAGCATGACTAAGCCGCTTCTGGCGAACCAGAGCAGCGCACGGAAACGCCGTTTACCTTCCCGCCGGAGCGGTACCTATTTATCTACTTGCACTTTGACGTGCTTTTGAACTGCTAGGTGGGCAGGAGCAGGGACTGAACAACACTGCGTCGCGGGGATTCGAACTGCCGACCTTCCGATCAGCAAGCCCTAGGCTCAGTGGTTTAGACCACAGCGCCACCCGCGTCCTCGTAGGAGCTATTTATTCAGTTTCAAAGGGGTGTGGTAGCTGCTCTCCCACTGGTAGATAAATCCAGGCTGCTTCAATAATGTCAAAAGGATGACATTTAGATTGTGGCCCTGTGGGCAGGAAATCACCTTTTTAAAAAATTTATGGAACAAGGCCTCATAATTTAGGGCGCTTTATAATATATATATATAGATTATGAGGTTAGGTGACCAAGCAAGCAGTCATGGTGACAGTTGTACAACACAGTCAGATCATAAAAAGACCACGTCGCCCACCAGACTGACATTCCTGGAGGGTGTGGGATCCAGAAAACAAGTGCCAATATCAGAACAGCCCATGTGGGCCGCAAGAGTACAGAACCTTTGGGAAGGAGGTGTGAGGCTCTGGCAGGGTCCTAGAGCCCTTTCTCTAGGCTTTGGGGAGTAGGATGGAGCACTATAGGACCCTGTCAGAGTCCTCAAACCTTCTTCCTCAACCCAGTGTCTCCTTACCCAGCTTTGGGAAGGCAGTGTGAGGGCTGGGAGTGGGGTGTCCAAGGTTGCTGAGGGCTGCCAAAAAGGTCTCAAGGATGGCATGTCCTTCTTCATGCAGCGCAGGTTAAACTGTGGAACTCACTTCCTCATGAGGAATTGAGGGCCACCATCCTGAATGGTTTTAAAAGAGGATTGGACAAATTCACAGAGGAGGAGCGGGTTATCGAAGTCTACTAGCCAGGGTGGCTCTGCTCTGTCGGAGGCAGCAATGCTTCTGAATAATAGTTGCTGGAAACCGCAGGAGAGGAGAGGGCTCTTGTGCTTGGGTCCTCATTGTGGGTTTCCTATAGGCATCTGTGAGAACAGGATGCTGGACCAGATGGACCACTGGCCTGATCCAGCAGGCTCATGTTAAGTCCTTCTGTTCTGATCCTGACGCTCTGTTTCCCATTCATTAAAATACCTCTTTGTTTGCTTAAGAAAGCCCATATGCTCACACCCTCCCTCTTCTTCCAAAGAATTGGACTCTTTGGGGGATGGAGAGAAGTGGCTTCACTGTCTGTGGTGCCCCATTCACAGCCTGGCCAGATTGCTAATGCTCCTCTCGCCCCCATCGAAAGCCCTCCCTGGCTTCATGTTAATCTGTGTTACGCTGCGGAAAAAGAAACTTCTTTGTACTCCAGAAGAGGAATCCTTTGGTACAACAATGGTTTTGATCTGTGTTGCTTTACTCAGATCGAGCTCCTTGACTTTGCATTTGGGGGCTGGTGCTGGAGTGAGGAACACAATGGACCCTGCCCCATCTCTTCAGAAATCTGATTCCATTCAAATCAATATGGTTTTAACAGTGTCCCTGCCCAGGGTGATGGGTGTTTTTGTAGATGGATTCTGCATGAAATGGATGCATTAATCTGTCTTGGGAGACAACGGAGGAGTGTGCCTTTGGGGGTGAAGTCCAACTGTTGGAAGGTTTTGCTGCAGCCAGGGTAGAGTATAAGAACACAATAACATGGGAAGAGCTTGCTGGATCAGGCCAATGGCCCATCTAGTCCAGCATGCTATTCTCACACAAGGGGCAGACTTTGGTGATACGGTACCCTGAGCACTCTCCCCCTTCTCATCTCAAATGCATCTTTCCCTTCTATTCCCCCTCAGCTGGGTGCCCTCTGCAGGAGAACTGCCTGCACCACCTTAAATGCAGTGCTGCTCATAGTGGGCAACCAGATTCCTGAATTTGTGCTAGGAGGCTGCCAGGCCTGGGAAGCAAACAAAGAGGGCCCCTGAGGATGTGCAAAGTGAATTTGTTGTCATCCAGTGGAAGCATGCAAGTCCTGAGCTCTAGCATTCCTCTTGCAGATGGAGTTCTGTCAGTGCTGTAGAATCATAGAATCATAGAGTTGGAAGAGACCACAAGGGCCATATAGTCCAACCCCCTGCCACTGTAATATGGAAGTGATGTAGAACACCCATGTTCAGGGGCAGTCTATCTCTGAATACAAGATGCTGGGAAGGGAGGGGGAAGCAGGTGAGGCCTGTTGCTGCCTTGAGGCACCTGGTTATCCATTGCTGGAAAAGGAAGATGGACCATTCGCTCTCTCACACACACGGAGACATAAACACACACTTACCACGGAAGATCAGACCTCTCCATTCTTAAGGAAATCAGCCCTGAGTGCTCACTGGAAGGACAGATCCTGAAGCTGAGGCTCCAAGACTTTGGCCACCTCATGAGAAGAGAAGACTCCCTGGAAAATACCCTGATGTTGGGAAAGATGGAGGGCACAAGGAGAAGGGGATGACAGAGGACGAGATGGTGGGACAGTGTTCTCAAAGCTACTGACATGAGTCTGACCAAACTGCGGGAGGCAGTGGGAGACAGGAGTGCCTGGCATGCTTTGGTCCACAGGGTCACAAAGAGTCGGACACGACTAAACAACTAAACAACAACAACAGTAACCACAGCCTAATGGATGTTGCCTTAGTGAAGTGGTGAATGTGTGTGTATGATGCAACCCTCAAAGAACAGACTTGAACAACTCAGTCTATATTTGCATCTGTAACAAGAGCATCCTTTTTGGCTATACCAGAGCAAGAGTCTCTTCCAGAGAGTGGCCAATTCCAGCTGCCTTGCAGGGAATGAGGTCAGGGCATGGGGTGAAAGTGCTAGATTTTGACATATGGCTGTCTCTACCACCATTTCCCAGTGGCAGCAGGTTCCACAGATCAGTTACGCACAGAGGGAGAGAGCAAAGATTTCCGCTTGCCCCTTCCGAACCTGGCCCATGTGTTTCATTGGCGACCTTGACCCCCTCTCACCACTGCCAATTCATCTTGCAGGATGGAGAGGAGGAACAGCTGTTTTCCATTAACGTCTTCCAGGCCACTCATTATTTGATTAACCTCCAACTTAACCTCCTTCACAGGTTTAAAACAAAACCCTGGGAAGTGTATCTTGGGTTGATGTTGGGTGCTGAAAAGATCTGTTCCATTCTCTCTTCATTTGGGAGAAAATCTCCCACTTTTATTAGGAATATGGATGGGCTGCCCGAGGTCACTTGGAATTAGTGCATTTTTTAAGCTGCTGATAACCTTTCTTTATAACTCAGCTTGCCGTGTGCTCTATCTCTAAGGTTCCCATGCACAATCAACTTAAAGAATCCACTACCAGAAGATGAAGTGATGTCTGCAGGCTTAAATTAGGGGTGGGAGAGGTTTATGTTTGGTCTGCAATTTTAAGTGAATCAACCTGACATACAACTCCTGGGCAAATGCAGGAATTGGAACATAATCGCCCTTTGGAATTTGCACTTCTCCAACTTTTTTGATCTGGTTCTCAGCTCAGAAAATGGACCAAAATGCATTGCAAAAAGTGTATTGAGATAAAATACATTTTTAGGGACAGAATCCATACTTAAGTATGTACCACATGCATGTAATGACAGGGTAGCCAATTTCAAATATCTAGGGCTGTCCCATGAAGGAGGAGCAAGCTTGTTTCCTGGTGCTCCAGAGGTCAGGACCAAAACCAATGGATTCAAAGGATGAGAAAAGAGATTCCGACTAAACAGTAGGAAGGTCTGAGGGTTTGACAGAGGAACAGATGACCTTGAAAGGTGTTGGATTCATGAATTGTTGGGGGGGGGGGAGGTTGACTGGATGGCCTTTGATGTTTCTTCCAACTCTAGAATTCTGTGATTCTAAGTTTGCATCCAGATTTTTTACAAAGAGCAAATTCACAGATTAGCATGGATAGACAACTGACCTATCTTATGAACCAACACATGCAAAAATGACACAGACTGGAAAGTGATGGACAGTCCATCCATCCCTAACTTAGATGAGATTAGCCAATTTCATTGGTCATAGGACCTCCATGTTCAGAGGCACTATATCCCTGATGCTGCAGAGAAACAGGGGCAGGCAATTGCTGCCCTTCCTTCCTTGTGAGCTTCCCAGAGGTCACCCAGATTCCAGACAGAAAGTTGCACCATATCAGTGGCTCCCAAACCTTTTCAGATCCCTGCTCCCTTGGTTCCATAAACTCATCCCCGGTGCCCCCTAACCAACCCTATGAAAAGCTCTATTCTGAACAGCGGTTTGCGTGACCCACTGAAGAAGATAATAGCAGAGTAAAATTCAGCAAGGGATATTGCCTTAAACAATATTTTTACGCATCCTTTCTGTTATGTATTGAAGTTCTCACCCTAGGCCACTAGGGGTGTGTGTATATAGTTCATTCTGCTGCAGTTCTCACTCAGGTCCGCACATGCAAATGAAGGATTGAAAGTGACGTTCAGGGATTGGGTAACTACAGAGAGTTGTTACTGTTGCTTGTAGCTGAGTTCTATATAAGCAGGCTGCTGAGCCCTTCAACTCACTTCGGTTCCAGCCTGAGAATAAACAGAGCTGCTTGGAGAATCACTGTGTCGTCTGCTATGTCCACCCACTATTTAATACTTTCTAAGAAAAATGTAAGGGTGAAGGAAATTTATAGCATAAAATATGTGTTTATAACCACTTAAACAAACATGCCAAAACCTCCAAGTACCACAGGTGCGCAGTAACTAATTTATAAGACAATCAATAGCTGTTACCAATAATTGGCTACCTTGTGACTTCTGACAAAATCATAAATGCAAACATGATCAAATGAAATGCCTTTGAAAGCGAAAGGAGCAGTGAAACTTTAAATGTGAAGCAAGGAAGGAGAATTGCTCTAGGTCCTACCTGGCCCATCGTAAATAAGTGATCAACACGCTTTGAGGGACCCGCTTCCGGTGCTCCCCCAAATTACCCCAATGCCCCCCTGAAGGTGGCATTGCCCACTTTGAGAACCCCTTCACTAGAAACATAGAATCCTAGAGTTGGAAGAGACCACAAGGGCCATCCAGTCCAACCCCCTGCCAAGCAGGAAACACCATCAAAGCATTCCTGACAGATGGCTGTCAAGCCTCTGCTTAAAGACCTCCAAAGAAGGAGACTCCACCACACTCCTTGGCAGCAAATTCCACTGTCCAACAGCTCTTACTGTCAGGAAGTTCTTCCTAATGTTTAGGTGGAATCTTCTTTCTTGTAGTTTGAATCCATTGCCCCGTGTCCGCTTCTCTGGAGCAGCAGAAAACAACCTTTCTCCCTCCTCTAGATGACATCCTTTGATATATTTGAACATGGCTATCATATCACCCCTTAACCTTCTCTTCTCCAGGCTAAACACTAGATGGACTTTGAGTCTGGTCCAGCCTGCCACAGCTCCCTGTCTCCAGCTCATTTCTCAGTTTCCTTCAGCTTTCGAGCCTTTTCGTTTCAGGGCCGTCCTCTCCTCCCCAGCCTCAAACTATACTCGCCTTTTCACTCTCTGTACTGTATTTGAAAGCAATGCTGTAAGTAGGAAAAGAAAATCCCTCGAGGGGACTGTAAATTTGCTCTTGCTGCAGCTTCACACTTATTTCATCTGGCCTGTTTCGCCCCAAACCAGCCCAAACTGCAGAGAGTCAGAGAATCATAGAATTGTAGAGTTGGAAGGGACCCCAAGGGTCTTCTATTCCAAACCTCTGCAATGCAGGAATCTTAGCTAAAGCATCCCTGACAGATGGCCATCCCACCTCTGCGTAAAAACCTCCAAGGAAGGAGAGTTCAGCTTCTTCCAAGAAAGTCCATTCCACTGTCAAACAGCTCTTACTGCCACAAAGTTCTTATTAATGTTTAGTCGGAATCTCCTTCCTTAAAACTTGAATTCATTGGTTCAAGTCCTACTCTCCAGAGCAGGAGAAAACAGGCTTGCTCCATCTTCCATGTGACAGCCGTTTAGATATTTGAAGATGGCTCTCATATCTTCTTTCAGTCTCGTCTTTTCTATGCTAAACATTACCAGCTCCTTCAACCTTTCCCCATAAAGCTTGGTTTCCAGACCCTTGATCATGTTGGTCACCCTCCTTTGCACACCTTCCAGCTTGTCAATATCCTCCTTCAACTGGACACAGGACATTATAATCCTGCAAAGCCCCCTTCTACGCTAAGATCCAAACAGGGAAAGAGCCCTAGAATCATAGAAGAGTTGGAAGAGACCCCAAGGGCCATCCAGTCCAACCCCCTGCCAAGCAGGAAACACCATCAAAGCATTCCTGACAGATGGCTGTCAAGCCTCCGCTTAAAGACCTCCAAAGAAGGAGACTCCACCACACTCCTTGGAAGCAAATTCCACTGTCCAATAGCTCTTACTGTCAGGAAGTTCTTCCTAATGTCTAGGTGGAATCTTCTTTCTTGTAGTTTGAATCCATTGCTCCGTGTCTGCTTCTCTGGAGCAGCAGAAAACAACCTTTCACCCTCCTCTATATGACATCCTTTGATATATTTGAACATGGCTATCATATCACCCCTTAACCTTCTCTTCTCCAGGCTAAACATACCCAGCTCCCTAAGCCGTTCCTCATAAGGCATCGTTTCCAGGCCTTTGACCATTTTGGTTGCCCTCCTCTGGACACGTTCCAGCTTGTCAGTATCCTTCTTGAACTGTGGTGCCCAGAACTGGACACAGTATTCCAGGTGAGGTCTGACCAGAGCGGAATACAGTGGTACTATTACTTCCCTTAATCTAGATGCCATACTCCTATTCATGCAGCCCAGAATTGCATTGGCTTTTTTAGCTGCTGCATCACACTGTTGACTCATGTCAAGTTGATGGTCTACCAAGACTCCTTGATCCTTTTCACATGTACTGCTCTCAAGCCAGGTGTCACCATCCTGTATTTGTGCCTTTCATTCCCCCCCCCCCCTGTTAATTTCTGAACTGGCAACATGAGTAGACAGGCCAGCGAAGGATGAAAGGTTGCAGAGAACATTTTCAGTCTAGCTCAGCATTGTCCGCACTGACCAGCAGCAGCTCCACAGAGTTTCAAAGAGGTGGCGTTGCCAAACCTACCTGGGGATTATATTAGGGATTGAACCTGAGACCTTCTGCATGCGGAGCAGCTGCCTTGTCGCTGAGCTACAGCCCTTCGCGGAATTAACATGGCAACCAAACGTTTTCAAGAAATGAGGTGGTGTGTGGCAAACGGTATCCCTCAGCCAGCTCCTTCCATGGGAGAAATGAATGGTTTACACTTCCTCGAGGACCCAGCAGCTGCAGAGAGGAACAAAGCCACTTCCTTTGTTCCTCTGGTGTTTTGTGAAGATGGGCAAATTCATAATTGCTTTTTCTTTTGTTCTCAACAGCTCACGTTATGGGCCTGACAGGGTAATTTTGCTTTAGCAACTTGCAAATAGTTGGGAAGAGACAATAAAATAAAATTAAATGTCTCGGAGAAGGAGATGATTTGGCCTCCTGGGCCACCTAATTTCCGCCCCCAAATGCAGATATCACCCCACCCCCAAAGCCCTCCTTTGTTTGATTGATAAGTCCTCACTCTGGCCCACCCGCAGACTTCCCCCAGCCGCAGTATTTGGGCTTGCTCCAGAGATCTCATCGGAGATAAGACATTGTATTTGCATATCATAAAGGAATAGAGAGGCTGGTGCCACCTTGAACGAACATTATTGTCATCACACCCTTAAAGAAGCCTCGAGACACAATATTGACACGGGGGGAAGGTTATATTTACTAAAATATAAGAATAACAACAATGAAGATCTGCAGGGGTGGGGGGTTGGGGATGGGGACCACACCAATTAAGAAGATTAAAGCAAATAGCCAAATCAACATGGGCTGAGCAGAAAAGATTCCTAATAAGAGAAGGATCATCTCCCTCCTTTCTCCTGGGCACATTTCCAGGCAGCACCAGTGACCCCACAGAAAGGACTGGAAAGAACACTTCCTCTTTGCCCCATGGACCCTGGGTCTGGGAATCAGACAAGTGCACACCATTGTCCCAATGGTTTGATGTTCACCCCAGCATGCATGGCCAGCATCCCTACCAGTTATTCCCAGTAACCCACAAAGCCAAATTGTGCCACCCCCCCCAAAATGCCTTGGGATTTTATGCCACAAGATCCTTAATTTCTCTCTTCTGCCCAGAAAAGGGGCCTGATTAAACCAAATCAAGCACCACTCCAAATAGGTTGTTAAATTATTATTATTATTATCTCCTGCTTGGACTACTGCAATGCGCTCTACATGGGGCTACCTTTGAAGGTGAGTCTGAAACTCCAATTAATCCAGAATGCAGCAGTTAGACTGGTGACTGGGAGCGGCCTCCAAGACCATATAACACCGGTCTTGAAAGACCTACATTGGCTCCCAGTACGTTTCCAAGCACAATTCAAAGTGTTGGTGCTGACCTTGAAAGCCCTAAACAGCCTCGGCCCAGTATACCTGAAGGAGCGTCTCCACCCCCATCATTCAGCCTGGACGCTGAGGTCCAGCTCCGAAGGCCTTCTGGCGGTTCCCTCCCCGTAAGAAGTGAGGTTACAGGGAACCAGGCAGAGGGCCTTCTCGGTAGTGGCGCCCTCCCTGTGGAACACCCTCCCATCAGATGTCAAGGAGATAAACAACTATATGACTTTTAGAAGACATCCTGTTCAGGGAAGTTTTTAATGACTGATGTTTGAATGTATCTTTAATCTTTTGTTGGCAGCCGCCCAGAGCGGCTGGGGAATAAATAACAATATAATATGTTGTTGTTGTTAAAAAATCTTACTGCAGCTTTTAAAACAACCTTGTTCTTAGGACTGCTGTTTTATCATCCACACGATAGATCTAGTTTGGAACTTGACTTCAGAGTTGCTTTAATACTGTCTTATGCCTATTGTATTTTTTATTGTTGTTTCTGTTTTGTTGGCCACCCTGAGTAGGGATGGGGGGGACAGGGATGGGGATTTAGCAACTTGCAATAGGGATGGGGATTGCATTTCCAGGCAAGCCTACCTAATTCACTGTTCCTGAAGCGAGTCACCACTGCAAATTCAGCCCTCCTCCCAAGTGTGAACACTCCTCTGCTGTGAAGCAGTTCTCCAGGCAGAAGAAGTGTACAAAAAGTGCACGTCATTGGGGGAAGTGTGCATAAAAGCACATGTGTACCCCTGGTGGCAACATACATCAATGCACCATATAATAATAATAATAATAATAATAATAATAATAATAATAATAATAATAATAATAATAATAATAATTTCTTTATACCCCACCCATCTGGCTGGGTCTCTCCAGCCACTCTGGGCGGCCTCCAACAGATATTAAAATACAATACAAAGTCACAGATTAAAAACTTGCCTAAACAGGGCTGCCTTCAGGTATTTTCTAAATGACAGGTAGTTGTTTATCTCTCTGACCCCTGATGGGAGGGTGTTCCACAGGGTGGGTGCCCCTACCAAGAAGGCCCTCTGCCTGCTTCCCTGTAGCTTTGCTTCTCGCAGTGAGGGAACCACCAGAAGGCCCTCGCCGCTGGATCTCAGTGTCCAGGCTGAACGATGGGGGTGGAGACGCTCCTTCAGGTATACAGGACCTGTATATTAGCGGAAATTGCTTGCAAGTGTGGGCATATTAGGCAAAACTGCACACGGGAATAGGAGAAGCCTGCATCCAATGCTGAAGAGGTTTCGCAAGGGAGGACTTGGAAACAGAAACTTGCAAACTGGTGTGGAGAAGTGGCTAAGAAGGTTTGCCCTGAGAATTCTTTGTTAAAGTGTGACATGCCAATAATGTAAATGAATAAAATGAATGGATTGTAGCGAGTTAGGAGGAGAAGTCTATCAATAGCTGTTGGGGGGCAAACAAAGGGGCTGGCTGTTGCCTTCATGATCTGCTTGGGGCCACCTCACCACCAGGGGGTTGTTCACCCTGGAAAGCTGAAGGCTTGGCTTGCCGGACCTTTGGTCTGGGCTCTACCAGTGTCCATAAGAACATAAGAGGAGCCTTCCGGGTTATGCCAATGACCCATCTAGTCCAGCATCCTGTTCTCACAGGGGCTGACTTGATGCTTGTAAGAAACCCAGAAGCGGGATTCAAACACCAGAAACCATCCCTCCTCCTGTGGCTTCCAGCAACAGGCTTTCAGAAGCACTGTTGCCTCCAGCCATGGGGGCAAACCATAAGCCATCATGGCTAGAGGCTTCAGTGTCCCTCTCCTCCCTGAATTTGTTTAATCTTCTTTGAAAGTCCATATGTTCCCCTGCCCCATATAATGTTAGGTGTCCCAGGTACGATTTCAGATGAGGCGCGTCAGAGCTAGCTGTGGCACCCCAACCCCCTTGCAGGATTTTCTAAAAAGGAGTCTAAGGATGGCCCTGATTGGCATGTCTTCTGGTACCAGTGGGAAACTTCCCTTTCCTGGACTGCCTTAATATTTTGCAACTCGAACAATATTCCATGCTCCTGTTCTAAGATATGCATTTACAGGTAGGTAGCCGTGTTGGTCTGCCATAGTCGAAACAAAAATAAAAATAAACAAAATTCCTTCCAGTAGCACCTTAGAGACCAACTAAGTTTGTTCTTGGTATGAGTGTATCTGAAGAAGTGTGCATGCACACGAAAGCTCATACCAAGAACAAACTTAGTTGGTCTCTAAGGTGCTACTGGAAGGAATTTTTATTTTATTTTGTTTTTAAGATATGCATGTTACACACAAACATCTCTGGCAGATGGATTTTCATTGGGAAAGAGAATGTTTTTTCCACCCCAGATTGTACTCCCATCCTATAAAGCTACTGGGTTTCTGCTGCCAGTATTTGAGTGCCATGTGTAGCTTCATCCTCTGTCGTATGTCCTTTAAAAATGGCACGGGGGCTTTTATCTGCTGAGGGCTGTGTTCCCTTTGGGTTAATATGCTGATGATGATAGCAGACAGGATCAGGTCCCAAAGCGGGCGGGGTCACTGTCCTTCTCTGTTCCAGTCCTACAGGACATGGCAGGTCAGGAGCTTCAGAACCATGGACAGCTGCAAGCGAACAATTTGCTCCAGCAACCTTCCCAGACGGAGCCTTTTGCTGCCTCTGCTCCCTTGCGGATAACTTCGGATTCCAAAAGTGCCAACCCTCTGGGCTGAAGATGGCTATTTCTTGGTGCATGCCCTGCGCTCCTGGACTAGTAAGACCCTGTTTGAGGCAGTTGGTTCTTCAGAAAAGAGCAGCCAAAACGACCAAGGGGATGGAACGACTCTCCTGTGAAGAAAGGTTGCAGTGTTTGGGACTTTTTTTTAATAGAGAAAATGGTGAGTAAGAGGTGACATGATAGAAGTTTATAAAATGAGGCAAGATGCAGAGAAAATGGATAGAGAAAAGTTTTTCTCACTTATAACACTAGAACTTCTGGACATCCAATAAAGCTGAATATTGGAAGGCTCCGGACAAATAGGAAAAAAGTCCTTCACACAGCTTAGACTTAAACTATGGAACTCCCTCCCACAGGAGTTAGTGATGACCATCAACTTGGATGGCTTTAATATATATACACACACACACACACACACACACACACAACAACAACAACAACAACAAGAAAACAACGCATCACAACAATAATTCAATACATTAAACAGAACACTACATTAATCTAAGATTTATCTCAATTCCTCTCTCACATCTTTGTTGGGCTTCCTCCAACCAATCCCTCCTGATTTCCCACATAAATCTTCCTTTTACACAATTTCATCTTCCTTTTTGCTCTCTGTTTCAATTACTTAAACCTCTAAATTTTACCTCTAATAACTTTATCCTATATCCTTACTATCTTTAACTTATTTTCATATATCACCATCCTCTATATCTCATTATTTTCTTTGCTCCCCAATTTCCCCAGGAACCCCTAATCCTTCCTTAGAATTTCAAAGTTCATATATTACAATATTTCTTTAAATAAAATTTAAACTTGTTCCACTCTTCCTGCACTGCTTCTTCCTTCCGGACCTGCAGTCTCGCTGTCAGCTTGGCAAGTTCCATAAAATCAATCACCTTCATCCCAACTTGGATGGTTTTAAGAGAGGGTTGGACAAATTAACAGAGGAGAGGCCTGGTGATGCCTACTAGACACGATGGCTATGCTTTCCTTCCACGGCTGGAGGCAATAATGCTTCTGGATATCAGTAACTGGAAAGCAAGAGAGGAGAGGACTTTGGGGCTTGAATTCTGCTTCTTGGTTTCCCCAAAGGAGCATCTGTTCAGCCACTGTGAGAACAGGATGCTGGACTAGATGGGCCATTGGTTTGACGCAGCATGCTCTTCTCATGTTCTCATGGTTCCTCAGCCTCAGTGGAAGATCCCCGTGAAGGTCCTGTATCTGCATCTACAGCTTCCAGAGGTATAGGAGGTGGTTCTGTGGGCTCCTGACCATCAGCCTCCAACTCAGAGCCCTGAACCTGGTCCGGATCCTTAGGTGGAGACTTTACAGCGTCTGAGTTTTGATCGCTACTGGACTCTGAGGTCGTGGAATCCACCCCCTTTTCATTCTCCCTCTTTCCCTCTGACATCCCATTCTTTCTGCCCACCCTCCTCACCAACACACAAGCAGCCTGCTAGGGGGGTGGACAGATCACTCTTGCCAGTGGCTTGAACTAATAACCTCCAATGTTTTTGTTTTTTTAATGGGGCCAAGGTAGCTAAGTGGAGGGCCGGAGGTTGCCCAGCCTATTTTAAAATTTTGATTTGTTTATGGATGGAATTTTTCCTGCAGATCAGTGAACTGTTAGGACAAGCATAGCGTTTTAAAAATAGAATATTTCATTTGGAAAGGCATTTTTATAAATACATAAAGGCTGGAAGCAATGGCGCAGTTGAAACACCTATCAGAATAATTTTTAAATAGCTAATAATGCCGCTGGCCAGTTCTGTGCTAACAAGCTGTCATATTAATTACCAATGAACTTCATTTAGAATCATTCAAGAGACATTTCCACACAAAGCAGAACAGCAGCAGTTAGGGTTTTAATCAGCTCTTGAACCTGGGAGGAGAGAGGGGTGTCCCCTTCTCAAGTGCCATGGGTCCGACGCAGCTCAGTGTGGGTTGGGGAAAAGGTTGGCCGCGGGTCTCATGCAAACTCTGACTCCTGGCCTCATTCAAACTTCAGCAGCTGGATCTCACCTGCTGCCAATCTCCTGATAGCTCCCGGAGCCCCCTCATGTGAGAATCACAAATGCAGTGACTTCAAACCCAAAGCGTTCCGCGTGATGCTGCCTTTGTCTCGTGTGCCTCCTTTGCATGCTCACGAAACCAAAGATTTCAAAGCCTCCTTCTGGCTCCCCCCTCTCCATCTTTTGCATATGTCCTTTTGCAGAAATCTTGATCTGTTCCCTTCATGTCTATCAGCTGTATGCTGGTTTGAAAGCCTCTGGCCTCCTTCCCTTCTGCTTTCGGTTGGACTGCTTTTGAATCCAAAAGAGGAGATATGAGAGCCATCCTTCAAGATTTATAGGGTTGCCACATGGAAGATGGAGAAACCTTGTTTCCTCTTGCTCTGGAGGGGAGGACTCGAGCCAATGGCTTCAAGTTAAAAGAAAGGAGATTCCAACTAAACACGAATAAGAACTTTGTGACTGCAAGAGCTGTTTGACAGCAGAATATATTCCCTCGGAAGGCTGTGGACTCTCCTTCCTTGCAGGTTTTTAAGCAGAGGTTGGATGGCCATCAGTCATGGATGCTTTAGCTGAGATTCCTGCATTGCAGGGGGTTGGACTAGAGAGGAACCTTGGAAGTCCCTTCCAACTCTATGATTCTATGATTAATCACCCTCTACACAATCATCTCAAAGCGATGCACTATGAAAAGAGCAAAACAAGTTAAACACACACACACACACACAAATCATCCAATACTTTCGAAACAAATCTAAAACAACATAAAAGAGACACTTGGGGCAAAGACCCATTTATTGTTTCTAGAAAGTTTACACAGTAGGTGCCTGTCATAACTCAACAGGGATGCTATTCCACAGAGCAGGAGAAGCACACTGAAAATTTCTGCAGGGTGGGCTTCCTAGAACTATCGAAAGCTGACGAGAGATCCATGTTTGTTTACTTAAGCACAGCTCCACTCAGAGTGCTTGCAACCTTTAAACATTGCCATTTTGTATACGCAACAATACAAAACATTCAACTAAAGATAAAGGGTCAGGAGTTAAAAGCAAAAGCACAAAACCATTATCTGCCGCATGCAAACAAAAGCCTACTGGAATAAAGCCATCTTCATTAACTGGCAAAAGCAAACAAACCTGTTATTACTAGATGACTGGGTTTAAGAACAGCGTTTTGCATCTGCATAGTACTTTCACAACGTTCATAGCAGTTTGTGTACACCGGTGTTTTAGAATCTTTATGACGACCCTGTAAGACGGGACATGGGTGTGATACCCTTGTTGCAGATGGGGAACTGATGGTGAGAGCAGTGTCTTGTGTAAGGCTAAGAACATAACAAAAACCTGCTGGATCAGGTCAGAGGCCCTTCTAGTTCAGCATCCTGTTCTCACGGTGGCCAAACAGATGCCTGTAGGAAACTCACAGGCAGGATTCAAATACAAAAAGCACTCCCCACTCTTGTGGTTTCCAGAAACTGGGGTACAGAAGAATAGCTGCCTCCAACTGTGGCCACTGATAGTGCTCTCCTCCATGAACTGGTCAAATCCTCTTTTAAACCCATCCGGGTTGGTGGCCATCACTGCCTCCTGCAGGAATGAGTCCCCTACTTTTAACTATGTGCTGTGTGAAGAAGGACTTTTGTCTCCCGAATTTTCCAGCCTTCAGCTTCATTGCATGTCCATGAAGTAGCAGCTACTTTGAGAGATTCCTGGTGGACGTGGCATGATCTGAACCATAAATTAAATGAGAAAAAATGATACAGGCAGCGATGGTTCTGAATCCCAGTTGCTGAAACCACAGGAGGGGAAGAGTTGCTCTTGTGCTCGGATCCTGATTGCAAGTTTCTCAGAGGAGGCCTCTGGTTGGCCAAGGATGCTGGACTAGCAGGGCAATTTCTGCGAACACTTGCCGTGTGGGTGTGCACACATGTGCCACTGTCCTTGCTTATATTTGATGCCCCTCATTTTATTTTATTCGCATTTAAAAGTAACATATTTAACATGTTTTCTTCTACTGGCAGTTTTCAATCAATATTTTAGGTTGTCTCTTGTAAACTGCTTTGAGGTCTCCTGTTGAGCAATCAGTATACAAATACTATTAAATAAAAGAAAATATATCCAGGGGGTCAGATTCCCAAAGATCTGAAGGTGCTCCAGGCAGCATTTCCTACTCCTTCAGTCTGAAGCCTTGGCAACAATCCCCAATCTGTAGCATGGGAAGGGACCCATGAAAGGCTCATCCTAGTCCTAGTCCTTGTCTTGGTTCAAGACACCATCTTGTTGCAAAAAGCAAAGCAAGAAGCGGCAGGGAGATTTGTTTGCAGGCAAGAAATTTTAGAAGAAAATCAGTCAATCATTCCTGACAAGTTGTTGTTGTTGTTTAGACATTTAGTCGTGTCCAACTATTCATGAGGGATTTTACTTTCTTGGGCTCCATGATCACTGCAGATGGTGACAGCAGTCACGAAATTAGAAGACGCCTGCTTCTTGGGAGGAAAGCAATGACAAACCTGGACAGCATCTTAAAAAGCAGAGACATCACCTTGCCGACAAAGGTCCGTATAGTTAAAGCTATGGTTTTCCCAGTAGTAATGTATGGAAGTGAGAGCTGGACCATAAAGAAGACTGATCGCCGAAGAATGGATGCTTTTGAATTATGGTGCTGGAGGAGACTCTTGAGAGTCCCATGGACTGCAAGAAGATCAAACTTATCCATCCTTAAAGAAATCAGCCCTGAGTGCTCACTGGAAGGGCAGATCCTGAAGTTGAGGCTCCAGTACTTTGGCCACCTCATGAGAAGAGAAGACTCCCTGGAAAAGACCCTGATGTTGGGAAAGATGGAGGGCACAAGGAGAAGGGGACGACAGAGGATGAGATGGTTGGATAGTGTTCTCGAAGCGACGAGCATGAGTTTGGCCAAACTGCGGGAGTCAGTGAAAGATAGGCATGCCTGGCGTGCTCTGGTCCATGGGGTCACAAAGAGTCAGACATGACTGAATGACTGAACAACAACAACTCTTCATGACCCCATGGGCAAGAGCACGCCAGCCACTCCTGACAAGTATCTGCTGCTTAAAAAAAAAAAAAAGCAACCATGAGCTGCTCTTGGAAGATCATCCCAATGGTTCCTCTAAATCTAACACCCTTGTGGTTTCTGACCCCCCCCCCCTTGCTGATTAATCCACAGGTTCCTTTGAGTGTGTTGCCAGATCCAGCTCTGGCCCCTAGCCCTCCATGAAGGTGGGTTTCTTCTCATGGCGACCCTCGCTAGAAGACATTCCCCTGCCAAGCTTGGACTTCCTCCCTCCCTCCCTCTCTCTCCACCCCACACCCGATTTAAAAATAAAAATCGGTGGAGGCGTCTTGCTGGCTTTTGGTCAAGTTGATTAATAGCAAAGAGATTGCATAGTGGTGATCAAGATGGATGGGAACCAAATAGGCAGCTTTTTCTGTAATTAAAACCAGCACTTCAGAAACAGAGAATAAAAATACTGGCTCTCAGCCAAAGATGAAGATACTTCTGGGCTTCAAGTTTCAAGAATAGAGTTGCTCTTCTCTGTTCCTTCCTCCTCCCAGTCCAAATTCCAGTTGCTTTCCATTTTCCAAAGTATGTCCTTCATCATTTACAGAACTGATCTTGTCTTCAGAGTTAGTGCTATACTACTCAGATAATAAAATTTTTGTGTTCAGTGCTGGAACTACACATTTTGCCACCGGGGGCGAGGGGAGTATTCACTGCCGTACTGCTCTCCTGCAAGTTTTTAGATCAATCAATCAACCAACCAACCAACCAACCAACTGATTGTTTTATTTATATGCCACCTTCCCCAAGTTAAAACCATGCTCAAGGCAGCTTATAACATAAAAAATTGCAGGCAAAAGTAGTCATAAACAACAATACATCTAAAGTACACCACCAAATAGAACACTTTCCACATAAATCACAAATCAAAATCTACAGAAATTTAATTTCAATAACAGCAACAAAGCTAACAACAAAAACCCCTAACCAGCACTCCAGCTGCAGAGTCTGTTCAACAACAGCTTCAGCTTTTGTAGCTGGAGTCAGTCCGGGTCCCACTCTCCCAGGCTTATAACATAAAAAATTGCAGGCAAAAGTAGTCATAAACAACAATACATCTAAAGTACACCACCAAATTGAACAATTACCACATAAATCACAATCCACAAAGCTTTTGTAGCTGGAGTCAGTCCGGGTCCCACTCTCCCAGCCTTATAACATTAAAAAATACATGCAAAAGTAGTCATAAACAACAATACATCTAAAGTACACCACCAAACTGAACAATTTCCACATAAATCACAAATCCAAAATAAAGATATAAAAATTTAATTTCAACAACAGCAACAAACCCAACAACAAAAACCCCTAACCAGCACTCCAGCTGCAGAGTCTGTTCAACAACAGCTTCAGCTTTTGTAGCTGGAGTCAGTCCGGGTCCCACTCTCCCAGGCCAGGTGGAAAAAGGCCTGCAAGGCAGGGAGCAGGTCTTCCCGGTTTCTGTCCTCCTGCTGCCCTGCCACTACTGAGAGAAGGGAGCATGCAGGTTTGTGCTGTCCCCTGCAGCTTCCTGCCCTCCTCTTCCTGCAGTAGGAAAGGTGGCAGGCCTTTCTATAGCCAAAGACATCTTCTAATAAGCAGAACTCCCAGGACAGATCAAAGAAAGTCCTTCTTCGCACAGCGCATAGTTAAACTATGGAACTCGCTTCCACAGGAGGCAGCGATGGCCACCAACTTGGATGCTCAGGAACCGCTTTCAGCGCTGAGAAATTGGAGCTGCTTGCAATTTCTTCACATATTTGTGTTGCAAAATTCAGAGAAGTTCAAACCTGGAAGTACAGCTGCTTTGCAAGCTGCACATTGCTTTGGAAAGTGCAAATGAGTTAGGTCCGCATTAAAATGCAAACTAAATCAGATGCCCCCCCCACTCTATTATAGCTCATAACTGCTCTCACGACACAGAAAAACAGTGAGAGGTGGACTCTTCTCTTTACCTGACCAGCATAGAGAACAGAACATTCCAGGCCCCGCAGGGGATCTCAGGGGTGTGCTAGGGGTTGGGGGAAGAGGAGAACTAGAACTGTGAGATTATCGATGACCTGCTGATTTGTGTGTGTGTTTGGTGACAGAGGAAAAGCAATTTATTAATATTATTGTTGTTGTTATACTTATTTCTATCCCGCCTTCCCCACGGATTCAAGGCAGCTAACACAAATTAAAACAACACATGTATAAATACAAAAAGCTAAAAACATATTATTAAACTCTAGTGTGGTGTAGTGGTTAAGAGCGGTGGACTCGTAATCTGGTGAACCGGGTTTGTGTCTCCGCTCCTCCACATGCAGCTGCTGGGTGAACTTGGGCTAGTCACACTTCTCTGAAGTCTCTCAGCCCCACTCACCTTACAGAGTGTTTGTTGTGGGGGAGGAAGGGAAAGGAGACTGTTAGCTGCTTTCAGACTCCTTTGGGTATTGATAAAGCGGGATATCAAATCCAAACTCCTCCTTCTCCTCCTCCTCCTCCTTCTCTTCTTCTTCTTCTTCTTCTTCTTCTTCTTCTTCTTCTTCTTCTTCTTCTTCTATATTATTAAATGCTTAACATTTTATTAAACTCTTAACAGAATTAAAACCATTTAAAAAGCAAATCTATTAAAATACAAATAATAAAAAACAACACAGCACTATTATAGCTTTTTCCCCTTTAAACAACAACAACAACAACCCAGTCCTTAAAGGCCTGTTGGAATAACTGTCTGTCGGTGGAAGGACAACAAGAGGGAGCTGGTCTGGCTTCTGTAGGAAGGCAGTTCCAAAGTTGCCTGGGAGGAGCCACCATCGAGAAGGCCCTGTCCCATTCCCCCCCTGTCCCCAGCATGCCTGGGAGGGTGGTGGGACGGAGAGAAGAGCGTCCCCAAAGATCTTGGAACCCCGACAGGTTCATATGGGAGAATTGGGTTATAGCCTGGGCCTAAGCCTAGAGTTTGAATTCAGGAGAAGGGACCTCCCTCTCTAAAAAAAAAAATCAGCCTAATGCTCCAAGCACCCTGGGATGTGTAACAAACTGAGCTACACTCCTAAGTCTGTTAGGAAGGCCATGAAAGAGTTAATGGAAACTAGAAATCGAGAGAACTCCTGGGCACAATTTTGTAGGGTTTTCAGAAGACTAGTGGACCAGGTTCCTCATAAGAGATTCCTAAAGAAAATAAGTGTCTACAGAGGAATGGGCAGCATCCTGTTCTGCCTCCAAAATGGAAACGGAGAGCGTCAGGAAGGGGGTTCAGGCCGGGTGAACCCAGAGGGACCGTCCCAGAGCTGTGGTTTATTAATCTATTTAGGAATGGGTTGGGAAGCTGGAGAGGTGATGAAATCTCTTCAAGTGACAGAGAACTATTTCCTTTGAAAAAGAGTTATATGTTTTTTTTCTCCCAGAAAAAAAGAAAGAGGCTATGAAGGACCGTGAGAAATGCCAGAAGGATTTAATCAAAATAGGAGAGCAGGGAGAGAAAAAATCTACAGAGGGAAATGTAATGAAAATCAGCGAGAGCTGGGAATGAGAGGCTCTGATGGCCATGCCCGTTTGGTTCAGAGGAGCAGGCGGTGTCAGGTGGGGGGAGATCAAAGGACATTGGGGGCAAGCGGTGGAGGAGGAGGAGGAGGAGGAGGAGGAGGAGGAGGAGAAAGCCCCCTGAACCTGGAATTTGAGATTTGTCACCCAACTGAGCTTTGCCCAGCTCTTACACTGTGCTCCCTCTGATGCCAATGATGCACATCAACTGCAAATTTTATGCCAAACACATACAGTTACCTTATTTTTTGCTCCACAAGATGCACCTTTTTCCTCCTAAAAAGTAAGGGGAAATACCTGGGTGCCTTATGGAGCGAAGGCTTCGCTCCTGCGGCCTCCCCCCACCCCCTGCCGCATTCAGCGGGAGGTGGGGTGAGGCAGCGGCGATGTTGCTGGATCGTGCCAGTACCTCCGTTCGCCGAAAGAGGAAGAATTAGCGAAACAGGGCCTTGTCCTGGAATTTATTTCGACTGGAATTTGCTTCTATATTAATGAAACTGTTTGAAGACTTTAAAATTGATCTCCCGCCTGGCCAGAATTCTTGGATTCTTTAATTTTTGACTTTTGCAAAAAAGCTGCAAAACCTTTAGCTGATCCTCAAAAAACAAACAAACAAACAAACAAAACAACAACCCCAAAACAACAACAGGGCTTTTAGAGGAGGAAAACCAGGAAAATATTTTTTTCCCTTGTTTCCTCCTCTAAAAATGGGGTGTGCCCTATGGTCCGGTGCATCCTATGGAGCGAAAAATATGGTATATTGTTACATGCCATCTTTGAGCAGTGAGCGGGAGTTCCAGGTGTTTATTCGGAGTTGATGTGCTCTGGTCCTCTTTGCATGTTTCTCATTGGGGCATCTGGTCAGAAACAGTGGCTACAGGAGGCTGAGCTAGGTGGGCCATTGGCCTGATCCAGCAGCCTCCTGGCCCAATTTGCTGTTTCTCCAGTCCTGCTTAGTTCTGCCCTCATGGCATTCATTGGGCTTTTCCTGACATGCTTGATGGAGCTCAGTCTTGAAAAGAGTAGCCGTTGAACTGGAGGACATCAGCAGAGCTACAGACTAGATTCTTTTAATAAAGGTGTGTGCGTGTTTCAGGCCCTCAGCATTCTGCTTCCGGGAATGGATTGATTCTTTTCTTCCCTCTCGCTGCACTCAATAGTTCCTGGTTGGGTGCTGAGGTCAACAAGCTCCACTTTCTCTCAGACTTCACAGCCTTCAGTTCACAATTGTCGGAATCCTCCATTCTGGGCCTCATTTTGGGTCACAATTTTATTTTGGTTGGTGGGGGTTCAGCACCCATAACCCCAGGGCTCCGACACGACCTCCCAGTGGATGACCAAGGCCCTGCGAAGCCTCTGACTTCTGGTACAAAACTGGAAGTTGTATCAGAGGTCTCACAAGGCCTTGGACGTGACCTCCAAGGCTCCGCACAGCCTTGGAATCGATGTCCAAGGCCCTGCCAGTCCTCCAACGCAACTTCTGGCAGAAACCAGAAGTTGCATTGGAGGCCTCATGAGACCTCCAGTGTGACCTTAGGACCCACAAGGCCCCAGAAGTCTCACCACAGCACACCGACGTAACGTGATGTCACGACATCATGAAGTCATGTTATGTTGTTGTTGTTGTTGTTGTTGTTGTTGTTGTTGTTGTTTAGTCGTGTCCGACTCTTTGCAACCCCATGGACCAGAGCACGCCAGGCATTCCTGTTTTCCACTGCCTCCCGCAGTTTGGTCAGATTCATGTTGGTCCCCTTCTCCTTTTGCCCTCCATTTTTCCCAACCTCAGGGTCTTTTCCAGGGAATCGTCTCTTCTCATGAGGTGGCCAGAGTATTGGAGTCTCAGCTTCAGGATCTGTCCTTCCAGTGAGCACTCAGGGCTGATTTCCTTCAGAATGGAGAGGTTTGATCTTTTTGCCTCTTCTTTTAAAAGTCTCTTCTTTTGCCGGTGTAAGCAGGACCAGAGACTCTGTCGAAGTTCTCCCTTGGGGCGCAAAAGCATGCAAAGACTCTGCTGCTGTCCTTTCGGGGATAAAGGTAAATGTAAAGGGACCCCTGACCATTAGGTCCAGTCGTTTCCGGCTCTGGGGTTGTGGCGCTCATCTTGCTTTACTGGCCGAGGGAGCTGGTGTACAGCTTTCCGGGTCATGTGGCCAGCATGACAAAGCCGCTTCTGGAGAACCAGAGCAGTGCATGGAAATGCCGTTTACCTTCCCGCCAGAGCGGTACCTATTTATCTACTTGCACTTTGATGTGCTTTCGAACTGCTAGGTGGGCAGGATCTGAGACCGAGCAACAGGAGCTCATCCCGTCATGGGGATTCAAACCACCGACCTTCTGATCAGCAAGCCCTAGGCTCTGTGGTTTAACCGCTTGTCTGATGATGAGTCTGCCAATGGAGCCAATGGTGTCCCTGCAGCCCCTTGCTCTCTTTAAAACCCTGCCCCTTTAAAAACCACTTCCAAGCAACAAAGTCTTCTCTGGGGTTGTGAGACTGTTGCATGAAAAACGCTGGCGACAATGGATTTTTAAAGTGTTGTGTTTTGCAACTATGGATTATAATGAGGCTAAAGCAAAGAGACAGAATGGTATAATTTTGTCCAAAAGAAAAGAGAAAACACAATTTATTTGTATTTGTGGAAATAATCCTCTACATCTAAATAGAAAATTACAATTTTTTATCTTGCTTATTGTGACGGCTGTTATTATATTTGCTGTTGCTGTCATATGTTGATTATGCATTTGTGTACAGGCTTGAAATAGATTCTCTTTTTCTCCCCCCCCCTTTTTTTTTTTTTACAAAAAAATCAATTTCTGGTGAAGTGGATATTCTGTAAAACTGATCAGCGAGCCCAGCATCACATATCAAAGAGTGTGCCTTGAAGCAGTTCAAATTTTGGGAATTTGAAAGTTAGCTGCATTTTGGTTCTTGTATTGTTTCGGGAAGTGTGAATGACCCGACTGAATTCCTTCCCTGCTTCTTGGAATCTCCCCAAAGCTCTAAAAGGTTTAGGACTGACAAGCTGGAACGTGTCCAGAGGAGGGCAACCAAAATGGTCCAAGGCCTGGAAACGATGCCTTATGAGGAACGGCTTAGGGAGCTGGGTATGTTTAGCTTGGAGAAGAGAAGGTTAAGGGGTGATATGATAGCCATGTTCAAATATATCAAAGGATGTCATATAGAGGAGGGAGAAAGGTTGTTTTCTGCTGCTCCAGAGAAGCGGACACGGGGCAATGGATTCAAACTGCAAGAAAGAAGATTCCACCTAAACATTAGGAAGAACTTCCTGACAGTAAGAGCTGTTGGACAGTGGAATTTGCTGCCAAGGAGTGTGGTGGAGTCTCCTTCTTTGGAGGTCTTTAAGCAGAGGCTTGACAGCCATCTGTCAGGAATGCTTTGATGGTGTTTCCTGCTTGGCAGGGGGTTGGACTGGATGGCCCTGGTGGTCTCTTCCAACTCTATGATTCTATGATTCTATGATTCTATGACATGGGGAGGCAAAGTAAGGCAAGTGAAACAGATCCGGCCCAATCGCCTTCTAAATCCAGCTCCCGGACAGTCTGGGAATCAGCATGCTTTTACATGAGTAGAATGTGTCCTTTTATTTAAAATGCATCTCTGGGTTATTTGTGGGGCGTAGGAATTTGTTCACCCCCTCCCCCCCCAAAAAATATAGTCCAGCCCCACACAAGGTCTTGGGGACAGTGGACCTGCCCCCTGCTGAAAAAGTTTGCTGACCCCTGGTTGAGGAGTTTCTTGGTCTCAAAGAACTTCTCATCTTCTGAATCTCCCTTTTCAAGGAACCTGCTGCTCTCTGCTCCTAGCCATATCAAGGAAATTAAATTGGTTTCAGCCATTGACAAGGTAGGGGGTGGATTCCATAAGCTTAAGCAGTTGGGCCTGTCCCAACGGAGATGCGGCCAGCCAGGAATGAGAGAACTGCTTGCATTGCAGCCGGGGAGGGCGGGTTGATGGCCGTGTTTGGATTAATAACACATTTCACCCGATGGAAGCTGTGGTTCAGCGGTGCTCTGACCGAACGTGACTGGAGGGCAGAAGGCAGGTGTCAGTAGACTGGCAGCCAGGATGGATGAAGTCACTAGAAATTGTGGGGGGAGAAGGGGAGGAGGCAGAGCTGAGGAAGGGATGCAGCAGTCGTTTCCAGGAGAGGCAGACAGGAAAGAGGAGCGTGGAATCAGGGCTGACTCCACACATGCAGGATTACACGTGGCCATAAGGAATTAAGAAGAGCCATCTAGTCCAGCAACCTGTTCTCACAATTGTGGGAATGTTCAGGGTGGCAGGAGAGGATATACTGTTTATTAATATCCTTCCTAGCTTGTGCTAGCAAGTTCCTTTACTTAGCAGAGCTACATTCCCCTTTTACATGCAAAGCAGATAGCTGGTTGCAGGCTCGTGTAAGCCTCTCACTATTATACAATTCAATCTGTCTCAGATTGAATTGTGCGTTCCTGGTAAATTCCCTTGAATCCCTCTTAAAAGAATAAAGAGGCCACAATCTTATTCAAAGTCAATAAAAGAAGATTACTCACATCAGTTCACATTTGGATTCCTGAAGGCAGACTTTGTTACAAATATGTACATGTGGATCTGCCCCATATGGGGGAATAATCCCAGTGCTTCTGTTAGCAGAGCAGTCCTAGCTAAAAGTTGGTCAAATGATGAAGGAAGTGAAAAAGAGAGAGGTGTGCTGCGTGACTCGTCCTTTTGTTACCTGGACAGGTTAGGTCACGCCCACCTCTGGTCACATGCAAAAGGAAGGATTCTGCAGCCAGGAGGAACAGGAAATTTTGACT
Organism: Lacerta agilis; assembly: GCF_009819535.1. Taxonomy (NCBI): domain Eukaryota; kingdom Metazoa; phylum Chordata; class Lepidosauria; order Squamata; family Lacertidae; genus Lacerta; species Lacerta agilis. The sequence continues at coordinate 2,084,158 of NC_046322.1, forward strand.
GGCTGGACCAAACATTCCCTCGCGTGTCTTCTCTAGCATTACAAAGAATGTTGTACTTGACTGCTCCCAGTGCATTACATCCCACCACAATGGCCAATCAGATGCCTGTTCTGGAAAACCACAAGCAGGATTTTAGCACCAGAGCCCTCTCCCTTCCTGTAGTTTCCAGCAACCGGTATTCAACAGCATTTCTTCCTCTGACCATGGAGGCAGAGCATAGCCATCATGGCTAGTAGCCGCAAGTAGCCCTCTGCTCCCAGAATTGGTCTAATCGTCTTCTGAAGCCATCCAAGCTGGTGGCCATCCCTGCCTCTTGGGGCAGGGAGTTCCGTAGTTCAACTATGCACTATGTGAATGGTTTTTTTTTAATCCACCCAGACTCTTCCAGCATTAAGCCTCATTGGATGCCCACGAGTTCTAGCGGCAGGAGAGAGGGGTAAAAACTTTGCTCTATTGGAAAGAAGACAAAGTCCCTCCTACCAGAGAGGAATAGCCAACCAAGCTGGTGGACTATGCCGAGATGTCAAAACTGACTGGAAAACTCAGAAACCAAGAGGACAAAACCTTTACAAAAGAATGGGAAAAAATTTATAAGCTACTTAGGAGACCACTGTAAGCAAATGGAAACAAGAGCAGGAATTTGATTTCACTTGTAGCGTAAATTGTATCGTAGATTGCTGGAAGAAATATCAACAACCTCAGATATGCTGATGACACAACCTTGATGGCAGAAAGCGAGGAGGAATTAAAGAACCTTTTAATGAGGGTGAAAGAGGAGAGCGCAAAATATGGTCTGAAGCTCAACATCAAAAAAATTAAGATCATGGCCACTGGTCCCATCACCTCCTGGCAAATAGAGGGGGAAGAAATGGAGGCAGTGAGAGATTTTACCGGTACTTTCTTGGGCTCCATGATCACTGCAGATGGTGACAGCAGTCACAAAATTAAAAGGCGCCTGCTTCTTGGGAGGAAAGCAATGACAAACCTAGACAGCATCTTAAAAGCAAAGACATCACCTTGCCGACAAAGGTCCATGTAGTTAAAGCTATGGTTTTCTCAGTAGTAATGTATGGAAGTGAGAGCTGGACCATAAAGAAGACTGATCGCCGAAGAATTGATGCTTTTGAATTCTGGTGCTGGAGGAGACTCTTGAGAGTCCCATGGACTGCAAGAAGATCAACAAAGATCCATTCTGAAGGAAATCAGCCCTGAGTGCTCACTGGAAGGACAGATCCTGAAGCTGAGGGACAAAGATTTTGGCCACCTCATGAGAAGAGAAGACTCCCTGGAAAAGACCCTGATGTTGGTAAAGATGGAGGGCACAAGGAGAAGGGGACGACAGAGGACGAGATGGTTGGACAGTGTTCTCGAAGCGACTAGCCTGAGTTTGGCCAAAATGCGGTAGGCAATGAAAGATAGGCGTGCCTGGCATGCTCTGGTCCATGGGGTCACGAAGAGTCGGACATGACTGAACGACTGAACAACAAGTAGCGTAAAAATCACTATGGATAATATGGTTTGGTACAAATATTGGAGTATGGATGAATATGCAGATGTTTAAAAAGAGACCCCATGGAGTGCATGGGAGAAAGTCCCAAGATTTGGAGAATCTCTTTATATAGATACGTCCTTTTTTTAAAAAAAAAACTTTTTGTTTATCTGTATTTTGTATTTGTAAAATCAATAAAAATGACTTCAAAAAAAAAAGAAAAAGAATCCCCCCCCTCTATCCACTTTCTACATGGCAGGCATCCTTTTATAAACTTCTATAAACATCCCTGACTCACCTTTTCTCTAAACTCTGCACCCTTCCCTCAGAGGGGAGTCGCTGCACCCCCTTGATCATTTTTTTCTGAACTTTTTACAATTCGACAATATCCTTTCCCAGGTGAGGCGGCCAGAGGCAACCATCATTACATTCAGCTTGTGTGTGGCTCAATAAACCTCCCTCCTGGGCCAGGTAGCTGTCAATAACCGCTGCACGTTTAAGTTGTAGAGAAGCAGACGGGTGTTTTTGGAGTTTGATTTCGAGGCTGGCAGTTCTTGCCTTCCTGAACCTCCTCTGCAGGAAACAGTGGACAGGAGGGTCAGGTTCCCAGGCTTAATCCCTGGCATCCTCAGAGAGGAGACTGGAACGGTCCCTCGCCTAAAACCTTGGAGAATGTACACTCAGCCAGGGGCGTAGCAAGGTAAATTGGTACCCAGGGGCAAACTTTTTTTGTCAAACCCCCCCCCCCAGGCATGGGAAGGTCAGGTGGTACCCAGTGCGGGAAATTTCTTGTCAACCCCCCCATTGATTCCCCCCCACAAAAATGGTTTTACGTTATTTCATATTTTCTAACAAAGGAATAATAACAAGTAATAATAATAAAAAACTTTTATTTATATCCCACCCTCCCCGGCTGAAGTCGGGCTCAGGGTGGCTAACATCAGATACATAACACTGGTATACCCTGTTTCTCCCAAAATAAGACATAGCCATAAAATAAGCCATAGCAGGATTTCTATGCATTTGCGAAATATAAGCCATACCCCAAAAATAAGCCATAGTGACGTGGTACCTCCCATTAAAACAGCCTGGAGAGGCGTGGCTATGCAGCGTACCGATGCGACGCGGTTAAAATAAGACATCCCCTGAAAATAAGCCATACTGTGTTTTGTTGAGCGAAAAAAAATATAAGACGGTGTCTTATTTTAGGAGAAACATGGTAGAATCAAACAATAATTAAATTACCTCCTAAAAACATCTCAAAATCAAATTAAAGTCTAATTAGATGGCTTTCCACAGGGTTAGGGTTGGGAACAGGAAGTGTTCTCTGAACTGAAATTTCAGCCTTCATGACATAGGAAAACAGCCAAGCTATTTTGGTGGAGGAGGGTCAAGATATTAACCGATATGCATGAAATTTCATATATAGCTATATAATCCCTAGTATAGTAAGATAAGACCTTCGGAGCAGGCATTTTAAAAAAAATTGTTCCTTGATAATTTGTGACCCCCTCCATTATGGAACCCGGGGCGGACCGCCCCCCACCCCCCTTGCTACGCCCCTGCACTCAGCAATGTGGCCAATATTGAAAGAGGTGGGCCGGTTGTCTAGCATGGAATAAAGGCACTGCAAATGTTTCTGTGACCTGGTACAGGGTGATCTGGAAGCTCACTTTTTTTTTTGTCCTCAAGGGTTTCAGGTAAAAAAATTCCCCAGCCCTGCTGGGGAGATGCCGCAGTAAAGCGTGTTGAATTTTTCAACATTCAAATTCCCAAAATTGTGGGGTGCTAAAAAGTTGTCACGTGGCTTGGGAATACAAAAAAAGTATTTAGCATTGTATGTCATTTTAAAAAGGTAACATTGAAATTCTTTGGTCTTCCAAAAACAGTTTAATATGCATCTCCATCGACCGTAGGCTTACTAAGCTACATGTTGTCAAAAAATAATAGCAGATTTGAATTCCTCATAGCAAAAAACACATTTTTAAGACCGCTTACTGAAGAAATGTGCAAAAATTATGTTTCGCCATTAGAGAAACACACAGAAGCGGTAGTTTATCAGTGACTGTTATCCACAATAGTAGGGATGGCATATTTCTAGAAGTAAAATCCAGGAAATTCAGGACATATGCCAATCCTACATAGTAGTTAAATCAGGGGTAGGCAACCTAAGGCCTGGGGGCCAGATCTGGCCCAATCACCTTCTCAATCCGGCCGGCGGACGGTCTGGGAATCAGTGTGTTTTTACCTGAGTAGAATGTGTCCTTTTATTTAAAATGCATCTCTGAGTTATTTGTGAGGCATAGGAATTCGTTCACCCCCCCCTCCACGGCTGAAAAAGGTTGCGGACCCCTGAGTTAAATGGACCTTTCAGATTCAGAGGCAGTATACCTTCCCTGAATTACAGTTGCTGGGCAGGAATGCCAACAGGAGTCATCAACATTATCATTTTATTTGCACACCGCTTTTCCATAGCTGAAACTACCACAGTGAACGCTCGGGTTGTGAACACGATCCATGCGGGAGGCACATTCGCAACCCGCAGCGTTTCCAACCTGCACCTCTGCATCTGCGCATATGCGTGATGCAATTATGCGCTTTGCCATTTCTGCGCATGCACAAAGCGCAATTTAGTGTTTCTGCACATGCGCAAGTGCTGAAACCCGGAAGTAACCCGTTCCATTACTTCTGGGTTCGGCACGGTGCGCAACCTGAATTCGCGCAAACTGAAGTGGCCATAACCCGGGGTATGACTGTACATGACAAGATTTAACATTCGGTTGGGAGTTGAATAAATTAATAAATAAAATTATTATTATTATTATTATTATTATTATTATTATTATTATTATTACATCATTACAAACATAACAAAAGTCATAAACAATAAATACAACACATCAAAAAGTACACAACCAAATGGAAACAATTTCCACGTAAACCCAGAGGTGTAGTATGGTCAGGTGTTACCCGGTGCAGAATTTTTTTTGTCCCCCCCCCCCACACACATTGACAGCTTGGGGTAGATTTGGGAGTCACAGGCAGGCGGGGTGCCAAATGTTACCCCCCTCAGAGATAACACCTGGGGCAGTCCGCACCCCCTTCCTACACCTCTGCGTAAATCATAAGATCTAAAACTAAAGATACAACAACAATATCCATTTCAGCAACAACCTTTCCCAACCCCCCGTAAACAATACTCCGGCTCAAGAATCCGTTCAACAGCCTCAGCTTTTGTAGCTGGAGTCAGTCCGCACTCCAGATGGGAAAAGGGCAGCAAGGCAGGGTGCAGGTCTTCCAGGGCTCACAGCCAAAATGGTCTCATTAAAAAAAAAACCCACACAGATAAGAATTAAAAATTAGAATTGTTTTTTAATTGTTAAAAACAATTTAAAATTGCTGCCTTCATGAGTTATTTGTGGTGCATCGGTTACTGGGTACTGGGTGCTGGGGCCCCCCCAGCAACTAATTCACTTGATTTCAGACGCGGCAAACCAGGGCCATTCGCTCCTGTTTACTTTCAGTGGAGTGAATGGGGTCTGTGCAAAAACACAGCGCAGGAAGGAGAACACCTCGCCTGTTGTGCCCAGGATGTGAAACTTGGCAGCGGAGGATGCCAGCAAATCTCCACCTCTTGCTCCTCTTCCCGTTTTGCCTTGGGATTCTCTGGGGAAATTGGGAAATTCTGGTGGAGCTGAAACAATCTGTTATTTTCTTTGAGCGGAGAGAAGAGGGCTGGGGGGAGAAGAGCCTGGGCTTTCATTGAGTTTGGCATAATTATCACATCAAAAGCTGTAACCTGGGAAGGGGGGGGGGGAGAGAGAATCATACCTCATGCCGTCTCTCTTCAAACTGCCTTTATGTGAGCACGCCGGTTGCGTTGCAATGAGAGAAGGCGGCAGCGGAGCTGTCAAAAGAGCCACCCTCTCTTTCTTGTTTTTTCAGCTGCGTGGAACTGCAGGGATACAGGAAACCAAACAACTCCAAAACTCCTCAGCACGCCATGGCATGTACCAGCCAGCCTCCGCATCCGCCGTGCCAGCCCCCCATTTTGCACGGGGAGCGCCTGGAAGAGAGAACAGCCTTCTCTGAAAGAGCCTGACAACCGCAGCCCATAATTAAAGAACTGCTGCTAGTTTTGCAATTATTTGAAAGAAGAGTCTGACTTAGTGGTGAATAAGCCTGGGCAGACTTTGATGTCATCTTCTCTGTGGGCCATGACTTGGGACAGTCTTTGGGGTGGGGACAGACATGACAAGAAGAGCCCTGCTGGGTCAGGTCAGGGGGGACCTTCCAGTCTAGCAGCTTACAGTTACAGGTAGGTAGCCGTGCTGGTCTGCCATAGTCAAAACAACATTAAAAAAATCCTTCCAGTAGCACCTTAGAGACCAACTAAGTTTGTTCTTGGTATGAGCTTCCGTGTGCATGCACACTTCCTCAGATACGAAAGCTCATACCAAGAGCAAAGTTAGTTGGCCTCTAAGGTGCTACTGGAAGGAATTTTTTTATTTTTTATTTTGTTTAGTCTAGCACAGTGCTTTTCAACCACTGTTCCGCGGCACACTAGTGTGCCGCGAGATGTTGCCTGGTGTGCCGTGGGAAAAATTGAAAAATTACTTTATATATAGTCAATATAGGCACAGAGTTAATTTTTTAAACATTTTCTAATGGTGGTGTGCCTCGTGATTTTTTTCATGAAACAAGTGTGCCTTTGCCCCAAAAAGGTTGAAAAACACTGGTCTAGCAGCCTGTTATCACGGGGTCCAAGCAGATATCATCATCATCATCATCATCATCATCATCATCATCTCTTCTTCTTCTTCTTCCTCCTCCTCCTCCTTCTTCCGCTGCTGCTGCTGCAATCACTCATAGCCAAGTAAGATTGTCTTCCAAAAACGCAGTTTTAACAATGAATCTGTAAGTGACTGTGGAGGCCAATTCTGGATCCTCAAGTCCTTCCACGGTGGGGACATTGGTCTCCAGGTGGGAGTTGATCACAGTGTGGATTTGCCAAGCATGCCTTCCTCTTAGCACGTTTCTCCCTTGCGTCCTGAATAATAATAATAATAATAATAATAATAATAATAATAATAATAATACTGTAGTAATAATAATACTCCCCAGAGTTGTTGAGGAAACCCAGTTAGATGGGCGGGGTATAAGCAATTCTACTACTACTACTACTACTATTAATATTAACCCACCCATCTGACTGGGTTGCCCCAGCCACTCTGGGTGGCTTCTAACATATATAAAAACATAATAAAACATAAAACATTAAAAAAAAACATTCCCCATAAAGGTCTGCCTTCAGATGTCTTCTAAAGGTTGTATAGTTATTTATCTCCTTGGCTCGGGGGTCACAAAGCTCCATGCCCTCCATCATTTCTCCAATGAAAATAGAGACGAAGAATTGGTGCTTTTGAATTCTGGTGCTGGAGGAGACTCTTGAGAGTCCCATGGACTGCAAGAAGATCAAACCTATCCGTTCTGAAAGAAATCAGCCCTGAGTGCTCACTGGAAGGACAGATCTTGAAGCTGAGGCTCCAGTATTTTGGCCACCTCATGAGAAGAGAAGACTCCCTGGAAAAGACCCTGATGTTGGGAAAGATGGAGGGCGCAAGGAGAAGGGGACGACAGAGGACGAGATGGTTGGACAGTGTTCTCGAAGCTACCAACATGAGTCTGACCAAACTGCGGGAGGCAGTGGAAGACCGGAGTGCCTGGCGTGCTCTGGTCCAGGGGGTCACCAAGAGTCGGACACGACTGAACGACTAAACAACTACTACAAGAACAACAACCATACCCTCCAACATTTCTCTGGTGAAAATAGGGACGTCCTATGGAACAGAAGGACATTCCTGGATCAAATCAGAAACTGGGACGCCTTCTGTAAATCCGGGACTGTCGCTGGAAAAAAGGGACCCTTGGAGGGTCTGCACTCTCCCTTCCTGCAGTTTCCAGCAACTGGTATTCAGAAACATTGCTTCCTTCAACCATGGAGGCAGAGCATAGCAGGGTTGCCAAATTTTGAAGAGCAAAAATGAGGACCCATCTGCCGACTTCTACGTTTGACTGATGCATCTCTCATTTTACATACCTGTGAAAAAGAGGATGTGTCCTGGAAAACGAGGACATATGGCAAGCCTCGGTCACCAGCCCTCTCCTCCTCCCTTTGCCGGCCTCCCAATGAAATCATGCATTGGGGTCCAGGAGGGGAGGAGGGAGGGCATCAATCCTGCTCCCCATAAATCTCTCCGGTTCAGTTTTCTTGTCTTCAGCTGACAGCAGCGCCTGTCCTTTTTCGCAATTTCATCTGATGACAAACTTCATGTACCTTCTAGTGGAAAATGTCGCCGCTGTGTCATTACATGACAAAACTGGCAAAGGCTTCAGATCAATGGGGAAGATATGCATAGGGCACGGCACACACACACTCACACACAAACACACACACACCCCTTCTTTGCAACTCCAAGGGTGACATCATTGGGCAGCCTTCTGAATCAGCTCAGGCAAGCTGCGCCTTTGAATGTGGCAGGATGATTAAAGGACCCGCAGCTGCACCGTAATGATCCTGTGCAGGCTTAAAAGGAAATTGTGAGTTTGTGCAAATTTTGTGTGAAAGGCTTCTAATTTGGGCAGGGGGAAAGGGGTGCACCTCTGCCAGCCGTATCAGCACAAGATAGATCTGGAGAGGGACTCTGCACATTCCCAGGTGCAAATTGCCATGCTGCCATGCACTGCCTGGAAATTGACAGGGCACGGCGTGGCAGCAGGTGCAGAATTGTGTGGGTGAAAATATCACGGTGCTCTCTGTAGTTAGGCATAAATTAAAGACCTGCTTTCTCATTATGTGCTCTGCGAGAGAGATGCACACCCACCCGTTGGTGGGAAGGAGCATGGAAATGGGGAGAAGGAGATGGGACGTCGCAGAGAAGGCAGGTGAGTTTCTATTCTGGCTTACAGAACCATAGAATTGGAAGGGACCCCAAGGGTCATCTAGTCCAGCCCCCTGCAATGCAGGAATCTCAGCATCCATGACAGATGGCCACCCAACCTCTCCTTAAAAAACCTCCAGGAAGGAGAGTCCACGGCTTTCCAAGGAAGTCCGTTCCACTGTCAAATGGCTCTTACTTTCAGAAAGTGTGCTGAGGAGGTGAACAAGATGATCAAGGGTCTGGAAACTGAGCCTTATGAGGAATGGTTGAGGGAGCTGGGTCTGTTTATCCTAGAGAAGAGAAGACTTCTCTAGGTTGCACTTCCTCTGACAGATCAGCTTCGTAGCTTGGGGGTCCTCCTGGATCCTTTGCTGTCACTCAAAGCTTGGGTGGCCTCAGTGGCTCAGAGTGCCTTCCATATGCTTCGGCCGGTGGCCCAGCTATGCCCCAACCTGGACAGGGATAGCCTAACTATTGTTCTCTATGCTCTGGTAACCTCAAGGTTAGATTACTGCAATGTGTTATACGTAGGGCTGCCTTTGAAGATGGTTCGGAAACTTCAGCTGGTGCAGAATTCAGCAGCCAGGTTGCTCACCGAAGCAAGCTGGGTTGAGCATATGACACTGATTCTTGTCCAACTGCACTGGCTACCGATTAGTTTCCAGGACCAATTCAAAGTCCTGGTTTTGACCTAAAAAGCCTTAAACGGCTCCAGACTGTAATACCTCAAGGACCGACTCTTTCCGGGGGAGAGAGCTGTGTGAAGAAATTCGGCCTGTAATAGAAGGAGAAGATGGCGCCGAACGGAATGTGTCATTTGGAATGAGAGTGACTTTATCCATACAGAGACATTATTTATTATAATCGCGTCTGCTTGCTGGCATATGTCAGAGGCTGTGAAAGTATTGGACTGTGAATGCAACTGAAAGAGATGTGAAGATCACTCCGAAGTCCGAGACATGGGAAGTCCAAAAATTATAAAAATTTGGCATAATTGGAATTGTTGTAATTGGGAATTGTATAATTAATTTGGATTTTTATTTGATTGGTAATTGGAGATATATATTGGAAAATCAATAAACATGATTTTATTTAAAAAAAGGACCGCCTCTTTCCATATGAACCTACCCAGACCCTGAGATCATCTTCCGAGGCCCTTCTTCGTGTGCCTCCTCCTTGAGAGATCCGGAGGGTGGCCACAGAAGAACGGGGCCTTCTCTGCAGTGGCTCCCTGTCTGTGAAATGCTCTCCCCAAGGAACGAAGTTTCCTTTTAACCAGGCCTTTGGTTAATCTGATTGACATCCTATGCCCTTTAAAAATGTGTGGGCGGTTATTGGGTTGTTGTTTTGACTATGGATTTTGTGGTTTTATATTTTGAATTTATTCTGTAAACCGCCCTGAGACTTGTGGGTATAGGGCGGTATATAAATTCTAATGATGATGATGATGATGATGTCTGAGAGAAGATATGATAGCCACCTTCCAATATCTCAAGGGCTGCCACATGGAAGAGGGAGCAAGCTTGTTTTCTCCTTCTCTGAAGGGTAGGACTCGAACCAATGGCTTCAAGAAAGGAGATTCCAACTAAACATCAGGAAGAGCTGTTTGACAGTGGAAAGGACTTTCTTGAAAGATGCCGAACTCCCCTTCCTTGGAGGTGCTTGGCAGTGGGACAGGCTCCCTCAGAAGGTGCTGGACTCTCTTTTATTGGAGGTTTTTAATGGAGTTTGGATGGCCATCTGTCAGGGATTCTTAATCTGTAACTCCTGCATTGCAGGGGGTTGGTCTAGATGACCCTTGGGTCCCTTCCAACTCTACTGCTCTATGATTCCATGATTCCAACAACCAGGCCATGGAGCTGTTGCAAATGTGGCCTGTCGCTCCCTCTACCCACCCACGTTCTCAGCCCGAGGCCGAGTTTTTCCAAATCTGCTATTTTCTCCTCCGCAAGGGAGAGAGAGATGGTAGGCGGCATTCTGAGTTTGTCTGCTGGATGTGTTTTAGTTTTATAATAACCCGTTGGTGTTTGCACACCTGCAGCTGGGCGGTATCTTAGCAAGGAGTCAGAAGGTGTTGATGGTTTCACAGAGTACTCTTGTCAAGGTGGATGGGTTTGCCTGCTCAGTGCTGTGTGAGTTGCAAGGCAATCTCGCACAGTGTTGTATTTGTGCTGAGGGATGATAATGGATTCCTGGCTTATGATAACATTTATTGATTGATTATTTGTTGCATTTCTATCTCACCTTTTCCTCCAGGGGGCTCAATGTGGCCTTCATGGTTCTCCTACACCCCTCACTGAACTCCCCAAATAACCCTGCGAGGTAGGTTGCGCTGAGAGGCAGTGACTGGCCCAAGGTCCCACAGCAAGCTTCATGAACAAGTGTGGGATTTGAACCCTGGTCACTCCCAGGTCCCGGTCCAGCACTCTAAAGACTATACCATCACCACATGCACAACTCTTTCCCATTTTAAAATTGCAAGTGTTGCCTGCTGAGTTGTGGACGTTTCCCTTGAGGAAGGATGTAGACAAATCAGAAGAGGTTCAGACAGTGGCATAGCATGGGTTGCTGCTGCCCGGGGCAGGGAAAATGTTGCACCCTCCTGGTAGACTGGGCAGCTGGGGTGGAGGCATGCACTGGGTGGGGGAGCATGCATTGAGCCTGTGCAGAGGGTGAACGGAGCCCGCCTCCAACAGACTCCTCAGCCGCTGCCTCTGTCCACCTGCTCACTACAGCAACTCTCCCACTGCTGCTCCATGTTGGAGCCACAGCCCAGAAGAACATGGCCGCCCTTCTTCCACCTGTCTCCCTCTCTCCTCATCCAGGATGGCCCAACCTGGGCATAGCCTGGCTTGCCTCCCTGCAGCTCGATGAGGGAGGCTGTCATGGGGGGCAGCTGGTTGTGCCCCCTCAGAAATGTGCACCTGGGGTCAGCCCCCTCAACTAAGCCTCAGACTTCAGAGGAGGGAAGCACAGCTGATGAGGAAAGGTTGGAATGACGGTTATGTTGACCCTGGAGAAGATGCTGGGAGACAACAAAGGCACACTTCGCCTAGGAGAAGGTCAGTCCTCTGCTGCCCCAGACGACAGGACTAGATCTCATGGATTTCAGTAAGAGGACAGTAGGTTTCAGCTGAACTTTAGAAGAAACCTCGTCATTGGGGTAGGGGGCTCTCCTGGGCTGGAGCACATCAAACAAAGGCTGGACAAAAGTCTGAGCTAAACGTCATGGAGCATGCACAGAGAGCAAGAGCTCCTCACCTCCTCTGCCCCCTCGCCCCACCCATAATGCCAGCTACCGCAAAATGCATGACATTATGGCATCGCATGGCACGTTTGCTCCAGTCCTGGCAGAGACCCCAGCAGCGTTTTGCAAGCGAAGGAGGAGCTCAAGGGAGTCTAAACGTGATGAATATTGATTACTTTTCCAGGCACATTTTTTACATCTGCTTATTTAATGGGCAAATAATCAAGTTATAAGTGATTACTTCCAATATCATTGAAACGGGCTTATCAGGATCATGCATACATTTGAATTAAAAAGAAAGAGATCTAAGAACTCATAAGCCATCAAAGGAAATGTGACGGAACACTTAGAGAGCATCAATCAGCCGTGATTACAGCAAAACCCTCTTTCGCCTCATCAGCAGACGCCCCGCCCACGTCAGAGGTGAGAGCAGAGCTGAGATGTTGCTTCCGGAGAGTCCTGGAGAGTAGGACTCGAACCAATGACTTCAGTTTACAAGAAAGGGAGATTCCAACTAAACATCAGGAAGAACTTTCTGATAGTAGCAGATGTTGAACAGACTCCCTGGAGAGGTTGTGGACTCTCCTTTATTAGAGGTTTTTAAGCAGAGGTTGGGTGACCTTCTGTTATGCATGCTTTAGCTGAGATTCCTGCATTGCTGGGGGTTGGACTGGATGACCCTTAGGGTCCCTTCTAACTCTACAATTCCATGATTCTATAATTCAGCAGTATTTAGGGCTCTTTCACACTTCCGCTTGTCCTGTGCCTAGAATTTATGGGTCCAATGTGGTGTAGTGGTTAAGAGCGGTGGACTTGTAATCTGGTGAACCGGGTTCGCGTCTCCGCTCCTCCACATGCAGCTGCTGGGTGACCTTGAGCTAGTCACACTTCTTTGAAGTCTCTCAGCCCCACTCACCTCACAGAGTGTTTGTTGTGGGGGAGGAAGGGAAAGGAGAATGTGAGCCTCCTTCGGGTTCCACCTAAACATTAGGAAGAACTTCCTGACAGTGAGAGCTGTTCGGCAGTGGAATTTGCTGCCAAGGAGTGTGGTGGAGTCTCCTTCTTTGGAGGTCTTGAAGCAGAGCCTTGACAGCCCATCTGTCAGGAATGCTTTGATGGTGTTTCCTGCTTGGCAGGGGGTTGGACTGGATGGCCCTTGTGGTCTATTCCAACTCTAGGATTCTATGATAAAGCAGGATATCAAATCCAAACTCCTCCTCCTCCTCCTCCTCCTCCTCCTCCTCCTCCTCCTCCTCCTCCTCCTCCTCCTCCTCTTCTTCTTGCCCTGTTTCTTTCCCAGTGAAAAGCTGCTCTTTATCTACAAATCAGAACAAATGGAAATCCACAAAAAACTGGGTTGCTGTTTGCTCCAGTGCTCAACAGCGGTTTGAATAAGCCCAGAGTCTCAGACTGAGCCTTACGCAAGATCTATCACTCTGACTCTCTTGAACACTCTAATGAAAGATCCACAGGGGCAAAGAGTTGTGGAGCAGGCATGGATCCTCCTCTTGAGCAGCTACACTGGCAGCCCCACCCCAATCTTCCTGGGGCCCTAAAGAAGCCAGATTATCCTCCACCAGGGCCAGGGCCTTTTCAGTGATGGCTCCGACCTGGTGGAATGCTCTGCCCCATGGGACTATGGCCCTGCAGGACTTGATCTCCTTCCGCAGGGCCTGTAAGACAGAGCTATTCCACCTGGCCTTCAATTTAGCCTGATCATTCCTTTTCCCCTTCCCTTTTTTCTATGAAGAAACCCTTCTGACACCCCACATTTAAATTCTTCCCTGGTCTCCTTGCTGGCCCTAGCGGGACTCACTTGGCCAGTTAGCCCTGGTGATGCTACATTTATGTTGTACTTTATACTGTTTTTAAAGTCGTTTTTAATCAATGTTTAATATTTGTTGTTAGCCGCCCTGAGCCCGGTTTTTTTTAATCGGGAAGGGAGGGTTATAATTTTTTAAAAAAAATTATTTATTTATTTATTAATTCTAAGTTTCAGGGTGGGTAATGATTCTGGGGGAAGGAATCTGTCCCCCTTTAAACTCCCTAAAATATCAGAAGCCTGATCCACAATAGCATCTCTGTTGAGATACATCCAGTGCCCACCAGAAACAACCGAAGAAAACTTTGCTTTGACAGGTTTTTCCAGCTGGATGAAGTGGTCTCTGCCTTACAGTAGGTGATCGTTTTGTATCTCCTGTTCTTTTTCAAATGTTGCTTTTAAAACTATTTTTAGTTGTTTTCATGGTGTGCTTGTAAATTGCCTTGGGACTCGTGCGAAAGGTGATTCATAAATTAATAAAACGAAACCAAATAAGTGGAGAGGGCTAAATGAATCTGTGAGGACCAGGCTAGCTAGGGGTGAACTGGAAGAGGACACAAATTATGGAAGAATTAGTCTGGGTGTGGTTTGGATGGGCTATCTATCAGCTGGCTTGTTCTGGATAGATTTCAATCCTGAATTTGTTTCTATACGTATGTATTAGCATGTGCAAAACTTTGGCTGAGATGGGTCTGTGCCCCAAATCCTTAAAAGTCTCTCGAGATGCCCCCGCTCTTGACACTGGAATGGAAATTATTTCTGTAGGCTGGTTTGAGGGAATGGCGCTCTTCATGATCAGAAACGGTCCTTTTAATATTATGTGCATTCCATAGATGAGCCCTGACATTCAAATCAGATTCCAGGACCAGTGAAGCGTGTGTGTGTGTGTGTGTGTGTGTGTGTGTGTGTGAGAGAGAGAGAGAGAGAGAAGGAGGGGAGGAGGGAGGGAGAGGGAGAGGAAGGGGTGGGGGAAAGAGAGAAGAAGAGCAAATGAATATAGACCATTCTTAAGTGAGGCATTAGGATTCAGCAGCCATTGTCTGAACCAGACACTTCTTCATTTACTTTCCACTACTGTTAGGTGCATTTGAATAATGCTTTGTGCAAGCGAATGATGCTTTCCCTTGACAAATGGAGCCCGGGAGAGAAAGAGCTGCTTCACTACGACAAACCCACCTTGTCTGTCACCTTCAGGTAAAGAAAAGGAAAGGTAAAAGGTAAAGGACCCCTGGATGGTCCACTCCAGTCAAAGGCGACTATGGGGTTGCAGCGCTCATTTCTCTTTCAGGCCGAGGGAGCCGGTGTTTGTTCACAAACAGCTTTCCGGGTCGCGTGGCCAGCATGACTAAGCCACTTCTGGCGCAACGGGACCTTGCTGAGTGCCAGAGCACATGGAAACATTGTTTACCTTCCCGCCAGAGCGGTACCTATTTATCTACTTGCACAGGCGTGCTTTCGAACTGCTAGGTTGGCAGCAGCTGGGACCGAGCAACGGGAGCTCATCTTGTCGCGGGGATTCGAACCGCCGACCTTCTGATCAGCAAGCCCAAGAAGCACAGTGGTTTAGACCACAGCACCACCCGCATCCCTCACCTTCAGGTAAAGCTGCTGGCACCCTCTGACCTGCATTCCTGCATTGCAGGGGGTTGGACCAGATGCCCCTTGGGGTCCCTTCCAACTCCACAATTCTATGATTCAATGATCTGGCCAGCCCTCTGTGACTTTACAGCTGCACTGGAAGCAGGGGGGGGCAGCAAGTGAGCAATTGGGACAGATGGTAAATCTGACCTCCGCGTAGCAGTTGGTGGGGGGTGGGTGGGCTGCCCCCACTCTCTTGATGCCTGGCCAGTTGCACTGCTGCTACTTACTGGGAGGGAGAGGAGAGGTCAGTGTTTGGACTGTGCTGGCCTCCCCCCACTTCCGGAAAGCAGGAGCAATGGGAATGACCACAGATCAGGTGAGCAGGACTGCCTCACCATGCTGTTCACTACCACTTCTGCATTTGGATCCAGCGGGTGGCGCTGTGGGTTAAACCACTGTGCCGCTTGGGCTCGCCAATCGAAAGGTCAGTGGTTTGAATCCCGGCGACGGGGTGAGCTCCCGTTGTTTGGTCCCAGCTCCTGCCAACCTAGCAGTTCGAAAGCACACAGCACAAGTAGATAAATAGGTACCACTCGGGTGGGAAGGTAAACGGCGTTTCTGTGCGCTGCTCTGGTTTAGCCAGAAGCGGCTTAGTCATGCTGGTCACATGACCCAGAAATACTGTCAGCGGACAAACGCCGGCTCCCTTGGCCAGTAAAGCGAGATGAGCGCCGCTACCCCAGAGTTGTTTGTGACTGGACTAAATTGTCTGGGGTCCCTTTACTTTTACCTTACATACGAATTTAAGGAGAGTCTGCTGGATCAGGCCAATGGCCCATCTAGTCCAGCATCCTGTTCTCACAGGGGCCAACCAGATGCCTTCATCGGAAGCCAGCCAGCAGGATTGGAACACCATAATTCCCTCTCCTCCTGCGATTTCCAACAACTGATATTCACAAGCATTGCTTCACCTAGTTGTGGAGGCAGAGCACAGCCACCCTGACTAGTAATCATTGATAGCCTCCTCCTCCTCCTCCTCCTCCTCTTCCTCTTTTAAAGCCATCTAGGTTGGTGGCCATCACTACTTCCTGTGGCAGTGAGTTCCATAGTTTAACAATGTGCTGCGTGAGGAAGGTGCTTCCTTTTTCCGTCCTGAATCTTCCAGTATTCAGCATCATCGGATGCCCTTGAGTTGTAGCTCACAAGGTTTTGTCCAGTTCTCTTTTAAAGCCAGACAGTTTGGTGGTGTTTGCTCATGAACTCCACTGGTTAACTACAGGTGAAACTCGAAAAATTAGAATATTGTGGAAAGGTTTATTTCTTTCAGTAATTCAACTTAAAAGGTGAAACTAATATATGAGATAGGCTCATGACATGCAAAGCGAGATATGTCAAGCCTTAATTTGTTATAATTGTATGGCATACAGCTGATGAGAACCCCAAATTAACAATTTCAACTCTGGGGTTTCCATCAGCTGTGCACCATAATATCACAATTATAACAAACAAAGGCTTGACACATCTCACTTTGCATGTCATGAGTCCATCTCATATACTAAACTCCAGTAGCTAATGAAAACAATTGCTTACATAAATGGACTTTTCCACAATATTCTAATTTTTCGAGTTACACCTGTATGTGCTGCTTGATAAGCCTCCTTTTCTGTCCTGAATCTTCCCGCATTCAGCATCATTGCCTGGCCCCACCTGGCTTCAAGCGTTATGAGAAAGGGAGAAAAAAATTCTCTCTGTCCGCACCAGGCATAATTCAATACCATTTTATCACTTTCCCCCTCTTGATTCCCTTTTAAGCTAAAATAAAAATCCCGAAATGCTGCAACCTTTCCCTCATGGGGTGTTTCTCAATCCCCTTTATCATTTGGCTTGCCCTTTTCTGAACCTCCTGCAGCTCTATAACTATCCTTTTCGAGCTGAGGTGACCTGGAATGTGCAGAATATTCCAAATGCGCTTGCACAATGGATTGGAGTAACGGCATTACGGCAGCAGCCATCTTCAGTTCCTTTCCTAATGATCCCTCGCATGGAATTTACCCGTTTCACAGCCACAGCGCACTGGGCTGGCTTCTTCACTGGGCTGCCCACGATGACCCCAAGGTCTCGGCCCTATTCAGTCACTGCCAGCGTGAAACAGGAACATTTTGCTCCTCAATTTACATTCATCTTGGACAAGGTCCTTTCCAAGCGCTTCACAACCTGGTTTTGTTTTAATGACCCTAAACCGTTAAGCATCATCTGTAATTCACCTGCAACACACACGGCTGAATCTTGAATCCTTCATCACCTGACACCTCCCTTTGACCTGGGATGAAATACACAAACTAAAATATTGAAATAAAATCAGACAAACCCCCCCCCAAAAGGAGAAAAGCCCTCTGGTCTGCACCAGAGGCCTTGCTTGCTCTCTGCACTCAAGCCACTAGAAGAACAAGGGACGGGCCTTGTTGGTGGTGGCACCAAAGCTGAGAAATGATTTCCTTGGGGGAGATCTGCCAGGCTCCTGCTCCTTCTGCTTTTAGATGGGCTTTGACAACTCAAGTATCCAGACAGGCTCTACACATTTGAAGGGGTCATTGCTAAGTAGATGTCAGGGACTGGCGAGTGTGTGTTGGGGGCGGGCTGGAGTCTGACTCAGGAGAGGGAGGCAGTGATTTGTGGGGATCTGGACCAGCCAGGAGGTGAGAATCAGAGGCAGGGGAAGCTTCAGAGCTGGAGGAAAAAGGAGGAGGAGGTAGGCCAGGCAAGTGAAGGGCCAGAAAAAACAGGACGTCCTGTTTCTTGCGTGATTGTGCACAATTCCATGCCAAGATCCCAGGCTGGAAAAAGCGTTCCCCTCTTTTGGGGGCCGTGATGTCACACCCCACAACACACGTCTTGGGGTTCCGTGTATTTTAATCTTTGTTGGAAGCTGCCCAGAGTGGCTGGGGAAACCCAGCCAGATGGGCGGGGTACAAATAAATTATTATTATTATTATTATTATTATTATTATTATTATTATTATTATTAGCACCCCTTTGGGGCTCTGTGATCTGATGCAGGTCACATGACGAGCGCAGGACCACGGGCGGGAAGACACACAGTTTGGGGACTCAATATGTTGGAGGGTATGCCACTGTCTCCCCAGACCAGGAAGTTTGCAGCCGTAGCCTCTGGCAATGTGCGCATAGCCTTTTGGGGGAAAGAAATTGGTGAAGTAGTCCCCCATTGCTGCAACTGCTCCATAGAGCACAGACCTTGGTATAGCTGCCTAGATGCTAGACTGGGGTAAAATGCTGGTTCCCTCGGCCTGAAAGCGAGATGAACGCTGCAACCCCATAGTCGCCTTCAACTGGACTTAACTGTCCAGGGGTCCTTTACTTTACCTTTACCTAGACTGGGATGTGGAGATGTAGAAGTGATTGTGTTATTGTGGGAATGCTTAGGGGTGTGGATGATGATATATTACTTTATATATCTCATCCCAGCTTGTGTTAACAAGCTCCAAATTTAGCAGAGTTCCATTCCCTTTCTAAAACACAGCAGAGATGGTTGCATAGGCTTGCTAAAGCCTCTAGAAGAAATATATATTCCTGGTATATTCCCCTTCTTCCCTCTTAAAAGTAAAGACACAACACAGTACTGTTTATAAGATATAAAAGAGTTTACTTACAGTCATCCTGAGTTAGAATACAGTCTCAGAAAGGCAGGCAGGCTTAGATAAATGTATTTACATGTAGAAGCTAACTCCATAAGGGAGGAAAGCCTCTTTGTGCTCTCTTGGCTGGAAGCCAAGAGAGCATCTTCTCCTAAGATGCTGCTTGTTCAAAAGACGATGCAAAAGAGAAAAATGGAGTCTGCTTCCTGTGGTTTTGTGTAAACCTCCCCAGGTAAAACCACACCCATCTCCAGTTACATAGAGGAAGTTGTCTCAGTCCAGGTAAACAGGACGTTAAGGCTGGAGGACTGAGACACCTTCATGTCCACTCTAGCAATGTTGTGTTTGACTGCTCTGTGTTTACATCCCACAGTTATCTTTGACAGTAAAGGGTTAACTCTCTGCCGTGCACCTTCCTTTGGCTGAGAAGCATCATTGGCAGTAGAAGGGCATCTTCTCTGCATGCAGAAGTTCCCTGGTTCGTTCCCAGGTAGAGCCATCACTGCCACCTGCCTGAGCCTGGAGAGCTGCTGCAAGCCAGTGCAGGCAGTACTAAGCTGGATGAACCAATGGTTTGACTCGGTAGACGCCAGCTTCCTACGCTCCTGTTTCCCTTTAGTGCTTTGTTCTTTGAGTTTAACTCTGCTGCCTGAACTTGTAATAGCAATATTGTAGTTTTTAATATTCTGTTTTAATTACTTTCTCATTCTTATTGATTGCTTTGCTTCTTGCATGTTGCTGTGCAGAAAAACAAGATACAAATGAAATTGCCACCAGAGTGGAGTGGGGAAATCAGATCGCAGAACAAGAGGGGAAGGGAAATCAGCCAGGCACCTGGGACCTTGGCAAACGCTGGACCTTTAAGCAGCAACAATTCCGTGAACTCAAAACCCTGCAAAATTCTAAACTGGAGAAAGTCCTCTGAGGTTGCCGCTGATTGCTGCCTCCTATTTATTAATCTTGGAGCGGAGGGGAAAAGAAGAGATAAATAATCTCGAGACGGAACAATTGCTGATTATTTGCGACATCAGCCATGGCACAGCTTCCGAGAGCCCGGGGGGCCCTCTCAGGCCTCCCTCTTTATTAATCAGAGATAAGTCCAAATTGCGGGGCGATCTGCGGCTGTGTCACAATCGATTGTTAATTGTTCCGTTTGAAGATTATTTATCTGCCTCCCTCCAGATCCTCCTCTCTGCCTCCCCCGCCCCCATCCACCCCTTTCCAGCTCTCGTCCATAAAATTGGAAATCAGCCCAATTCATCTTTAAGTGGGTAATGTCCCCTGGGGGAGGCAACGTCACTGACAGTTATGAGCTGCCATGAAGATCATTGGGGAGGGGGCACAGGCCCCATGGAGAGGATGTTGACCCATCACATTTCTTGGGGAGGACATTTTGGAGAGAAGGAGATTGGCGTCTTCTTTCAAGCCTTTTTTGCACAGAAGACAGGGGTGTAGAATGAAAGTCATGGGACCCGTTCTAGAAGCATCGGACCCCTGCCTACCACTGAGAGCCAAACTCTTGATCCACATTGCCCAGAAGAGTCTGCACTGACCCGCAGCCTCACTCACACAGGGGTGAGCTCCTGTTGCTCTGTCCCAGCTCCTGCCAACCTAGCAGTTCGAAAGCACGCCAGCGCAAGTAGATACCGGTAATTAGGTACTGCTGTGGTGGGAAGGTAAACGGCGTTTCCATGCGTTCTGGTTTCCGTTGTGCCAGAAGTGGTTTAGTCCTGCTGGCCACAAGACCCAGAAAGCTGTCTGTGGACAAACGCCGGCTCCCTCGGCCTGAAAGCAAGACGAACGCTGCAACCTTTACCTAGAATGGGGTGTGGAGGTCTCCAGAGGTGTAGAAGTGACTGTGTTATCTTTGACAGTAAAGGGTTAACTCTCTGCTGTGTGCCTTCCTTTGGCTGAGAAGGATCATTGGCAGTAGAAGAGACCTGCAGAGACCAGGGATTGTAAAGGAGGACACAGATATTGTGGAGAGCCTGAGCAAGTTCCTTGCACCTGTCTTCACTAGCAAAGTTAAGGGGCCCGAATCAACCTTTGCAGGAAGCGAATCTGGGGAATTAAAGCAGTGACTAGAGAAGATTCCAGAGAAAGAAGGCACGTTTTATCACATGTGGTGGAATTGCAAAGTAACCAAAAGCTATTGGGAAATCATTTATAATGAAATGAAAAAAATGTTTAAGACAACCCTTTGTTAAAAGACCAGAAGCTTTTTTGCTAGGTATTATATGTCACGAAATTAAAAGACGCCTGCTTCTTGGGAGGAAAGCAATGACAAACCTAGACAGCATCTTAAAAAGCAGAGACATCACCTTGCCAACAAAGGTCCACATAGTTCAAGCTATGGTTTTCCCAGTAGTAATGTATGGAAGTGAGAGCTGGACCATAAAGAAGACTGATTGCCGAAGAATTGATGCTTTTGAATTCTGGTGCTGGAGGAGACTCTTGAGAGTGCCATGGACTGCAAGAAGATCCAACTTATCTATCCTTAAAGAAATCAGCCCTGAGTCCTCACTGGAAGGGCAGATCCTGAAGCTGAGGCTCCAGTACTTTGGCCACCTCATGAGAAGAGAAGACTCACTGAAAAAGACCCTGATGTTGGGAAAGATGGAGGGCACAAGGAGAAGGGGACGACAGAGGACAAGATGGTTGGACAGTGTTCTTGAAGCGACTGGCATGAGTTTGGCCAAACTGCGGGAGGCAGTGGAGGTTAGGGGTGCCTGGCGTGCTCTGGTCCGTGGGGTCACAAAGAGTCGGACACGACTGAACGACTGAACAACAACAACAACAACAACAACAACAACAACAACAACAACAACAACATATGTCAAGAATTGCCAAAAGTGTTCCTTGTAGCTTCACTTCTCGGAGCTGCACCATGTTGGGGGAGGCTTCTCCAACCACCACAACAGGCATCTCAGTCCTCCAGACCACAGTCATCATGGCCATTATCCAGACGTCTTGGCTTCCTTGCCTTTTAATTCCTTGTGTATCACAATCCACCACCGGTCCTCATTTGTAGCTCCACGCCAGGCTATTCCTATGCAATTTGCTCCACTTTATCAGAGCTCCTGCTAATCTGAGCCTTTTGGATGTCCCTCCCTGGCCGTGTCACAGAGCCTGGTTTCTTCCTGGGGTGAACGGCTCCAGTGCATAATTTAATTTATCCATTAGCATTGTCACATGACTCATCCCAGAAATTTAGGTGGGTCATAGTGAAGACTGCGTCCCCAAAAAACCAACTTGTGTTTCTTGTCAAAAAGCGTCAAAACATACCTTCCATTTCTGGCACTCGTCACAAATTTCCTCACTTTTTTTCAATGCCATCATTGTGCAGATCTTCACCTTTACTTTAATTGACCACGTCGATGGCTTGTTGCTGGCTGCCACATCAAACAGCGGAGAGGGAAGAAGAGTCCAAGAATAGCTGCCCGAGACATTCCATGGCTGATCACCTGATTTGATCGATCCCACCAGGGTGCCAGATCTGATGTGCTGATGTCCAGGGCAACTGCAAGAGAAGTCATGTGGCTTGCAACTGCAAAGTGAATTAAATGGCAGGGTGGGCAAATGACAGCAAGGGCGGTGGAGGAAGAGAAGGAGAAATCTGCTGCGCTGAAGAAGCAGCCAGGAGAACTTAAGGCTATAAAACAGCATCAAAACAATGCAAAGGGGTCTCTCTCTACCCCTTTCTGCTGCCATTTGCTCAGAGACTACATCAGATGCGCAGTTCAGAGTGAATGTCACAATTAGAAAAGATTCAACACAGCTGGAATGGTGATGTATTTAAAACAGAATTGTCCCTTGATTTCAACAGGATTGGGTTGGGGGGTGGGGGCTAACGGTCTCTCTATTGGGGCCCAGATGTCTATTTTATTTTTAAAATATATATTTTATTAATTTTTACCTAACAAATTCACATTCAAAGACACCGTTCACCTCCTCATTTAGGATTCTCTGAATCCCTTGACTTCACTCCGCCCTTCCATGGTTACCATTGTCAATCTTTTCCCCCATCTGCTTATCTTATTTTCTCTAATTGTTAAAAGTGTAATAATCTGTTTTCCCATAATTTTTCATACATTACAGGCATTACTCAAATCCTGCCAAAGTTTTTTGTTTTTTGTTTACAGTGTTCTCTTAAGTACATTGTAAACTTTTCCCATTCCTTCTTAAAATTCTTCTTTTCCTGGTTTCTGATTTTCCCAGTCAGTTTCTCCATTTCGTCGTAGTCCATCACCTTCATCAGCCATTCCTCTCTGGCTGGAACTTTATCTTCTTTCCATCTCTGGGCCAGTAGTATCCTCGCTGCTGTCATCGCGTACATGAATAGTGGGGGCGCGGGTGGCGCTGTGGTCTAAACCACTGAGCTTCTTGGGCTTGCCGATCGGAAGGTTGGCAGTTCAAATCCCTGTGACGGGGTGAGCTCCTGTTACTCTGTCCCGGCTCCAGCCAACCTAGCAGTTTGAAAGCACACCAGTGCAAGTAGATAAACAGGTACCACTGCGGCAGGAATGTAAATGGCATTTCCATGCACTCTGGCTTCTGTCACAGTGTCCTGTTGCACCAGAAGCGGTTTAGTCATGCTGGCCACATGACCTGGAAAGCTGTCTGTGCACAAATGCTGGCTCCCTTGGCCTGAAAGCGAGATGAGCGCCGCAACCCCAGAGTCACCTTTGACTGGGCTTAACTGTCTGGGGGTCCTTTACCTTTTTACATGAATAGTCGTTTCTGCTCCATGGGGCTAGGATGTCTAAGGAAGCTGACTTGCCTACCTTTCTACCTCCCCAGCACATCTCCTAAAATGCACACGCTGTGATTGTGCACACCTACCTCATGCGGTGCACATGAAGCAACCTCGGTGAGCCCTGCAGGGGATAATGCAATGAACAGGAATGTCCATCACCTCAAGAAAGGAAGACGATTGGGCAAGAGGCCGCTCCTGGCATCGCCCCAGGCAAAAGAGTGAGCGAGACTTCTTGCACACCACCTGCATAAGGATGTAGACAAGGAAGCACCCTCTGGTCTTGTTTGTGGAAGAAATGCCCCCATCTCTTCCTGCTAGGGCCTGACTTGATGTTTGGGGTTCCTTTGGATCGGCTCATCACCGTCTTTCCATCTCCCTCGGCTCCCATTGCTCATTACTGTCCTGAATGAAGGGGAGGCCTTCTGGGCTCCAGTCAATGGCTGTGGCTTTTGAAACTCTGGCAATCTTTGAAGTCCACATCAGCTACGCTGAGCCATGGCGGAGACTATTTCTGGAATCAATAGGCAGTGCCCTGCCAATTTTTTTGCAGAAACACAGGAGGGATTTTAAAAGCAGCGGTGCTGTTTTAAAAAGGAAGGAGGGAGAAAGGGATAGTCAAGCCACCAGCAGCGATATTCACTGGGACTCCTCCTCCTCCTCTTCTTTTTCAATGGCTCAGCTCCACCAACTCCTGTGCATTGTTTTATGGTCGGATGTCTTCTCTCCATACCTCTCTGAAATACAATCGTGTGACTCTGTCTGCTCTCTGTGGACATCCACTTATGTTTTCTAAGACGTGTTGCTTTTCCTGAACAGCCAAGTCATGCAAGACCTGAGTTTGCTTGCTTGAAGCCAAACCCTTTGCAGCACAGCTCAACTCAAGAGCAAACTGGCCATATAACAGTGGTGGCGAACCTATGGCATGCGTGCCAGCGAGGACACTCAGAGCCCTCTCTGTGGACACGCGCACAGTCGCCCCAGCAGCTCCTGGCCACTTCTGCATGGGGGGGGGGAGTAGAGGAAGACTCCCTTGCTCTGTCAAGCCTGCAGCTCTGCTTCCCTGCAACCAGCTGTTCCAAGGGTGTGGCGTTAACCCTTCTGGTAGGTTAACCCTACCTGGCAGGGGGTTGGACTGGATGGCCCTTGTGGTCTCTTCCAACCCTATGATTCTATGATTCTAATGACACACCCTGCAGAATCATGAGAGTAAAAACCTCAATGATCACCAGCTTTTTAGCTGCGTCACAATACATGTCCGGCACATTCCGCTGCGCCTTAAAGTCTCATTAAATGAAAGATTTATTAAGAGCAGTAAAAAAATACCTTCAGCCAGGCGAGAGTGCTGCCATTTCGGCTGAAGACAGGCAACAGACTATTACAACGTCTCACGTTACACAGAGAAATACAGGTGAAACTCAAAAAATTAGAATATCGTGGAAAGGTTCATTTCTTTCAGTAATTAAACTTAAAAGGTGAAACTAATATATGAGATAGACTCATGACATGCAAAGCGAGATATGTCAAGCCTTAATTTGTTATAATTGTGATGATTATGGCGTACAGCTGACGAAAACCCCAAATTAACAATTTCAACTTTGGGGTTCTCATCAGCTGTACGCCACAATCATCACAATTATAACAAGCAAAGGCTTGACATATCTCTCTTTGCATGTCATGAGTCAGTAAGAGCTGTCAGACAGTGGAATTTGCTGCCAAGGAGTGTGGTGGAGTCTCCTTCTTTGGAGGTCTTTAAGCGGAGGCTTGACAGCCATCTGTCAGGAATGCTTTGATGGTGTTTCCTGCTTGGCAGGGGGTTGGATGGCCCTTGTGGTCTCTTCCGACTCTATGATTCTATGATTCTATCTCATATATTAAACTCCAGTAGCTAATGCAAACAATTGCTTACATAAATGGACTTTTCCATGATATTCTAATTTTTCGAGTTTCACCTGTACACGTACAAACCCCCCGTATGTAGAGACGTCACCCTGCGACGCAGGACGCACTGCTGAGCTATTAACCCTGAAAGCTCACACACTCACAGAGGGCGGGGGGAGAAGGAGGAGGAGAGGAGGGCTTGCACTGCCCTCCGTCCAAAGTCTGTGGCACCACAACTAAACGCCTCCCCGCCATCAAGTCTGGATGTGCCTTGCCCACCTTCCTGCTCTGCTCTTGGGCGCATTTAGAGCTGCGTGACACTGGCGTGCGAGCGAGGTCCTGGGCGGGTGTGACTTTTGATGCTCCATGGCTTCTCTTCAGCCTGCTGCTGCTACTGGGGAGTAAGCCACCTTGAGTTCAACAGGACTTAACTCCCAGGTCAGTCAGTAAGCATATAAAGTTAGCAGCCCAAGAAGGGACTGCTAGGTTTACATGTTCACTGGGCTTTCCTGCAGAAGACAACAAAGAAATTCATTCCATGGAGGCTGCGACTGAATGGCAGCTGAAGGAGCTGTGAAATATAATAATAATAATAATAATAATAATAATAATAATAATAATTTTTAACCTGCCAATCTCTGGGCAGTTTCCAACAGGACATTAAAAATGGGGGGGGGGACCTTCAAACATTAAAAACCTCCCTGAACAGGGCTGCCTTCAGATGTCTTCTAAAAGTCTAAACTGAAACCTCAGTATTCAGGTTAAATTGCCGTGTCACATTAATTGTTCCAAAGCATGCCAAATACAAACTTTTACCTTTCAATGAAATGTTGTTTGCATCATTGAAAGCTCTGTTATTGCGCTTTTCTTTTAAGATAAAAGGGGTTAATGTATGAATTCTTTTTCCTAAACTTAAAACCTCAGTCAAAACAAAATAAAAAATTCCTTCCAGTAGCACCTTAGAGACCAACTAAGTTAGTTCTTGGTATGAGCTTTCGTGTGCATGCCCACTTCTTCAGATACCAACCTCAGTATTCAGGTTAATTGCCGTGTTGGCACTTTGCGATAAATAAGTGGGTTTTGGGTTTCAGTTTGGGCACTCGGTCTCTTAAAGGTTCGCCAACACTGCCATAGAATCATAGACTTGTAGCACTGGAAGGTACCCAAGGGTCATCTAGTCCAGCCCCCTGCAATGCAGGAATCTCGGCTCAAGCATCCATGACAGATGGCCATCCAACCTCAGTCTGCACTTTTGCCAGGTCCAGCATCTTGCTTTCATTTTGCAGACTCAGGTCTTAGATGTTAATAAAGTCTTTTGGAAACTTGCAGCTGTTAGATCAAAGCGGCCCACAAGAAGACCTCAAGTATTTTGCACATTAATTAAGACAAATGTGACACGTGAGCTCCCAGATAGCTCAGATCTAAAATTCTGACAGCAGACTTAACAGGAGATGCCTAGCTTGGCGTTTACAAGCATAACAGAATAATGAAGATTTAATTCCACTGTTACGCCTCAAAGCCTCACAATGAACAACAACATCTTAATAGTTTTGCTTCTAGAAAGTGTTCAAGGAATCGGATTTGAGTGAATGAAGATCATAAAATATTTACCTGGATTTAATTGCTGTACATCAGACAGTGAAGATTAGAGGACTACAAACTTCAATGTCAGATTAGGAGTCAAGCACCTTGATCCGAAATTTGCTTGCTTGGAAGTAAGCCCCACCGGATGGAGAGAAAACATGAATTCCCTGTCCCTGTTGCTCTTCTGAATTCTCCCCAGTGAATTTTGATGGCAAATATTCTTTCAGTGCTCAGAGTTATATTTGGCATTCTCTACCTACACTTCCCATCTGAAGATCTCTTCGCACCTGACAGCTGTTGTCACACAGCACCTGTCCATTATTTAATTTCTGGGGAAAGGTTGTGACCTCCTGACAAGATTTGACAGGTGATGTGCAGGATCGGCCAGCTAACGGATGACTTTGTAAATTTTGTAAATTTCAGACGATCTTAATCCATCTACTTCACCGAGCAAAACAGGCAAATTCCAGTCTTTCCTCTTAAAATGCAATTCGGGGATGGAAGTTGTGAATTGCAAGGTCAGATTTTGATGTGAACTTCTGAAATTGCAAATTGTGAAATAATAATAATAATAATAATAATAATAATAATAATAATAATATTGACATTTTTGCTCAGTTTTGTTCCAGTTCTGACATGCTATGAGGGAAGGTGGGCAAATTAGGCACTAGAAAGGAACCTGGGAAAGATAAGATGGGGAAAAAGTTGGGTAGTCATCTGGGCACCCTGAAAGCCTTGAAAGTCTCTGAAACGAAAGATTCTCAGACTGAGGGACAAGGTCAGCCACAGCAGCTTCACAGGACCCAGTGAAACATGACCGGCCCCTCTGGTCACCTCGCTCCTGGTGAGCCACTACCAATTACTGACCAAGCACAGCAGCAGTCGAGGCAGCAGCGCCTTCTAATGATCAGCTCCTCTGGTGGAGCAAAGAGAAGAGATTCTGAACCCTGTTGATAAGAGTCTGGTGCACTGGACTCCCCACAGTGAGCATTAACTTCCTAGTACAATAGTTATGAAACTTTTGGGTTTTCAGAACTTGGTGTGTATGATATGGCTACCTGCTTTCCATAGATATATCTCACCCCTTACCCCCACCACCACCTCAAATGCTACTCAAGTTCAGAAGCTGAATTAGTTGTGAATCCTGCATTTCAGGGGGTTGGACCAGATGACCCTTAGGTTCCCTTCCAGCCCCACAATTCTGGGAGCAGCCACCCCTGAGAAGGTCCTCTCCCATGTCCCTACCAAGCAGGTCTGTGAGGGTGGCAGGACAAATATCAGAGTTTGGGCAGCTTCATATGGGAGGATGCGGTTCTTCAGATAACCTAAGACTGGCTGGGACACAACAGGATGGCTGCCGTCAGTCACATCCACCTGCTTGGACGCTAAGGTCCTTGGACAATGTTCTCCTCCCTCTGCTTCTACTCCAAGAGGTGACGTGTGTGGTGACCTGTTGTGGAAGGAGCCTTGCCTGCCACATGTCCTGTTAACTTTTCAGCATCTGGCAGAGTGCTTTTTCTCATACAAAGCCTCCCCAAAACGCTTTTGGATTGCAAATGTCTTGATCTGTTGGTTTGTTTTTTCCTGCCGTTTTTAAATAACTGCTGTCTTAATCATTGTGTTTTACGGTTTACGGAACTTTGATGTCGGCAGCCTTTTAATAATGCAAATCACCCAGGAATCTTACATGGAAGGGACAGCAGATAAATCCATTCATTCATTAAAATTATGTAAATGAGCGAGGAAGAGCTGCAGGAGGTACCAATGACACGCAGCCTTGGTGGCCTTTTTTGAGGCAGCTGGTGAAGCATCTCTTGTTGGCTGTGTTCACTGTCTGATTACTATCATTGTTGCTGTTGTGTCATCGGTTCAGTCTGCACGGCCCTTTTCAGATCAGAGGTGTTCAACCTTTCTGAGTCCATGGTTCCCTTGACCAACTACATTCTTTCTGTGGCTCACTTGCTGGGCTCAGGAGCCCAGTTATGTCCCCCCCCCCTTGCCTGCAGAGCTGGCAGCCTCTCACCCTTTTTCAAAGAAGAAGGAGGAGGAGGAGGAGAAGAAGAAAAAGAAAGAGGAGGAGGAGGAGGAGGAGGAGGAGGAGGAGGAGAAGTAGTTTGGATTTGATATCCCGCTTTATCACCACCCGAAGGAGTCTCACAGCAGCTCACCTTCTCCTTTCCCTTCCTCCCCCACAACAAACACTGTGTGAGGTGAGTGGGGCTGAGAGACTTCAGGGAAGTGTGACTAGCACAAGGTCACCCAGCAGCTGCATGTGGAGGAGCGGAGATGCGAACCTGGTTCCCCAGATTACGAGTCTACCGCTCTTAACCACTACACCACACTAGCTCAAACACCCTCCCTTGTGGAGCGTTCCCTCAGCCTGTTCCCTCAGCCTCATCTCCCCTCTCCTTGGAATTCCTCTGGGCAGCCACTGCTGCCGCCCCATGTCTCAGAGCTGCCCCCCTGCCCCAAAGAAAGCTGCCTTCTCACACTGCCCCACAGGGGTCTGGGACTTATCTGTCCATTCCCATTCTGTGAACCACCTTCAGACCTCTGGGTATAGGACGGTATATCAATTCAACAGCAGCAGCAGCAAGGGCTGGCAGACTGGCTGGCTGGGTTCCCTCGACTACTTGCTTGCTAACTCCAAGTGGTCACCTCAGCTCCTGGCAACCAGCACCCCCTGGCCAGCCCCAGAGGCACCATTCGCCTGGGGAGCTTGTAGCCAGGGCTGTGGCAACAGTCACACAAGCCTTTGGGAGGCAGAGATGTGAGAGGGCATCCGAGGAGGGAGGGAAGGAAACAGGGACAGAGGCCAGTGTCTCCTGCATCACCCCTGACCATCATTCAAGGCACCCCAGGGTGCCACGGCACACCGGTTGAAAACCATTGATTTAGA
Organism: Lacerta agilis; assembly: GCF_009819535.1. Taxonomy (NCBI): domain Eukaryota; kingdom Metazoa; phylum Chordata; class Lepidosauria; order Squamata; family Lacertidae; genus Lacerta; species Lacerta agilis. The sequence goes on from NC_046322.1 coordinate 2,114,008, forward strand.
TAATAAAATTTACACACTTCTTGATTGGTAAAAAACAACAACAACCCTTCAAAGTGGTTTACAAAAAGCTAAAACAATAAAATAAAAACACAATAATTTAAAACATAAAGCTAAAGGTACCCCTGACCATTAGGTCCAGTCGCAGATGACTCTGGGGTTGTGCATTCATCTCACTCTGTAGGCCGAGGGAGCCGGCGTTTGTCTGAATTCAGCTTCTGGGTTTGCTTCTGGCAAACTAGAGCAGCACACCTATTTATCTACTTGAACTTTGACGTGCTTTCGAACTGCTAGGTGGGCAGTAGCTGGGACCGAACAACGGGAGCTCATCCCATCACGGGGATTCGAACCACCGACCTTCTGATCAGCAAGTCCTAGGCTCTGTGGTTTAGCGTGACCACAGCGACACCCACATCCCCTAATTTAAAACATACAAAAAGTTTAATACTAAAAGAGGTTAAAATTCACACCAAATTTCTAAGCATCTGGGTAGGTTTCTGTAAACAAGAATGTTTTTAGCAGGTGCCGAAACGTACAGCGAAGGCGCTTGCTTGATCTCAATAGGCAGGGAGTTCCAAAGTGTATCTGCTGCCACACTGAACCATCACATTCTTGGAAAAGTGGAACAGGTATTATGTGGCACCTGTGGTAGTGCCAGTTCTGGCAATCAAAGCGGCCATGGGGCAGCTGTGGGGTATGGTGACTTTGTAGGTAAATGGGTACCAAGTTGATATAGTAGATAAACATACACACTTACAATTGAAGGGTCATGTGACATGCATCCCTGTTGCAATTATAAGGGATGGAGAAACATCATAGCCCTAGAACTTGTGGACATCCCAGGTAGATGAATGCTGGAAGATTGCTCCTCAGAAGCATACTTTGGGCAACTCACCTTCACCATCACTTCCCCTGTGGTCCGGAGACTCACCTGAATCAATGTAAGATGGGAAGTTGATCTCCATGGAGGTCTGGCAGCAATTACATACAATGACAATAAAGTATCTATCTATCTATCTATCTATCTATCTATCTATCTATCTATCTATCTATCTATCTATCTATCTATCTATCTATCTAGTAGGCAGGAGAGACATGCTCTGCTGCTGGCTGGCTGCCCTTTGCCCTGTATTCAGCTCTCCTGTGCTCTGTCCAGGGTTCTGATGCCTCCTGCTGGAAAAAGCATCTGCAGACAACTTGGTCTACAAAAAAGCACCTCTACACAGTGGCGTAGCGAGGGTGGGGCATTGGAAGCAGTGCGCCCCAGGTTCCAGCCTAGGGAGGGTGACACTCTGCGCCACCACCCCCTGCGAGTGTAACTCCCAAGCCACCGCCTGGCAGCCCTTCCATGTGAGCAGCCGCTGCACGGAAGGGGTGCCAGGCGGTGGCTTGGGAGTCTGGGCGGACTGCACATGTCTGCAGCAGCCCGCAGGACTGCACAGGTGCGGAGATGCGCAGTCCACCCAGGCTGCTGGGGACATGCACAGTCCGCCCGGGCTGTGCTCCGTAGTGCATGCGTCATGATGCATACACTACGGAGCAAGGCCCCGCCCCAGGGGGTGCCACTTGGCTTGCCGCCCCCAGCAGCCAAGCGGCTTGGTACGCCTCTGCCTCCACAGCTCTGTTGCCATCATTTCTCCCTCTCTCATAACGCTAGAACTCATGGAGATCCGATGAAGCTGAGTGTTGCAGGATTCAGGATAAAAGGAAGTCCTTCTTCACACAGAGCAGAATGAAACTGTGCAACACACTCCGACAAGAGTCCGTGATGGAGAGCAACCTAGATTGCTTTAAAAGGGAATAAGACAAATTCATGGAGGACAAGGGGGCTATTCATAGCTATGCTCTGCCTCCACAGTTGGACGCAGCAATGCTTCTTGCGCTCAAATCCTGCTTGCGGGTTTCCCATTGTTTTGGCCACTGTGAGAACAGGATGCTGGACTAGATGGGCCATTGGCCTGATCCAGGAGGTTTATCTTGGGTTCCTATGCAGCCAGTCATATCAGATAAGACCTCTTACTACAAGGGACAAGAGGCAGCCCTTTGTGTTCCACAGAACAGCCAGAAAACCTCCAAGAGAAGTTCCCGAAGCGATTGCAGGTCTTTTCTGAAATTGTTTGACAAATGCTGAGCTGCCGCACTTTTTCAAGCTGTTTATCCACATCCTTGGACTTCAATAATCTAAACCAATCCAGTAAAGATGGGTCAGACTGCGCTCTAGACACCTCCACTGGGCTCACCCCGTGGCATCCAAGTCTGCCCGAATCTGAGCAATTCGACCCCAAAGTACCTTGCAAAGTTGTTGCAGTGGGGCTTCTGAAGGTGTCAGAGCAAAACTCTCTTGGTCACATGACAAAAGCCCATTCACCACTCAGAAAAGCACATGCAGATGCCATGGTGGCAGCGAAACAGGCTGTCTTCAATGCCACCAACACATGGCAGGCATGGTGGTGTATCCGCACCTATACTGGGCCTGATTCAGACCAAGTCTTAGGCCTTTTGCTCTCTCTCACCGCTGACACTCCTTATGAGGAACAGCTGAGGGAGCTGGGTATGTTCAGCCTGCAGGAAAGCAGACCGGGTGTGTGCGTGCGCTGTTATAGCCATCTTGAAATATCCGAAGGGAAGCTGAAGCGAGGTTGGTTTCTGCTGCCGCTCCAGTGGGTAGTACCTGAACCAACAGATTCAAGTTACAAGAAAGGAGATTCCAAATAAACATCGGAAAGAACATTCTGGCAGTAAGAGCTGTTTTGACAGTGGAACGGACTCCCTGGGAAGGTGGTGGACTCTCCTTCCTTGGAGGTTTTTAAGCAGAGGTTGGATGGCCATCTATCAGGGATGCTTTAGCTGAGATTCCTAGATTGCAGGGGGTTGGACTAGATGACCCTTGGGGTCTCTTTGAACTCTACAGTTCTATGACACTTAGACCTCCAGAACTCAACACGGTATTCCAGGTGGGGCCTAACCAAGGCAGAATAGAATAGTACTACTACTACTTAGAATCATAGAATCATAGAATTCTAGAATCCTAGAGTTGGAAGAGACCCCAAGGGCCATCCAGTCCAACCCCCTGCCAAGCAGGAAACACCATCAAAGCATTCCTGACAGATGGCTGTCAAGCCTCTGCTTAAAGACCTCCAAAGAAGGAGACTCCACCACACACCTTGGTAGCAAATTCCACTGTCAAACAGCTCTTACTGTCAGGAAGTTCTTCCTAATGTTTAGGTGGAATCTTCTTTCTTGCAGTTTGAATCCATTGCCCCGTGTCCGCTTCTCTGGAGCAGCAGAAAACAACCTTTCTCCCTCCTCTATATGACATCCTTTTACGGTATATATTTGAACATGGCTATCATATCACCCCTTAACCTTCTCTTCTCCAGGCTAAACATACCCAGCTCCCTAAGCCGTTCTTTATAAGGCATCGTTTCCAGGCCTTTGACCATTTTGGTTGCCCTCTTCTGGACACGTTCCAGCTTGTTAGTATCCTTCTTGAACTGTGGTGCCCAGAACTGGACACAGTATTCCAGGTGAGGTCTGACCAGAGCAGAATATAGTGGTACTATTACCTCCCTTGATCTAGATGCTATACTCCTATTGATGCAGCCCAGAATTGCATTGGCAGCCCAGAATTGCATTGGCTTTACTTCCCTTGATCTGGATACTAGACTTCTGTTGAGGCGGGCTAGCATAGCATGGGGGGGGGGAGGGACGGGTTTGCTGCTTCCTCACACTGTTAACTCATGTTAAGTTTGTGGTCAACTAAGACCCCTTGATTCTTCTCACGTATCCTGCTGTCCAGCCAGGTGTCCCCCATCCTATACTTATGGCAGAATCTTACATTCATCCCTATTGAGATTCATTTTGTTAGCTTTGGCCCAGTTCTCCAATCTGTAAAGGTCACCTTGGATCCTGATCCTGTGTTTTACTTTACTGTTTTCTTTTTGGAAGAGTGGACTGCAAATGCCCATGATGGTGGTTTGTTCTTGCTTTTTAATAATCCCCCCTACTTTTTTTTCCTTTTGCAAACCACTTGACATTTCTAATAGAAAACCGTTAACTGAATCAATTTTTGTAAATAAATAGAATTTCTCCAGCAAAGTTCTGAGGCTGCAGCTCAGAGATGATTGCTCTGGGTGCTGCGATGGTAACTAACCAGCCCCGGTCCTTGGCAGCTGCTGCATCCGAAGATGAATTGGTCATTATGCATCTAAACAAATAGATTTCATATTCCAATCGGGGAGCTCTGTCAGTGTCACACACTTCTCCAGGAAGCGGAGAATGTCAGGCCATTTAGAGACCTGTCGCTAACGATGCTGGAGGTGAGCACGCCAGGAATATGCACGGCCCCTGTGGCTAATGAGACAGTCAGATGGCCCGCCACGCAGAAAGAAATGAGGCAAAACCAGCTCATTGCGGGGCTAGGCTTCTTGGACGCAGCGGAGGCATGGGAATTGGGAGGGGTGGCAGTTAATAAGGAAAGAACAAGAGGACAGGAGGAAAATTGATGTGGAGGGGACGCCGTAAAAAATGGGAAGCCAGGTACCCAGGTGATGTTCAGATTAGCTCAGGCTCCAAATGTGCAAGACCCTTTTCACTATTCTGGACTTAAAAAAAAAAAAAAAAAAACAGACACCCAGCTCTATTGATGATGCATAATCATGAAGCTTTGCTGGGATGGCATTGCTCAGAGAATACACTCAGACAGATTCTGCCTTTGACTTCAGGCTCGGAAGACTTGACAGGGTATTATGAACACGTTGCCCAACTAGGCTCGTGAGCACCTGAGCTTCATCAGAGGTCCTCAGACAGCTCCATGACAGAAACGAGATATTATTAGGTCCAGGGACACTGGCAGGCAAATAGGCATGGCTTAGAACAGAAATGCTGTAGCATGGAATAGAGAAAGGAAGGACATGGAGAAGAGAAGGCAAGAGGAGGAGAGTCCTCATGGAGGAGAGGACTATCAATGGCTGCAAGCCATGATGGCTCTGCTCTGTCTACGCAGCAATGCTTCCAAATACCAAGTGTTGGAAACTGCAGGAGAGGAGAATCCTGCTGTTGTGCTTGAATCCTGCTTCTGGGTTTCCCACAGGCATCCGGTAGGCCACTGTGAGAACAGGATTCTGGACTGGTTGGGCCAGTTCTAGCAGACTCTTCTTGAGTTCTTAAGGCCCAAGCAGGCAACTTCCAGGAGATATTTTGGGCTGTTTCCTAGCACAGTGCTAGGATTCCCCATCAGTTTAGGGCTGGGGTGCCCAAACGTTTTTCACAGAGGGCCAGATTTGATGAAGTGAACCATGCGTGAAGGCCGACTGAATTTGCTGAGCTTTTTTAGGATTGTTGAGCTTTTTTTAGGATTTTACTCCAGGACATATATTGTCATGGAGGCTGGATTAAATCAACCCGAAACAGACTTTGGACATGCCTGGTTTAGGGGCAGGGTGAAGTAGCACTTAAAAATTACTAGAGACGAGAGTAAATTTTGGTGAACTTCTTATGAGCTTCAATGTAGACAAGGGCTGTTTGTATCTTCACTTTCATCCTACACAACTTCCCTCTGTTGGGTCTTCACCAATAAAGGCCCTGGGGATAAATTTAGGTCTCTGTTTCTGGCCCACATGAGTCTCTTCAGGCAATACTTCCTCTCTGGCCCAACAACCTCTTCCCAGGCCAGGCCACAGACCTCACTAGCCCCTCACCAGTTGAAGGAGTTAGGAATGTTTAGCCAAGAGACAAGAAGACTGAGAAGTGACACGAGAGCCCTCTTCAAATATTGGAAGTGCCGTGACGCAGAGGAAGGAGCAAGCTTGTTTTCTGCAGCTCCAGAAGGTGGGACTCTGGGACTCGGACCAATGGATTCAAATGACAAGACAGGAGATTCCGACTAAACATTAGGAAGAATTTTCTGCTGGCAAGAGCTGTTTGATGGTGCAATGGAAGCCTTCGGAAGGTGGTGATCTCTCCTTCATTGGAGGTTTTTAAGCATCTGTCCAGAGTTATTTAGAGGTGATTTGTGGATTGCAGGGGGTGGGATTAGATTATCCTTGAGGGTCCCTTACAACTCTACTGTTCCATGATTCTATGGCACAGTGTATTTGCTTCCAAAATCCCACCAACCGGCAGCTGTGGACTGAATTAAATGCATCTATTGTCTGTTTCGAGCTGCTCTGCCAGGAGGTTCTAATCACAACGAGCCAGACTTCCTGAGCTCTGATTCCACCTGAAATATAGGACTCGGAGCATCCAGATAAAAGAAGCACAGGAGGAAGGGGGGCTCTTGGGGATTGGTCAGTTGCCGTGGTGCACCCATATATCAGAGACGGAGGCCTCTGCGCCTTCTCATACCTGTGTGTTATCTCTCCCAGCAAAAGGACTTCTATTAAGGGAAGGGAAATTGTGAGCACTTTGGGGCCAGTCTGAGCAGGGGCTTGATAAAGTGCCTCGCAAAATGGTCCTGGAGAAATTAATCCTGACCAGCTGAGCTCCCAGCCCCCCTACCTAACCGAGAAGTGATGTCAGGGCCATTGGCACAGGTTGGCTGATGGATGGCATTGAACCAAGCCAGTCGTGGGCTTACAGGGGGCGCTGGCATTTAATGGGGAAAGCTGGCTGAGTTTCACATCTTTATTAATGGTGTTGAAGGTGAAGTAAACAGACCATTAATAACATCTCTAGATGATATTGCGCAGTGCTGTGGACACCATGGAAGAGCCAGCAATGGAAAGTTCACAAAGCAAGTCACAACTTTTGGAAGGGGCATGGGTGGGGGTGGATCCTGAGGTCTGTACTTCTGACTGGGGGACAGGACCAGGCTGGTTTCAAGCTGGGTGGGAGATGAAGTTTGTCCAAGGAGCAAGGAAAGAATTTCCAGAAAGACAGAGCAAAAGTCAATTTAAAACAACAGCAAGACACACCTCAATGAAAAGCTGCTGCCCAGCAGCGCATTTAATGAATACAAATAATGCTATGAGATTCACCCACATGTTCTTAAACCCACAACATTTAGAGGCAGACAGTTAAAATGAAATGAGCATTCAAACGGAACATGTGAAGAAGTTTTCAGTACATATTCCTTTGGTGCATCTACATTCCCTAACTAACAAAATGAATTTTAATAGGGGCTGAATATTCATCGATAGATGAATATCAATCTTAGACTCCGGATTACAGACTTTAGCTGCTACTTTTAATGTAAATAAGTTATATATGAAATTTTGCATTTTGTTTATTGCTTCTGCCCATTGGTGCTGGTGCAGTTCTACGTGTTGCTGTTATTTCTGTTGTCTTTGACAGTAATAAAGACTGGAAATAGGGGGAAATGTAAGGTTCTGTAGGAATAACCACAAATATAGGATGGGGACACCTGGCTTGACAGCAGAACATGTAAGAAGGTGCTAGGGGTATTAGTAAACCACAGGCTTCACATGAGTCAATGGTGTGATGCAGCAGCAAAAAAAAAAACTAATGTTGTCCAGGGCTGCATCAACAGAAGTATAGTGTCCAGATCAAGGGAAGTCATAGGGCCGATCTATGCTGTCTCGATGAGATCCCACCTGGAAGACTGTGTCCAGTTCTGGGCACCACAATTCAAGAAGGATATTGACAAGCTGGAATGTGTGCAGAGGAACACGACCAAGAGGATCAAGGGTCTGGAAACCAAGCCTTATGAGGAACGGTTGAAAGAGCTGGGTATGTTTAGCCTGGAGAAGCGAAGACTCAGAAGAAATATGAGAGGCATATTCAGATATCTGAAGGGCTTTCCACATGGAGGATGGAGCAAGCTTGTTCTCTTCTGCTTCAGATGGCACGGCCCAAATCAATGGATGAAAATGATTCCTTGAACATCAGGAAGAGCTTTCTGGTGGTAAGTGTCATTCAACAATGGAACAGATTCCCTCGGAAGGTGGCAGACTCTCCTTCATTGGAAGCTCTTAAACAGAGGTTGGATGGCCATCTGTCAGGAATTCTTACTCTGTAAACCACTTTGCGGTTCTCAGATGAAGGGAAGTATATAAATTTCTTTATCACCATCATATTTAGTTGTGATTCCTGCTTTGCAGAGACTTGGACTTCGATGACCCTTTGGGTCCCTTCCAACTTTGCAATTCTGTGATCCTGTGAATTACGCACAGGGCAGTATAGTAGTGGTGAGTGTGGAGCAAACAGGACACCCGTTCCCCAGGTGGTGTTCCCACCAAGCCATTACCAGCCTGTTTCTCTGATAAGTTCATCCAATACCCAGCAATAAATCCTGATTGGGGCCCTGCCTCTTTATCTACCTTCGGATACAGTCAATATCTGTCTCTCGCACTTGGCGAGATGTCTTTGTGCAGTTTCCATGGTGACACTTTTACCTTTAAAATACATTCTCCCCCCAAGCCCAGAGTGAGATTCCTGCGCTGTGCCCTGCATTCCGAACTGCCTCTCCATAGAAGTGGCACTAATTGAGCGTGAAATAGCATGCACCTAAATTATGCCGTAATTTATGCAGAGTTAAATGGCTCCAAGAAGCTATTTTGGAGTGTTGAGACCCACCTTTGCTCCACCCTGAGCCTCAGACTACTGAATTATCCTGCCAGAATCTAACCCAGACCATATTTGGGCTGGTTGTTCCATGATCGCCCAACTCCCCCTGCTATTCTGTGCATTTAAGGGCAGAAGAACTTGGTGGAAGAGGGTGAATCAGCTCAAGGCACCAAGTAGCGCTCAAACCACGCTGGCACATTTCTTCCCATGGGGCAAATTAGACATACTTGAGAGGGATCTGATCTTTGTCAGCTCTGATATGAACCGACCTGATCTGGACCTCTCGGGCTAATGCAGAGATTGTAACTTAGTTACCCGAGGAGTTTCACACTTTCCAAATGTTCCAGCACAGTTCTGGGCTCAAACAAGATATGAGGAAACATTTTAAAATGTGAGAGAAATTCATTAGCAATCCATATGTTGAGGAGGGCGGGACGACACCCGTATTTAAAAATAGTACTTAAAATTGGATATTTTTTTTGGTGCAGGTTTTTTTTAAAAAAAACAAAACAAAACAAAACAAAACAAAGAAGCACAGATAAATGAAGAATCAAGACATAACTGATTTGTGAGTGAACACGTGTGTAAGTGACAGGCTGTGGCAGGATGCCACCTGATCAGGACTCCAGGAATCCTCATAGGAATTGAAGTAGAAGAGCCTGCTGGATCAGGCCAAATGCCCAGCTTCCGGTTCTCACAATGGCCAACCAGATGCCCAAATGGCAAGCTCACAAGAAGGTCTCTGCAAATCTATGCTTCTGTGGTTTCAAAGGGCAAGGAAGGAGATTTCGACTCAACATAAGGAAGAACTGTCTAAGGGTAAGAACTGTTGGACAGTGGAATGGTCAACCTCAGAATGGGGTGGACTCTCTTTCATTCAAGGTTTTGAAGAAGAGCTTGGATGGCCATTTGCTGGAGATTCTTTAGCTGAGATTCCTGCATTGCAGGGGATCCTTTCCACTCCTATAATTCTACTATCCTATGGGTGGACTCTCCTTTGCTGGAGGTTTTTAAGCAGAGGTTAGATGTCCATCTGTCAGGGATCCTTTAGCTATGAACCCTACATGACAGAGCATTGATCTAGATGACCCTGTGGATCTCTACAAACTATGCAGATCGATGCTTCTAAGACAATGCCTTATTTTTATCTCCATCCCTCCGAGTTTCCCACCAGGAGTGGCTCCGAGCGTCTTTCATTAATCGCCTGCTATATTTTCTTCTCCGTAAAGGCTGGAAGAAAGTTTCTTAATCTGGAAAAACTCAGGGAAGCCTCTTTTTGTGGGTTGTAGGGGGTGGAGGGATGACAAATGGTTAATCCACCGGGGCTTCCCATTTTCCCTCCAGGGTGACTTTTTTCTCCCTTTTCTTTTTTTTTGAGTGCGAGTTGAAGAACCAAAACCTTTGAGAATTGCTTCCATGTGTCTCCATCACCTCCCGGAGATTAGCCCCATATGGGAAGAAAAGTGCCCCGTTCCCATCCATTTGCAGTGTGTGTTTGATCTAAATTTATAGCAGACGTCTCGAGAATATTTGTGACAAGGCAGGAGGAGATAGACTTCAAACATCGTGCAAGCTGGCTACTTCGCATGTTATTTGAAATATACGGCCCGGCTCATTAGGCCATAAATATATATATTCCCAAGCACGCGGTGATAAACGTTTCCAGGGTGTTCGTTTATTCCACACTGGAGATCTCAAGCTTTCTTGACAAGTGGCCTCTGGTTGAAGTGGGTGGCTGTGGTTTGGGGATATTCAAGATTTGGGTAGGGGATCGTCAAGAGAAGAGGAGGAGCTCAGATTTTGCTGCTGGGAAGCCCAAATTAGGCCCTGGCCAGTCTATAATTGTACTTAGGGAATGAAAAATTGTAGCTTAGTACACTTATTATTCATGGGACGCGGGTGGTGCTGTGGGTTAAACCACAGAGCATAGGGATTGCTGATCGGAAGGTCGGTGGTTCGAATCCCCATAACGGGGTGAGCTCCTGTTGCTCGGTCCCTGCTCCTGCCAACCTAGCAGTTTGAAAACATGTCAAAATGCAAGTAGATAAATAGGTACCACTCCGGCAGGAAGGTAAATGGCATTTCTGTGCACTGCTCTGGTTCACCAGAAGCGGCTTAGTCATGCTGGCCACATGACCTGGAAGCTGTACGCCGGCTCCCTCAGCCAATAAAGCTAGATGAGCGCCACAACCCCAGAGTCGTCCACGACTGAACCTAATGGTCAGGGGTCCCTTTACCTTTACCTTTACACTTATTATTCATATCTCACCTTTCCCCCAGACCAGAACCAAAGGTGGCCTATTTGTTTTATTTATTTACTTCATAAAATTTATATACCGCTTGATTGTTAAAAAAAACCACCCTCTGCAACATTTACAAAGAGAATAGAACAATAAAATCATCCCCTGACCCTCTGGAGCAGATTTGGAGAGGCACATGGGAAGAGGAGGATTCCTACACTAGTGGGAATCATTGTTGTGGCTTCTGCTAGTGCCACAAGTTAATTGAATTTGGCCTAATATCATCAAGCTAGACATGAGATTCCTGCATTGCAGGGGGTTGGACTAGATGACCCTTGGAGGTCCCTTCCAACTATGATTCTATGATTTGTGGGTGAGGCACACTTAAATTTACATTCCAGTAAATCCTGCGCGCCTATGCTTCTATGATTTAGGCATTAGGCCAATGAATGCGTATCTCAGCACAGGTCAATCCTCCACATTTATATCATTTTCTAGTTGTCCTTCTGCCTGAAGGCAGCCAATGCACAGTAATGAAACCCATAATCAAAAATAACAATGAAATAAAAATAAACACATCGAAACATAATATCTAATCAAAACAGCAGCTGCAATTCCAAGGGTTTCGGCTAATGGGTCAGGAAGTGAAGCTGATTCCCCATTTTAAAAAAAACCTCCCCGAAGTTACCAATTTCCCAAGCGAAATCTGGAGGGAGTCAACCCTTTCTTGGAGGCCACTTTGACTCCCAGAAGAGGAAACGTAGCTGTAAAATATCACAAAATACATTTATTCCTCCACACGCATACATGCACCCAAGTGCTCAGAGGTGCAGCAGCAGCCCCTTCTTTCAAAATCACTGATTTTTCGCAGCCAAAGCAAAAATGTTTCAAATTTTTGCAAAAACTCTTGCAAATTACATAGAACGTAATTTGCAAGAGTTGGAACAGAGAGCAGGAGGGAAGCAGCTGAGAAGGGTTAATGGTTATAGGCATTTCTGTCATATAATCCTAGAAATGTAGAGTTGGAAAGGACCCTGAGGGTCATCTAGTCCAACCCCCTGCAATGCAGGAATCTCACCAAAGCATCCTTGACAGGCGGCCATCCACCCTCTGCTCAAAAACCTCCAAGGAAGGAGAGACCACCACTTCCAGAGGGAGTTGAAAGGTTCCTACTGTCATAAAACATGCATACAAAGAGCCTGCTGGATCAGACCATGGATTGGGCCCATCTAGTCCAGCATCCTGTTCTCACAGCAGCCAACCAGATGTTCATGATGGGAAACCAGGAAGCAGGACCTGAGCACAACAGCAGCCTCCCCTCCTGTGCTTTCCAACAACTGGGGTTCGGAAGCATTGAAGCCTTGGAGTGTGGAGGCAGAGAACAGCCATCGTGGCTGGTAGCCATCCATAACCCTCTCCTCCTCCATCAATTTGTCTAATCCTCTTTCAAGGCCATCCAGGTTGGTAGCCGTCCCTGCCTCCCGTGGGAGAGAATTCCGTAGTTTAACTACAGTGGTACCTCTGGATGCGAACGGGATCCATTCCGGACCCCTGTTCACATCCTGAGCAGTTTGCAACCCACAGCACTGCTTCTGCGCATGCGTTGGTCGCAATTCAGCGCCTCTGCGCATGTGCATGACATCATTAGACGCGCCTGCACAGAACCTGGAAGTAATCCGTTCCATTACTTCAGAGTTTGGCGCGTTCGTAACCCGTGCCGTTCGCAACCCGCAGCGAATGCAACACGAGGTACGACTGTATGTGCTGCACGAAGAAGGACGTTCTGAATCTTCCAACCTTCAGCTTCATTTGACACACATAAGTTCTAGTGTTACAAGAGAGGGAGAAAGACCTTCTTCTCTCCACTCTGGCCATGCCATGCAAAATTTTACAAACTTCTATCATGTCAGCTCTTGCTCACTTTATCTCTAAACAAAAAAGTCCCTTGTCAGGAGTCCAGGTTCCCAACTAGATAACACAGTAAGCATAGAGGTAATTAAAAAGGAGGATTTATTGCAAAAACAAACGGATAGTTCTGGACGGCTCTGACAAAGCCTCCGGCATCATTACTCAAGATGACCCTTCTGAAGACTCCTTCCGGCATCGACAGAAGATAATGAACTTTCGCACCCTACATCTCTTGTTTTGCTTCCTGTCTCACAGCCCTCCCATTCGTGGACTGTGTGGACTAATTGGATCAGCTCCAACCTCTTCCTTTTCAGATAGGCTGTCTCTGAGTTTGTTCACACCGTTTTGTGCTTTCTGCGAGCTTTGGCTGAGTCCTAGCCTGCTCTCAGCTACTGCCTTATCAGCCTGCCCTTCAAGGTCAAGAAGAGCCAAAGACTGCAGCTGCTGGCTCTCCCCTGCCTGACTAACATCTAAGCCTCTCTGTTGGCTGCAAACCTTTGCTTGGAGCTGGCTCATTCCTGACATCCCTTGGAGGGGGTTGCCAGAGAGCCCTGCCACTATCCCCAGTGAAGGATGATGAGGGAACTCTTTCCCCCAGATGACTCTTAATTTGTCGGGATGCCAATGAGAAAAAGGTTCCTCTTCCATTCAGTTCAACCCAAGGTCACTTCCTTAAGACTGTTACCATCCCTACTGAGCCCATCTGAATGTACTGGGTGTGAGTGTCAGGAGAGAAAGGACACCTTGCGGAAGGAATCCAGAGAATGGCACCAAGTTCAAACCTGCTTTTTGGATCTGCATATCAGTTTGGAAGGGTTCAGATCTGAGATCTTTAGATTAACATAAAAAAAACTTCTTGGATAATAATAATAATAATAATAATAATAATAATAATAATAATAATAATAATAATAATAATTTGTACCCCGCCCATCTGGCTGGATTTCCCCTGGCTGGATCTTTTTGGACTCCAACTCCCATCGACCACATGGCCAATGGTCATGGATTATGGGAGTTGTATTCCAGGGGAAGCTGGTGTAGAAGCTTTGGTAATTTTATGGGCACCCATTGTGACCCTGTAAATGCAATTTGCAAGCAAATATAGGTTCCAGGCTGCTTGAGAGATTTCATGGTGGGTAGCTCAATCAGTAACTATTAGCAGGGACAGCTGAATGGAATCTAAATGGAATCACTTCTGAGCAAAAGGCCGAAGCAGAAATGCTCTGGGGAAAGGCCATCACTCAACGTTTGAGTACAAATGTGAGTAGCAGGGCTTTTTTTCAACCAGAACTCAATTCCAGCACCTCTCAGAGAACAAGGGAGGTGTTCATGGTGAGTTCCGGTGCCTCTTTTTCTAGTGAGTAGTTATGGCAGATTTCACTTGCACTTAAAGTGAAGCTGCTTAACGACAAAATTATATACAGGTCAAAACACAGCCCTGCTCTTCCAAATTTTGCCGTGCAGTTCTCTCGCCGGATAATGTGTGCAAAAATACAGGTGCTAGGGGAGACCTCTGTTAGGGAAATAACAGACAAAAATGCATCGTATTAGGGAAAATTGGTTTGGCAAAATGTGTATATTAGGGGAAATTGCACAGAGAAATGTGTGCATTAGGAGACTGTCGCAGTAAAACGCCGATGAATTTTCATGAGGGCTTAGAAAAATATCACAAACTGATGTGGAAATGTGAAGAGCTGAACTTAAGGCAGGAAAAATGAGGAATTGAGAAAAACAGTGACTGAGAGATTCACCCATCCTTCATCATGAGTGCCTTGCTTTTCACTCTCCCCAGTGAAGGATCAGTGTGCAGACACAACACGGGGACGTTGCTCCTTCTGTTTCTACTACTGAGTGGACCCAATCCACCTTCATTCGGGAAGTGAAAGTATGGGTCCTCTATGTAAATCCAGGAGCAACTGTCTTGAATGCCCTTGATGCTGGTTTGTTATGCTTGTTTGGTTGTTGTTTAGTCATTTAGTCGTGTCTGACTCTTCGTGACCCCATGGACCAGAGCTCACCAGGCACTCCTGCCTTCCACTGCCTCCCGCAGTTTGGTCAGACTCATGTTGGTAACTTCGAGAACACCGTCCAACCATCTCATCCTTTGTCATCCCCTTCTCCTTGCGCCCTCAATCTTTCCCAACATCAGGGTCTTTTCCAGGGAGTCTTCTCTTCTCATGAGGTGGCCAAAGAATTGGAGCCTCAGCTTCAGGATCTGTTCTTCCAGTGAGCACTCAGGGCTGATTTCCTTCAGAATAGATAGGTTTGATCTTCTTGCAGTCCATGGGACTCTCAAGAGTCTCCTCCAGCACCATAATTCAAAAGCATCCATTCTTCGGCGATCAGCCTTCTTTATGGTCCAGCTCTCACTTCCATACATCACTACTGGGAAAACCATAGCTTGAACTATGTGGACCTTTGTTGGCAAGGTGATGTCTCTGCTTTTTAAGATGCTGTCTAGGTTTGTCATTGCTTTTCTCCCAAGAAGCAAGTGTCTTTTAATTTTGTGACTGCTGTCACAATCTGCAGTGATCATGGATCCCAAAAAAGTAAAATCTCTCAAATAACCATGTTTTGAATTGATTGTGGGTGGGTATCTCGGAATCCAAAGAACCTGCAGCTGCAATGAATATATGGAAGAGTTTCATGAACAATGAACGCAGAAATTTGGGCTGCCTTCCAAACTGGGGCCAAAGTTTTGCAGGGGTTTGCAGTGTGTAATTCATACATCAAACCGGGGTTCGTAGTTCACCCCCAAACTCAACAATGTCCGATTCACTTCACAGCAGTGCCAAAATTTTGAATAATTTCGCAGCAAAAACAAATGTTGGGCTTCATAGTTAATGAAGCCTTGTAGCACTGCATGACAGCCCATCCTAGAATGTAGCAGTTCCAGCAATGAAAATCTTACTTCTGACTTAGAAGTTGGAGTGCCAAAGGAAGGAAAGAAAAATTAGCTGAAAAGACCGAGTGCAAAGTTGAACGGAAATTGTAGTTTGCAAAGAAAAAGAATACAGATGTCAAGAAAAGCCAGGGTTGAAGGGAAATGAACTCTGAACTCCCGGGAGTGAGCAACTGCTTTGCAACTGAATATAGCTAATGTACATGGTAAATATTATTATTCAGGCTCCCCTGAAAGAGGACTGATAATAGGCAGTTTTTGTAAGTGAATTCAAATGAAAGGAAGGGAGTTGAAAAGGAACACAGTGAAAGGACCAGAAATCTGTGGATGGCAGAGGAGGGGGGAAACAAAAGAAGAGGAATGAGCAGATGAAACAGGGAGAGAGAGAAATGGAGCAGTGTATGAAATTTGCAAAAGTGAAGATGGAACTTAAAAGTGGGTTTGCAAAGGATTTCATCCCACCCGCAAAGAGCGATTTCCCTATTATTCATGCAATCAACTGAGCAGAGAACATTGGCAAGAGATAGTTCCTAAGAGGCGACAGAGTAACTAAGTAGTTTTATACTTGACCTTTTGGTCTTTCCATCATCATTGCTCGGTAAGTGCTAGTCAGGGCATTTTCAAGACGTAAACTGACGTTCTTGTGCTGGAGTCATAATCTGTCCCTGTTGCTCTTCGCTGCTCTCTTTTGCAAACTTGTTTATGTTGCATCTGCACCAGCACAGCAAACACCAGAGGCTCACCGGTATCCTGCTTCCCTACGGCGGCCAACCATTGACATGAATTTGGCCAACAGATTGTTGGCTAAGGCAGCACGGACTGAACGTACAGCACCAATTCTGGCATGGCTGCGCTGGCTTCCGGTTTGCTTCCGGGTTCAGTTCAGAGTGCTGGTTTTGACATAACGCCGTATATGGCCCAGGAACCCGGGATGCCAAGGTCTGCCTCTCCCCACCTGAACTGACCCAGACCCTGTGATCATTATCTGAGGCCCTTCTTGTTGAGTGATTATAGTTTAAGGTTCATTACTGTTCCACAGAAATGTGTATCTCTTTAAAAGAAAGAAGGAAATGAAATGACCTAGTTTTGCAGCTGTGGGGCAGTACAGCAGGTGATGTTAAGTTTCTATTGATTTAAGGCGTATCAGCAATCAGATACAGTATATAAGGAGGTTTGCGTACCTCTCTCGGTACCATGGGTGGTGGGTCACTGGATGGGTCATGTTTCTGTAGCGTTCTTGTACTTAATATAACTTCTGTTATTTTTCTTTAATTAAAACAACTCCTAATTATACACCCGCTTAAGAGCAGTACATGTGAAAAGGATCTAGGAGTCTTGGTAGACCACAAACTTGACATGAGTCAACAGTGTGATGCAGCAGCTAAAAAAGCCAATGCAATTCTGGGCTGCATCAATAGGAGTATAGTGTCTAGATCAAGGGAGGTAATAGTACCACTATATTCTGCTCTGGTCAGACCTCACCTGGAATACTGTGTCCAGTTCTGGGCACCACAGTTCAAGAAGGATGCTGACAAGCTGGAACATGTCCAGAGGAGGGCAACCAAAATGGTCAAAGGCCTGGAAACGATGCCTTATGAGGAACGGCTTAGGGAGCTGGGTATGTTTAGCCTGGAGAAGAGAAGGTTAAGGGGTGATATGATAGCCATGTTCAAATATATAAATGGATGTCATCTAGAGGAGGGAGGGAGGTTGTTTTCTGCTGCTCCAGAGAAGCGGACACGGGGCAATGGATTCAAACTACAAGAAAGAAGATTCCACCTAAACATTAGGAAGAACTTCCTGACAGTGAGAGCTGTTGGACAGTGGAATTTGCTGCCAAGGAGTGTGGTGGAGTCTCCTTCTTTGGAGGTCTTTAAGCAGAGGCTTGACAGCCATCTGTCAGGAATGCTTTGATGGTGTTTCCTGCTTGGCAGGTGGTTGGACTGGATGGCCCTTGTGGTATCTTCCAACTCTAGGATTCTATGATTCTATGATTCTATACTTTGCAGTCTCCTCAGAATGCCTTTTGTTGCGCAGTTACTCAGTTTAAATACGCCAACACTTCTTTGTGTGACTTCTCCATGGGAGGTTTCGTGGGTGGCAACATGAGATAAGGCCTTTTCCGTGGTGGCCCCTGACTTGTGGAAGGATCCCCCCATATTTATCTATTTTTATGTGCTCATGATCTGAGTTAGGCTGAGAGAGAATGGCTTCTCCAAGGCTACGCAGTGAGCATGAGTTGTGGTTTGTGTCAGGGTCTCCCAGGTTGAGGTGCTGGACCAAACTGGTGCAACTCTCTGTATGGTTTCTCCCTATTTATTTTTGTTCTGACTAAGCTCTGAATTTGCACAGTTAACAAGTATGCATCTATATCCCCTACTCCCAGTGCAGTGAATGTTGTGCCCTGATAGTGGGAAGACTTAGGAGGGGGAGGAATGCAAAATTATTACTGAGATGCTTCCTGGTCCCCCCTCCTCTCTCTCCTAAGTCTTCCCTACAGCCTTAAAAACACTGAAAAGGGATTTCTATTTTGGTAAGAAAGAAGTTGCAGGAGCAAAGGGCTGCTGCTAGCACTGAACGATGTCACTGTCAGGTTACTACATAATCAGGGCTCTACTAAATTTCATGTTAAGAAAATCATAATCATTTAATATTTATAAAGTACTTAAATTTATGCTTTAAAAGCAAAATTGAATGCACATCAGGAACGGACGCAGCAGAGACTCCCAGGATAGGAGCTGAGAGCAGAAATTAAGGACATCATCCAGTGCTGGAGGATAAAATGAGGGACAGTGTGGCATAGTGGTTAGAGTCAGGGCCAGATTTAGGTTTGATGAGGCCCCAAGCTACTGAAGGTAATGGGGCCCTTTATATGTCCAGCTGTCTTTTGTCAACAACAAATTGTCACTGTTTTTTGTGTTGAATATATGCTATATGATAATTTATTGACCTAATAGGTGTCTAAAGCCATTTGCCACTGTTGCTGTATGTTGGTTTTATTTTATTTGTTTTTTATCTTATATTTTGCAAATGTACATCCAGTTTTTTCCCCTTTAAATTTTTTTGGGGCCCCCAAGAGAGTGGGGCCCAAAGCTATAGCTTGTTTAGCTTCTACGTAAATCCGGCACTGGTTAGAGTGGCTGGCTAGGGCTTGGGAGACCAGGGTTCAAATCCCCTTTCAGTCATGAAGCTCACTGGGTGACCTTGAGCCAGCCCCAATGCCCCCATTGCTGAGGCAGCTCGGATGACTCCCTTTAACTCAGAGCAGAGGAGAAGCAGCATCTGAAAATACGCATCAGAATGCAGATTGTGTTCCGCCTCCCAGCATGATTTTGCCCTCAGTGGAGATGTACAAGCCACAAAGTAACAAAATCCATCAGCAGAGGTGGGCAGGCTAATAGCCAGAAACAGGTATATAAAAATAATAATCAAAAGAATGCAAGGTAGAGATTTTATTTGCACATATTTTTCTCACCCTGAACTTTCGCAGCGAGAATAGGAAGTCATGAAAATTCAGCGCAGGATGAGCTTTGCAGGTGTGCAGGTGGTTGGCTGATGTCATTTTCACTAAAGGTTTGCAGCATGTATTCAGGAGAGACAGCCAATGGTTGTCTCTCCCACCCACCCACCCCCCACTTTAAAGTCCCCTGCTGAGGCATCGCAGTGTCTTTGGAGGGAGAGGAGAGCGCGCAAAGGGAAATCAGGAAAACAGAAGAAAGAAAATCAAAACCGCCCTCAGGTTTGGCATCACAGGGGAGGAGAAATGAACATGGCGGAGCCATTTCGTTTATGGAGATGGGGATTGTAAATCAGAGGGCAGCTTGCTGGTCGTTTCAAAGCCTCCAGGTTGGAAGCAGAAATGTGAGGAGAGAGAGAGAGAGAGAGAGAGAGAGAGAGAGAGAGAGAGAGACCTTTCTCTTGTCTCCAGACTTCAACTCCTGTGTTGAAAGGAGCATCGCTTGCTGAAAGACACATTTTTTGTGGGGCAGGGAAACCCTTTCCTTGGCTTCAAAATAGTTTGGCAGCAAAATGGAATGCATCTTACACATGGAAAGTTTCAGCTGATATCTATTACATTTATAGACCACTTTTTCCTCCAAAAAAAATAGGTCAAGGTGGTGTACATGGTTATGTTCTCGGGGGGACAGGGGGTGGGCAGCTGTGGAGGACTCCCTGGTCCTGAATGGGGTCACTGTGCCTCTGAAGGAGCAGGTGCACAGCCTGGGAGTCATTTTGGACTCAAGGCTGTCCATCGAGGCACAGGATAATTCTGTGTCCAGGGCAGCAGTCTACCAGCTCCATCTGGTATGCAGGATGAGACCCTACCTGCCCACATACGGTCTCGCCAAAGTGGTGCATGCTCTGGTTATCTCCCGCTTGGACTACTGCAATGCGCTCTACGTGGGGCTACCTTTGAAGGTGACCCGGAAACTGCAATTAATCCAGAATGTGGCAGCTAGACCGGTGACTGGGAGGGGCCGCTAGGACCACATAACACCGGTCTTGAAATACCTACATTGGCTCCCAGTATGTTTCCGAGCACAATTCAAAGTGTTGATGCTGACCTTTAAAACCCTAAATGGCCTCGGTCCTGTATACCTGAAGGAGCATCTCAACCCCCATCATTCAGCCCGGATACTGAGATCCAGCACCGAGGTCCTTCTGGTAGTTCCCTCACTGTGAGAAGCAAGGTTACAGGGAACCAGGCAGAGGGCCATCTCAGTGGTGGCCCCTGCCCTGTGGAGCACCCTCCCATCAGATGTCAAGGAAACAGACAACTATCTGACTTTTAGAAGACATCTGAAGGCAGCCCTGTTTAGGGAAGTTATTATTTTTTTGCAGGTATATTTTTATTTTCAAAAGTAAACAAAACTTAACACGCATTTGTCACATACAGTTTTTACAATATTACAAGAACTCCGCCAAGTTTTGACTTCCCTCCTTCTCTACTTTAGTTTTCTTATTTTACATCATTCGTCCGCTTTCCTTTAAATCTCAAATTTTATTTCCCCTATTACAATATTTTGATAATTGATGTTTTATCACTTGATGATGATGATGATGATGATGATGGGAGTCACTCAGAGTGGCGGGGTATAATTATTATTATTATTATTATTATTATTATTATTATTATTACCCACTCCTGTTTTATCCCCAGAACAACCCTGTGAGGTAGATTGGGTTGAGAGGCAGGGACTGGCCTGAGGTCCCTCTGTGAGCTTCATGGTTGAGAAGGGAGGTCATGACATCATACAGGCTCTCATTATAAAATGTTGGCATCTCCAGTAAAGGATCTCAGGTAGGACATTTGGGAAGGATCAGAGGACTGGGCTGATTTAAGCAATGGCTGGACACAAGCTAAAGTAGCTCCTTATACCTATAAGAACATAAGGAGGGTCTAGGTGCTGGATGAGGCCAAAGGCCCATCTAGTCATAGAATCATGGAACTGTGGAGCTGGGAGGGACCCCAAGGGTCATCTGGCCCAACCCCATGCAATGCAGGAATCTCAGCTAAAGCATCAGTGACAGACGGCCACCCAACCTCTGTTTGGAAACTTCCAATGAAGGAGAGTCCAGCATCTTCCAAGGGAGTCCATTCTCCTGCTGAACTGCTCTCCTTGTCAGAAAGTTCTTCCTGATGTTTAGTTGGAATCTCCTTCCTTGTCATTTGAAAAGTTCGTCCGCTCTGCAGCAGCAGAAAACAACCTTGCTCCATCTTCCATGGAACAGCCCCTTGACTACTTGAATACGGCTATCATATCACCTCTCAGTCTTCTCTTCTCCAGGCTAAACATACCAAACATCATGTTCTCACAGTGGCCAACCGGATGCCTCCAAGGGAAATCCACAGGCAGGACTTGAGCCCTGCAGGACTGTCCCCTCATTGTGATTTCCACAAACTGGTATCCAGAAATATCTTGCTTTGACACAGAATGCAGAACGTAGCCATCAGGACCATTAGCTGTTGATACACTTATTGTCCAAGAGTTTGGAGTTGCTCCCTCCAAGGGAAATTGATCCTCTATTCACAAAGGCCCCCAGAATATTCTGCTTTGGAATATCCAGTGGACAAGAGAGAAAAGGATAGTCTACAGGTGAAACTCGAAAAATTAGAATATCGTGGAAAAGTCCATTTATGTAAGCGATTGTTTTCATTAGCTACTGGAGTTTAATATATGAGATAGACTCATGACATGCAAAGCGAGATATGCCAAGCCTTTGCTTGTTATAATTGTGATGATTATGGCGCACAGCTGATGAAAACTCCAAAGTTGAAATTGTTAATTTGGGGTTCTCATCAGCTGTACACCATAATCATCACAATTAAAACAAATAAAGGCTTGACATATCTCGCTTTGCATGTCACGAGTCTATCTCATATATTAGTTTCACCTTTTAAGTTGAATTACTGAAAGAAATGAACCTTTCCACGATATTCTAATTTTTTGAGTTTCACCTGTATTATTAGAGCAACTAGCAAATTTCCCTGAAAGCAAAATCTCAAGGGAAATTTGGGCAGTCCTCCTCAGGTGAAACGTCCAGAAAATATTCAAGGAAAGTGAGAAGTTTCCCTGCACTTAGTGAAAATTCTCCCGGGAAGGGTCAGTTTGCACCTCTCTGCTTGAAGTGAAGGAAGAAATGTCAGTAAAGAACACTTGAAGCATTAATTTTGACTGGTTCTTTGCTTTCACATTTAAATGTTAGCCTGTTGCTATTTCTCCCACTTTTTTTTTTCTTTTAAAGAAAGGTTTTATGACGGTGCATAAATCTGAAACGACATGCCTTATTAAAAAGCCACAGGCAGTTTTCTTTTGGCTGAAAGCTGTGCTCTTTCCATCGTCCGCTCCATGAAATTGACTCTGGAATTTCCCCTTGGAATGAGCATTCACTCTTAGGGAGAAGCTTCAGAGCTGGATGCAATGGAGGGGCCGGGGTGGGGGTGGGGAGGAGGGTCCACCATAAAGTGGGACACATGGCCACCCTTTGGCTTTGGGGATTTTGCCGCAGTACAACAGAGCAGCACTCATTTGCCCTGAAGTATCAGGCTGCAGGGGAGAAGGAATCAGTTTTGCCCTGCATGAAAAGTCACTTCCCATTTTAATGACTTGTTAGATAGAGATGATATATTTATAGATACAGTGGTACCTTGGTTCTCAAACGCCTTGGGACTCAAACAACTTGGAACCCAAACATTGCAAACAAGGAAGTAAGTCAAAACAAAATAAAAATTTCTTTCCTGTAGCACCTTAGAGACCAACTAAGTTTGTTCTTGGTATGAGCTTTCGTGTGCATGCACACTTCTTCAGATACACTGAAACAGAAGTCACCAGATCCTTAAATATAGTGAGGGAGTGGGGAGGGGTATTACTCAGAGGGTGGTGGGAATGGGTGATCAGCTGATAGGTGTGGCAAACCTGTTGAAGACTCTTAACGGCTGCAATTAGTCTTGCAGGGAAAGGCAAGGGGTGAGATGGCTAAAGATAGCTTTGTCATGTATAATGAGATCAGAATCCAATGTCTTTGTTCAGACCAGGTTTCTCCATGGTTTTAAGTTTGGTGATTAGTTGCAATTCAGCCACTTCTCTTTCCAGTCTATTTCTGAAATTTCTTTGTATTAAGAAGTAAGTGTTCCGGTTTGCGAACCTTTTTCGGAAGCTGAACGTGCTCCGTTCTGAGTGTTATGCTTCCGATTTGAGTGCCACACTTTGGTTTTGAGTGTTATTCTGTGGTCTGTCTGTTTTTGCCATTTATTTAGTGTTTTTGCTTTTGCGGCTCTTTTTGTTTTGTTTGACTGTGTGGAACCCAGTTCAGCTACTTACTGATTGATTGATTGAATGTGTGACTGCAGTACATTGTTTATTGCTTTCATTTTATGGATCAATGGTCTCGTTAGATAGTAAAATTCATGTCCAATTGCTGTTTTAGGGGTTGTTTTTAAAAGTCTGGAACGGATCAATCCGTTTTGCACTACTTTCTATGGGAAAGCCCCCCTTGGTTTTGGAATGCTTTGGTTTTGGAACAGACTCCTGTAACAGATTAAATTTGAGAACCAAGGGACCACTGTATTGCATTTGTATCTCACCGTTTCCTCCAAGGAACTCAAGGTGACATACATAGTTCTTGCTGCTCCTCATTTAATCCCCAGGACAACCCTGTGTGGTTGGTGAGGCTTGTTGGTGTAATATGAGCAATGGGTTCAATTACATGGTGCTGGGGCTCATGTTTGGAAGAGCACATCCCCCATGTCTGGATGTTCTGAGATAAGGGTGCCGGGGGCACTGGGTCACCATAGCAGCACCTGCAAGATCAAGTGTATGCATTCACCATCCCATTGGTTCAGAAAATATGCCTATTTGTAGAGATGGGTATAATAGTCTATAGGTAGGAGACTAAACCACTGAGCTTCTTGGGCTTGCCGAGCAGAAGGTCAGCGGTTCGAATCCCCACAACGTGGTGAGCTCCCGTTGCTCTGTCCCAACTCCTGCCAACCTAGCAGTTTGAAAGCATGCCAGCGCAAGTAGATAAATAGGTACCGCTGCGGCAGGAAGGTAAACGGCGTTTCCATGCGCTCTGGTTTCCATCATGGTGTTCCGTTGCACCAGAGGGTTTAGTCCTGCTGCCCACATGACCCGGAAAGCTGTCTGTGGACAAACGCCACAGGCTCCCTCGGCCTGAGAGTGAGATGAGCGCCACAACCCCATAGTCGCCTTTGACTGGACTTAACCGTCCAGGGGTCCTTTACCTTTACCAATAGCCTATAGGGCATTGCTTTCATTATGTCCTGTCTTGTTGTGTCATGTCCAACTCCTATCATGTTTGTGTGCCAGGGTCTGACTCTGAATCTGAGAGAGTCGGGGGAAAAAGCTGTGGCTTTTTCGCAGCAGTGTTAGGTAGACTGGGGATAGTGAAGAAGAAGAAGAAGAGTTTGGATTTGATATCCTGCTTTATCACTACCCGAAGGAGTCTCAAAGCGGCTAACAATCTCCTTTCCCTTCCTCCCCCACAACAAACACTCTGTGAGGTGAGCGGGGCTGAGAGACTTCAGAGAAGTGTGACTAGCCCAAGGTCACCCAGCAGCTGCATGTGGAGGAGCGGGGACGCGAACCCGGTTCACCAGATTACGAGTCTAGTGTGAGCGGATCTCTCCGTACTTAGGTATCTTTACTTCAGAGACCAGAAGAACTGTATAAATAACAGTAATTTTATTACTTATGCCCCTGCCCATCTGCCTGGGTTGCCCCAGCCACTCTGGGCAGCTTCCAACACATAAAAACATAATAAAACATTAAACACCTCTTGATACAGGGCTGCCTTCAAATGTCTTCTAAAAATTGTGTAGTTCTTCATCTCCTTGACATCTGACAGAAGGGCCAACTACCCAGATGGCCCACTGCCTGGTTCCCTGTAATTTTGCTTCTCGCAGTGAGGGAACCACCAGAAGACCCTCAGAGGAGGACTTCAAGTGTCTGGGCTGAATGACAGGAGGGGAGACACACCTTCAAGTATAGAAGGCCGAGGCCATTTAGTGCTTTAAAGGTCAACACCAAGACTTTGAATTGTGCTTGGAAATGTACTGGGAGCCAGTGAAGATCCTTTAGGACCTGTGTTTTATGGTTCCAGTGGCCACTTCCAGTCACCAGTCACCAGTCCAGCTGCCATTTTCTGGATTAGTTGTAGTTTCGGAGTCACCTTCAAAGGTAGCCCCACTTAGAGCTCATGGCAGTAATCCAAGCAGGAGATAACCAGAGCGTGCTCTCGGGAGACAAGGCACAAACAGGGAGGATCTCAGCCGGCGTACCAGATGGAACTAGGTAGACAGCTAGTAGTGTTTAGCTATGTCTTGTGTCTGGAGACAATAAACATTTTGTTACTTTGAGCTGTGTGGGAGCAGAGTTTTGCCCTTAACCAGGATTTGTGGAAGAACAGGCAATCTCTGAAGACCCTGCTGGGGCTCCACATACTCTGTTGATACACCACACTGGGTGAGATGTGGTGAACTACCCATAATAGTCCACAAGTTGCCAACAAGGCTGAGGATGAACTAGCATGGGGACAAACAGAAGAAGACACCTTCACCCCCGTATGGTTCCCCCTCATCACACACACAGCCCAACAAGATAATGACAAAAATCTACTGACAGCATACAAATCAATATGGCTAACCTGATCCAAAACACCCACCCACCCCACTCATACAGGAAACCAAAGATCACCACAGCCAACCACAAATGAACAATCACGCCCTACGCCAATCCCAACCTCTCACCGCCAAAGAAGCACAAGTGAACAACAGAGAACCAACACAAACGACGCTGACACCAAACCCTACATATATTAAGGAAAATAGAAACATCGTCTCCCCACCCCATCCCACCCACCTCTTTCCCCCTTCTCTCCCTAATGTCTCAACAACCAAAATTGATCTGTAAAAATGTTACATGGAAAAATACGAGAGACATTGCACACACTTCTGTAAACCAAGAAAATCTTTAATTAAAAAAACAAAAACAAAAACAAGCCTGAGGATGAATGACTGCCCAAGGCCACTCAATGAGTTTCATAGAATCATAGAATCCTAGAGTTGGAAAAGACCCCAAGGGCCATCCAGTCCAACCCCCTGCCAAGCAGGAAACACCATCAAAGCATTCCTGACGGACGGCTGTCAAGCCTCCACTTAAAGACCTCCAAAGAAGGAGACTCCACCACACTCCTTGGCAGCAAATTCCACTGTCCAACAGCTCTCACTGTCAGGAAGTTCTTCCTAATGTTTAGGTGGAATCTTCTTCTGTTTCATGGCAGAATGGGGATTTCAACTCTGGTCTCCCAGGTCCTAGTGCAACAGTCTGATCACAACATTGCACTGGATCTCTTTGAGGAACTCAAAGTTGCAAAAATGCCCCAGTGTCCTAAACTTCTGAGGGAACCAAACTTCTGAGGGAAACAAGCAACATTTATTTAACTGTTCAAAAATATTTTTCTTCTTCTTCTCCAGATAACTGAGGCTCATCCAGTTCACAGAGTTGCAGTCTGGACCCCCCACCCACCACGGAAGAGAAATCCATCGCTCTTCTTTGCTTGGTAATTAAACTGGTTCCAGCTAATTTTCACATTTCAGGTTCATGTGGTTATAATAATTTGCAAGCCCACAACTTCCAGTTATATCAGGGGAAGCTAATTCTATTCATTTATTAAATAAATTAGCCCTCACTAATTTAGATATTGCAGGTACATGCAAGCCTTAAGCTGTAGTCCTGCTCAATGATTGGCGGAAGAAAGCACAGGGGGAAGTAAAAAGAACAGCCACTTGGTCCTGTGAGGGTTTACTCGGAGGTAAATCGCAAAGAAGCATGCAGAAGACTGCAGAAATGCAGTGCGACCTGATGGATGCCTGTTTGTGAGACTCATTGCTACTGAGTTTAAATGGGACTTCCTTCTCAATAGGCATGTACAGCATTGAGAGAGAGTGTGGTACAGTGGTTAGAGTGTTGGACTAGGACCTGGGAGACCAGGGAGCAAATCACCATCCTGCCCTGAAGCTCATTGGGTGACCTTGGGCCAGTCATTGCAGGGGGTTGGACTAGATGACCATTGGTGTCCCTTCCAACTCTACAATTCTATGATTCTGTGATTCCATGATTGGCTCTCAGCCAAATTTACCTCAGAGGCTTGTTGTGGGGGATTAAATGAAGAGAGGGAGAACCATGTGACCACCTTGAGCTTTTTGGAGGAAAAGGTGGGGAATTTTCTAGTTCTATTTCAGTCAGGGTTTAGGCCCGATTTTGGCACAGAAACACTCTGCCAGCACAAAGACAGGAGAAATATTTCCCTGTTAATCCACTTCAACCTCTCAGTGGTTTCAATACCATTGAACATGGTGTCCTTCTGGAGTGGCTGTCTAATAATAATAATAATAATAATAATACCCCACCCATCTGGCTGGGTTTCTCTAGCCACTCTGGGTGGCTAACAGCATATATAGAAACATAGTAAAACATCAAACATCAAAAACTTCCCTAAACAGGGCTGCCTTCAGATGCTTTCCACAAGTCAGATAGCTGCTTATTTCCTTGACATCTGATGGAAGGGTGTTCCACAGGGTGGGTGCCACTACCGAGAAGGCCCTCTGCTTGGTTTCCTGTAACTTGGCTTCTCGCAATGAAGGAACCACCAGAAGGTCCTCAGAGCTGGACCTCAGTGTCTGGGCTGAACGATGGGGGTGGAGACACTCCTTCAGGTCTACTGGGCTGAGGCCGTTTAGGACTTTAAAGGTCAGCACCAACACTTTGAATTGTGCTCAGAAACGTCCTGGGAGCCAATGTAGGTATTTCAGGACCAGTGTAATATGGTCCTAGCGCCCCTCCCAGTCACCGGTCTAGCTGCCGCATTCTGGATTAGTTGCGGTTTCCGGGTCACCTTCAAAGCTGGCCCCACGTAGAGCGCATTGCAGTAGTCCAAGCGGGAGATAACCAGAGCATGCACCACTTTGGCGAGACAGTATGTGGGCAGGGAGGGTCTCATCCTGCATACCTGATGGAGCTGGTAGACTGCTGCCCTGGACACAGAATTGTCCTGCACCTCCATGGACAGCCGTGAGTCCAAAATGACTCCCAGGCTGTGCACCTGCTCCTTCAGAGGCACAGTGACCCCATTCAGGACCAGGGAGTCCACCACACCTGCCCGCCTCCTGTCCCCCAAAACAGTACTTCTGTCTTGTCAGGATTCAGCCTGAATCTGTTAGCTGCCATCCATCCTCCAACCACCTCCAGACACTCACACAGGACCTTAACTGGTTCCGATATAACGGAGAGGTAGATTCAAACTACAAGAAAGAAGATTCCACCTAAACATTAGGAAGAACTTCTTGACAGTGAGAGCTGTTCGGCAGTGGAATTTGCTGCCAAGGAGTGTGGTGGAGTCTCCTTCTTTGGAGGTCTTTAAGCAGAGGCTTGACAGCCATCTGTCAGGAATGCTTTGATGGTGTTTCCTGCTTGGCAGGGGGTTGGACTGGATGGCCCTTGCAGTCTCTTGCAACTCTAGGATTCTATGATTCTAGAACTGGGTATCATCCTCATACTGGTGAACACCCAGCCCAAACCCCCTGGTGATCTCTCCCAGCAGCTTCATACTTGTGGCCTTCTTGCAAATTAAGATGGGTTGCATCTTATGGATGAGAGTTGCACGGGAAAGGTGGCTCCAAGCAGATGTCAGTTCACCTCCTGTGAACAATGGGATCCAAAGAAGGGCCTCTTAAGATGACTTCAGTCTGTGGTGAGGCTCTTACCTCTTCAAACAAGAGCACATTCCAAAACCTCACACCCTGCGCAATTCTATTACATAAAGAAAAACACATAGCTGTGTCAGCAAAATAAACTTGTGGCTTGCACTGAGCAGAAAAAGCAAGCATGGTCCAAGATCCTTCTTAAATTCTGTATATCTCTGCATGGGGCAATTCCATGAAACTGAAGAAGACTTCACATGGAAGAGTTTTCTCCCTGTTAAAATCTTTCACTGCGGTTTTTAAAAATGAAGAGGGAAAAGCCCTCCGCTCCTCTTTCGAAAAGAAAGCTGATGTCATGAGAAGGCTTCAGTAATTGAATTATTACTGAAGAAGGTATTGAAAATAAGCTGAAATGTCCCTCTTGCAGCCTTTTCGGCCAAGGAGATCAAGTGTATCTCAAGGAATTCAAAAATATTTCCACACCTGTGCTCTTTGGCCTTCCCAAGTGGGGCAAAGTCCACCTCAAGCGCCACCGTTGTTGAGATTATTCCCCTTTCTGGTTGAGTCTGGTGTGTGTGTATGCAGGGCAACCCAGCACCATTCCTCAGTTCTCAGTGGGGAGCATGTGGAGCAGCCTTCTCCAACCTGGCGCCCTCTCAATGATCTGGGCTACAACTCCCACCAGGATGGCTGTAGGATGCAGGAAGTGATGAGACCACAGTGGCGCTGGTTGGGGCTGGGCTGGGCTGATTTTTGCCTTTGACACCTGAATGTGTGTGTGTGTGTGTGTGTGTGTGTGTGTGTGATTAAATTGCGTAGTTTATAGCAGAGTTAATAGCTTGGAAGCTGGATCTACCCATTTGTAGTCAATCTCTTTCACGCATGTATCACTAGAATTGCTTAAAAAGAAGCAAATGAAGCACACTGAGGTTCCTTTGGTAAAGAAAGAAAGGTTATTTCCTTGCAGTTTCTTCATATTTACAAGGTTGACCTTGGATTCTAAGTCTCCAGCCTTGGGGCAAGTGTCATGGCTGCCTCATGCAGGGGAGAATGAGTGAGCTCAAGAGGAAGGAGTGGAGCTTGGGGGTTTGGTGGGTTTCCCACCTGACTATCTGTTAGTCTCAACACTGCCCTTTGCTGACTGGAGGAATCCAAGGTTGCTTATTGTTGTTGTTGTTGTTCAGTAGTCATTTAGTCGTGTCCAACTCTTCGTGACCCCATGGACCAGAGCACGCCATGCACGCCTGTCTTCCACTGCCTCCCTCATGCTGGTAGCTTTGAGAACACTGTCCAACCATCTCGTCCTCTGTCGCCGCCTTCTCCTTGTGCCCTCCATCTTTCCCAACATCAGGGTCTTTTCCAGGGAGTCTTCTCTTCTCATGAGGTTGCCAGAGTACTGGAGCCTCAACTTCAGGATCTGTCTTTCTAGTGCTTTTACCCAATGCTTATACAAACAATGTCACTAATGGGCACCAGTAGACGGTGGGCTGAGCCCCAAACCAAAAGGTGGGTGGATCCCCTGCCACAGTGGGGTGGGTATTTAATCTGTTTTGTTTCATCTACTGTAGCCAAAGTCTTTTAGGATGAAGCTAAAAGATGCTACTATTAGTTGGGGTTTTTCTTTCTTTTTAATGACTCATTTTGAATTAAAATGTTCTTCAATACAATATAACAAATTAGATATCCATTTAGAAAGGCACAGTCACACAGTGCTGTAGATAATTGACAACATTATAAATACATCAAATTCAGGTAGCACATGAGCAGCTAAATTGAGTCGTCCTGTAAAGGCATTTGCAATGATCAATAAAGGCACTTCCCTTGCATGGAGGATCCCTGGAGATCTCTCGTTTTTTTCTCCAAATCCCAGCTACTGTCATCTATGCAAGCAGAAGCGTAGGAATCATAGAACTGTAGAGTTGGAAGGGACCCCAAGGGTCATCTAGTCCAACCCCCTGCAATGAAGGAATTAACCAATCAAGCCTTTTATTCATATACCACCTTTCCAAAGTTAAAACCATGCTCCAGGTGGCTTAAACCTGGTTCCACACTTGAACAGCTCTTACTATCAGAAAGCTCCTCGTTTTGGAATCTCCTTTCTTTTGATTTTGATCCATTGGTTTGAGTCTGGCCCTCTGGAGCAGCAGAAAACAAGTTTGCTCCATTTTCCACACGGCAGCCCTCCAGATATTTGAAGGTGGCTATCATATCCCCTCTCGGTCCGGAATATGGGAGGCCTCAGCCTCCCTTCCATGTCCCCACACAACCCATATTATCTGTTGAAGAGCTGCTTTGAGGGAGACAGTGGAGGAGCCCTTGTAAAGGGAAGAATCATGCCCTAAATTCTTGAGCAACACGAAATGCACAGCCTTCTTGCAGAACATCCTCCCTATACTTAGGGGATTA
Source organism: Lacerta agilis (assembly GCF_009819535.1). Lineage (NCBI taxonomy): Eukaryota > Metazoa > Chordata > Lepidosauria > Squamata > Lacertidae > Lacerta > Lacerta agilis. The sequence goes on from NC_046322.1 coordinate 2,145,209, forward strand.
CATTAATTCCAGCAACCCTGTTATCAGCCATGACTTATTTACCAATTGCTGTGTTGGAAGTAACGCTCCACTCCCATTTCCATGTCTCTAGTAATCTTGCTGCCATCGGTAGGTGGGAAGCAACGCAAAACCTCTTCGTCTTGTTATCCAATTCCTTTTCATTCTGGAGCCAGCCTACAGCTTGAGTGGCACCGAAATTGCGCAGAGGGCGAAATTACACTTGCAAAGTCTTTGGAGGAACTTCTTCCCTTTGACAGGGTCCAATATATGCTGCCCATTTCCATTTCTTCCTCCTACCAGTTTCGCACTCAGGTTCTTAAGAGTGAGTGGCAGGCAGTGACTTCACTCGGCTGGATAACTGGGGTTAATTGTGTGTGTATTATGTGTTAGTTTAACTCTTTCCTTGCCAGCCACTTCGCTGCTCAAAACCACACACCCCGCCCCTGCCCAAGACTGTTTTATTTTCCTAGGCAGGAAATAGAAATGGGGACCAGTCAGCAGACGAAAAGCAGTTGGAGGTGTGGTGACTTTGAGCAAGGGAAGGGTTAAACACTTAGTCTTCCATTTAACCTGAAACCATGCGAGTTTGCTTTGAGCTGATGTCAAAGAGAGAAACAATTATACGACCTGTAGATTCTGAAGGCGGCCCTGTATCAGGAAGTTTTTAATGTGTGATATTCTGTTGTGTGTTTGTACTTTCTGTTGGAAGCCGGGCAACTGAAAGACTGGGCAATCCAGTCAGATGGGCAGGGTACAAGTAATAAATTGTTGTTGTTCTTGTAGTTGTATTGTTATTATTAACTTTTCTTTTTTTAATATAATAAATTATCTATTAAGTTTCCATTTTGTACTATTAAAATACATTCATATTTCCCACATTGTTTGTTCAAATATACTATCAACCTCCCTTCCTCTCATCTCATGCTGAGAGGAATTAATTCTTAATTCTTTTTTATATCTTAGCATTAGATACTTCTTCCTTTTTACATTTATGTCCTTTCCATTGTCAAAAATTTTCACCAATATGTATAAAGGTATGTATAATCAACATTAAAGGTAAAGTGACCCCTGACCGTTAGGTCCAGTCACGGACGACTCTGGGGTTGCAGCACTCATTTTGCTTTACTGGCCGAGGGAGCCGGCGTTTGTCCACAGAGTTTTTCTGGGTTATGTGGCCGGCATGACTAAGCCACTTCTGGCGAACCAGAGCAGCACACGGAAATGCCATTTACCTTTCCACCGGAGTGGTACCTATTTATCTACTTGCACTTTGATGTGCTTTCAAACTGCTAGGCAGGCAGGAGCAGTGACTGAGCAACGGGAGCTCACCCCGTCGCGGGGATTCGAACCGCCAACCTTCTGATTGGCAAGCCCTAGGCTCTGTGGTTTAGACCACAGTGCCACCCGTGTCCCTGCATAATCAACATTACAAGTCTTCTAAATAAGTCCTGCCAGTATTGTTAATTGCTTGCAATTGTCTTTCATATATTGTATAAATTTACTTCAGTCTTTTTGGAACGTTTGATCACGCTGGTTTTAGAGTTTCCCCGTCAGTTTTATGATTATTCACTTTTCAGCCACTGAGAAGAAGTCTTCTCTGCTTTGTGCTGATAGGAGTCCATCAGAGTGAAAGGAGGTGAGTCAGCCATTGAGGACGGGCTTCTAGGGCCACTATGGAGAAAACCTATGGGAGGAAGACTGGAGGAGTTGTTCTATACACTCCGAAGATAAGCATTTAGGAACATTGAAAACGCAAGGTGCTGTGGTTTCAAGAGAATGGGGTGCAAGTTCTGTTCCATACGATGGAACTTCAAGGAGAGCACAACTTACATCTCTCTGAAAGAAGATATTGAAGCACTCCGAACCGTTTGCCCATGTACATGCACAGAAAATATAAAATCTTGCTAAAAGGCAACACATGGACACCTGCACTGATTCTTGTAATGCATTATTATTATTATTATTATTATTATTATTATTATTATTATTATTATTAGAAGGGACATGTCTGTGAGGGGTTGAGGCTCTGAGTCTCATGAAGAGACCCTGCACTTCTGAATTTGCCATTCCACTGCAACTGATGTGTATATGTACGTTTGAAGAAGCAACCATTCAGAAATGCGGGAGGGAATGGCAGGGCAACTGAGCAGGTGTCAACTGAGTTGGGGGTCAATGGCACCTTGAGGTGGGGGTGCAGGGTCCCTTCCCCTCTGAGGTTCTGGTGTGGGGCTTTGCATCAGCAAGCTGTTATGAAGGTCTTGTGCAATAGGTGGTACCTACAAGAGAGCTCAGTCCGGAGAATTTTGAGTTGCCCATCCAATGAGCATCTTCTACCTTCATTTCCAAACCCTGCAGCTATTAATGAAAGTCCTGCATTTCAGGGGATTAGAAGCCCTCAATTCAGGGGATTAAAAGCAGGTGGCACTGTGGGTTAAACCACAGAGCCTAGGGTTTGTTGATCAGAATGTCGGCAGTTCAAATCCCTGCGACGGGGTGAGCTCCCGTTTCTCGGTCCCTGCTCCTGCCAACCTAGCAGTTCGAAAGCATGTCAAAAAAGTGTAAGTAGATAAATAGGGAAGGTAAACACTGTTTCCGTGCGCTGCTCTGGTTCGCCAGAAGCAGCTTTGTCATGCTGGCCACTTGACCCGGAAGCTGTGCACTGGCTCCTTCGGCCAGTAACGCGAGATGAGCGCCGCAACCCCAGAGTCGGACACAACTGGACCTAATGGTCAGGGGTGCCTTTACCTTTACAAAACTGCTCAGTCCAGAGAATTTTGAGTTGCCCATCCAATGAGCATCTTCTGCCTTCATTTCCAAACCCTGCCAGCTATTTATGAAAGTCCTGCATTTCAGGGGATTAAAAGCCCTCGAATTTAGTGTCGTTTGAAAAGAAGAAGCTGTCACCTTTCGTTTGCCTGTGAAGTGTCAAAAGTGTTCCTCCAAAAGCAGATTTATTGAAAAGAATTACATTTCCCCTCGCGCCCCCCCCCCCCCAAAAGCCACTAAATGGTTTGTAGACTTTAAACCAAATTCTCGATGCTCGGGGTTTCATAAAAGATATTTCTTTACAACACAAACACGCTTTGACTTAAATGATAACTGACAGGCGCTCTTTAATCCCATATTCAGCCTGAGATTTTAATCATCAAAAATGTACCAGGCGCAAACAGGAGGTTCCCTCAGAAACCTTAACTGTGCCCTTGTGTGTATGCGTGCCTGCCTCACCAAGGCCCTGCGGCTCTTGTGTTCAATCAAAAGTTTATATTACAGGCAAAGGTGTAATTTCAACATAGAGCGCAAACCCACAGGGGGGACTGCAAATGCAACATCATAGAGGCAGGGTGAGGAGGGGGACTAATTAGACTTCGACAATAATCAAGCGATTAAATTCAAATGATAAAAAGGGAGGAAAACAGAATCTTGTTTATCTTCCTCTGTGTGGATGAAGGGTAACTAACTCTGTTAAGGGTCACAGAATCATAGAATCGTAGAGCCTGAGGGTACACCAAGGGTCATCTAGTCCAACCCCCTGCAATGCAGGAATCACAGGTAAAGAATCCCTGGCAGGTGGCTGTCCAACCTCTGATTGAAAACATCCAGTGAAGAAGAACCCACCACCAATGCCTTCCGAGGGACCCTGTTCTGCAATCAAACAACTCTTACTGCCAGAAAGTTCTTCCTCATATTGAGTCACAATTTGAATCGGTTGGTTTGGCTCCTACCTTCTGGAGCAGCAAAAAACAGGCTTGCTCCATCAGCCATGTGCCAGCCCTTGAGATATTTGAAGATGGCTATCCTATCTCCCCTCAATCCAGGCTAAACACCCCCAGCTCCTTCAACTGTTCCTCATCAGGCTTGGTTTCCAGATCCTTGATCATCTTGGTTGCTCTCCTCTGCACACCTTCCAGCTTGTCAATATCCTTCTTAAATTGTGGTGCCCAGAATTGGACACAGGACTCCAGGTGTGGTCTGGCCAAGGCAGAATATTGTGGGACTATGACTTCCCTTGATCTGGACGCTAGACTTCTGTTGATGCAGCCTAGAATAGCATTAGCCCTTTTTTGCTGCTGCATCACACTGTGGACTCCTGTTAACCTTGTGTCCCACTAACACCCCTAGATCCTGTTCAAGCCAAGTGTCCCCCGTCCTGTAACACATGCCTTTTGGCTGCCCGGGGTGGCAGCACGGAGACACCACCCTGTGGGCGGGCGTGTCATGATGTCATGATGTCGGATGGACTGCGCATGCGTGGAAATGCCGTGCATGCCCAGTCCATCCAGGCCGGCACTGCTGCTCCTGCGGTGACCGGGTGAGCTGCCGAGCAAGCGGTGGCTTGTGGGGCTGCCCTGGCCATCCGTAAAGCAGTACGGACGGGTGGCAGGTGGCGGGGCTCGGTTTGGGGAGGGGCCGGCGAGTGTCACCCCTCTCCCCTGGAACCCGGGGCGCCCCACCCTTGCTATGCCACTGTGTGACAGACCACTCAGCATGTTGGCTAATCTACTTTATTTACACATAATACATATAATATATATAAAATACACACAGAGCTCTGCAACATGGCTCCCTCTCTCTCTAGCTTCAGGCAGAGAAGAGAAAGAACAAAGGAGAACAGTCCCACTTCAGGGAACACAATAAGACAAACATCCTGTGTAGGTCACATCCCATATGCTCACTCCCCATATTTCCAGGCCAGGGATGCCAGAGAGTAGGGCGGGGAAGGTCTCTCTCTCTGACCGCAGAGAGCCTCTGCCCATTGAATCAAGCAATGTTGAGGTGGCAGCTTGATACGTTTGATTCGTTGGACAACCTGTCCCCTGCAGGTGTTCCAAACATCTGGAGGGCACCAGGTTGGAGAAGCCTGTGCGAATGTTTGCCTCACCTTGGCTGTCTCCCTCCAAGGAGCTTTCCTCAGTAATGATCCTCTGGATTTCTAAACTGTTCCTGATGTCCCCCAGGGGCCTCTGGGTATATATACATAATTAAGAAGGAATTCATGAGCAAGATAGCTTTGAAAATATGTATAAGTTCATTGCCTGCATTTCGGTGGAGTTTGACCTTCTGCGAGGAGCTGGACGTGTCTAGTGTGCAGCCGAACTGCACACCTTTGTACTTCAGTCTTTGATATTATTTTCACTCCATGCAGCATCGGTCAGTTTTGCTAAAGGCTCCAGGCTGCAGTCTTCAGAGTAAGACTCCCCAAATTCAGCAGGATGTGCTTCCAAGCCAGTGTGCAAAGGATGGAGGCTGCAGAATGGTAAAGATGGAGATTTCGGGGAATGCAGCTGGGCTGCACAGCTGGGAGCATATCCTCCCTTGGAGCTGTGAGCCAGCTGGTGGGAATGGTGGGGGTTAGATTCCATCCCAGCCCCTGCCAAACTAGTGACCAACATTTGCCACCTGTCATGGATGCTTTAGCTGAGATTCCTGCATTGCAGGGGTTGGACTAGATGACCCTTGGGTCCCAACTCTTATGATTCTTTGATTCTATGATTTGGAGAGGGGAGAGACTTCATCAGGCAAGGCTTTCTTCCACCTGCCTTGCTCCACCCTCTAGTCCAGGGGTCAGCAAACTTTTTCAGCAGGGAGCCGGTCTACTGTCCTTCAGACCTCGTGGGGGACGGACAGACTATATTTTGGGGAAAAAAATGAACAAATTCCTATGCCACACAAATAACCCAGAGGTGCATTTTAAATAAAAGGACACATTCTACTCATGTAAAAACACGTTGATTCCTGGACCGTCTGCGGGCAGGATTTGGAAGGCGATTGGGCCGGATCCAGCCCCTGGGCCTTAGTTTGCTTACCCATGCTCTAGTCTCTGTTTCCCAATTTGTATTGTATTATTTTATGTAATGTGGGACCCAGGTGGCACTGTGGGTTAAACCACAGAGTCTAGGGCTAGCTGATCAGAAAGTCGGCGGTTCGAATCCCTGCTACGGGGTGAGCTCCCGTTGTTCGGTCCCAGCTAGCAGTTCAAAAGCACGTCAAAATGCAAGTAGATAAATAGGGACCGCTCCGGCGGGAAGGTAAACGGCGTTTCCGTGCGCTGCCCTGGTTCGCCAGAAGCGGCTTAGTCATGTTGGCCACATGACCCGGAAGCTGTCTGAGGACAAACGCCGGCTCCCTCGGCCTATAGAGCGAGATGAGCGCCGCAACCCCAGAGTCGGACACGACTGGACCTGATGGTCAGGGGTCCCTTTACCTTTTTATTTTATGTAATGTGGCTTGCCATTGTTTTATCGATTATAGTTTAGAAGTTATTTATTGTAACTGTTAAGAGTGAATTTCTGTTTAACTTTTATATGCTGACATTATTCTAATGAATGTTGAATGTTACTTTTTTATGTAGGTTGCTTATTTTAACGTTGTGTTTTATTATCAGTTTTTTGTATTGCATTAGATTGTTATAAGATGTACATTTTTTTTTTTGTTTCTTCAGCTTGTAAACTGCCTTGAGTATTGTAAGATAGAAAGACGGTATACAAATTAAAAATGATGATGATGATGATGATGATGATGATGATGGAGATTCATTCCCCATGTCTGCAGTCATGGGATTGTTGTCTATCACATGACGTTGTATGTTTTCATTCCACAGAGTGGGAAGTGACGGAGACAGGGTGTTTGTCTTACGGTGTTCCTTGAAGTGGGACTATTGTCCTTTGTTCTCTCTCTTTGCTGCCTGATGCTAGAGAGGGAGGGAGCCGTGTTGCAGTGCTCCGTGTGTGTTTATATGTAAATAAAGTAGATTAGCCAAAACACTGAGTTGCTGAGGGTCTGTTACGCATGCTGTGAAGACTCTGCGGATCTCTAAGTGTGCTGATGCTTTTTGGCATTAGTCGCTGTGATGTTCAGGCAGAAGAAAGCTTTTGAAGCTCCCGGACGATCAACCAGGAGGAAGAGAACATGCCAGTCAGGCACGTGTCTCTGCCAGGGTCCTACACAAGAGCAGGACGCTCCTGCCAACATGTTGGGGAGATGATCCTGCAAGAAGCTGCAGGTGCCCAGCTCTGCACCATTCTTAAAGATGTAACATTACACCCAGATTATATACTGAGAAGCAAGTTAGTTCACTGGTGGGAAAGGAGTCGTAAAGCTTCAGATCAGGCAGGCTGCATTTCAAATAACTCTGCTGCTCCAGATGGGAGGATGCAATCCAATGGATTCAAATTGCAAGGAGGGAGATTATGACTAAACCTTAGGAAGAACTTCCTGGCAACAAGAGCTTGTTTGACAATGGAACGGTCTCCCTTGGAAGGTGGTCGATTCTCCTTCCTTGGAAGTTTCTAAGAAAAAGCTGGGTGGCCAGCAACGCAGGAGGTGGGGTTAGATGAGGCTTGGTGGTCCCTTTCAACTCTACAATTCTATGATTCTGTGCCATCAGAAGGTGATGGACTCTCCTTCATTGGTGATTTTTAAACAGAGTCTGGATGGCCACAAGTCAGGAAACCTTTAGCTGTGATTCCTGCACTGCAGGGGGTTGGCCTAGCTGAGATCCCTTCCAATTCTACAATTCTATGATTCTGTCCACATTCTGGGTCAACGATGGAAGCAGAAAACAGGTTGCCACATGTAGAGGAGGGGCATTAAATGTCTAGAAGGAAGGGAAGTGATAAAGGGAGGAGAAGGAAAGATAAGAACATTTATTTATTCAATGTGTAAAGCAACTTGAAGGTTCCCGGGCAGAATACAACCACTTGCATTTCCTTTCAAATGATATATTAAAATATAACATACCAGGATAACTGGCTTTGGTTAGCTGTGCTCTGGTTAGGCTGGACTACTGCAATGCACTGTTTGTAGGTCTGGTCTCGGAGACAGTTCAGAACTGCAGCTAGCGAAGAACATGATGATTGGATTGTTAACTGAGACAAGAAGTCAAAAACATGTAATAATGGCTCTGGACCTATAAAGCTTTATATGGCCCAAGACCCCTGTACCTTAAGAACTGCCTTTCCCCATATCAATGGATCTGGACCCTAAGAGCACCACCTGAGGCCCTTAATTTTTATCTTGCTTTTCATGATCTTTTTACTAAATGCTCTTATATTCTTATCATTTTTATACCAATTTTTCTTTCAAATTACATCTTACACTTAATTAATTTCCATATTGTTGTTTCTTAAACTTTACTCTTGTTTTCTTAATTGCAAGCTTTTGCTCAAAATCTGCTAGTGAGTCCAGCTCTTTACAATGTTTCTGTATATACAACACAAACAGTTCTCACTCTTTTTTATTGTCATTGACGCGGGTGGCGCTGTGGTCTAAACCACAGAGCCTCTTGCGCTTGCCGATCAGAAGGTCAGCGGTTCGAATCCCCGCAATGGGGTGAGCTCCTGTTGCTCGGTCCCAGCTCCTGCCCACCTAGCAGTTTGAAAGCACGTCAAAGTGCAAGTTGATAAATAGGTACCCCTCCGGCGGGAAGGTAAACAGCATTTCCATGCGGTGCTCTGGTTCACCAAAAGTGGCTTAGTCATGCTGGCCACATGACCCGGAAGCTGTCTGCAGACAAACGCCGGATCCCTCTGCCTATAAAGCAAGATGAGTGCCGCAACCCCAGAGTCGTCCGCGACTGGACGTAATGGTCAGGGGTGTTGTTGTTGTTCAGTCGTTCAGTTGTGTCCGACTCTTCGTGACCCCATGGACCAGAGCACGCCAGGCACCCCTATCCTCCACTGCCTCACCACTGCCTTAGGGTGAGGGTTAGGATCATCATGGATCACTGCCTTGTTGTGGCGAAGGGGCTTGAATAACTCAGGGAAGTTATGAGCTATGCCGTGCAGGGCCACCCAAGATGGACAGGTCATAGCGGGGAGTTTAGACTAAATGTGATCCACCTGGAGAAGGAACTGGCAAGCCACTCCAGTATCCCTGCCAAGAAAACTCCATGGACAAAGACAACAGCCGTCCTGCTAGTTTGCCACAATAAATGAGCTGTCATCAGAAGCAGGCAGCTGCAAACAGGCTGTGTTCTCTTGGCTGCGTGAGATTCAGAAGATCCTCAGCTTCGTTTGCTGTCCATCTTCACCAATGATAATGCTGATCTTATAATTTATTTGCTTGTTGCCTTATAATTCCCCAGGGATGGAGAACTAACTTGCCCTTTCCCCCTCCATACCTGGTTTGAAGAAGGTCTTATTTATTGCAATATCCAAAACACCCATTCTTTGCGAGTTTCCAAGTGCAAAGACAAACCTATGCAGCTACAATGACGGTCGTTCCAGATATATATCAAAAGACACAGTTGTTGGGCTCTTGCAAAGTATGGTTTTGCCTGGATTTGCCAGTATTCCAGGACTTAAAGTACTATCAACTGCTCTGTTGTGCTTCTGTGCAATCCTGATCTTACTATTCCTGGCATTGTTTTCAATCTCTCTGCAACAACCTTTCCTCTGCTCTCCATCATTTTACCTTTACCTTTACCTTTATTGTCATTCTCTCTGAGTCTTCCTGTAAGTTTCACCATTTCTGCATATTCCATAAGTTTAACTTGCCATTCTTCCTTCGTTGGTATCTTGTCAACCTTCAATTTTCAGGCTAGTAAAATCCTAGCCGCTGTTTTAGCATACATGAATATCTTCTTCCACTCTTTTGGCAGTTCTTGTCCTATAATACCTACCAAAAAACCTTCTGGCTTTTAAACAAAAGTTATCTTGAACATCTTCTTCAATTCATTACAAATCATTTCCCAGTAATTTTTAATTACCTTACAGCTCCAACAATGCAGGAATCTTTTGCCCAATGTAGCCTCCTAACTCTGGAACACTTTTCCCGAGGGAGGCCAACTTTGCCATCATTTGGCACCACCAGGCAAAGAGGCCTCCCCCCCCCCCAGTGATTTGGCCAGCATCACTGCATGGATGCTTCTACTTTGACTAGGCTTTTGTTTAGCTGCAACTCCTGCGTTGCAGGAGGTGCCTTTCAACTCTACAATTCTGTATGTTTTTATTGCTGTATTTTCTTCTGGTTGCCAATCGCTGTGGGCATTTTTGTTGTTGGTAGTAGCAATGCATAAAACCAGCAACATTGCTGTAAACCTGCAACATTACATAAAAGTGTGAAACCAAGTTCAGGCCACGACTTTGCTGAGTAGGACGTCCGTCCTGAAATCAACTGACCAGGGAGTTGACAGCCTAGAAGTCACCCTGTCCTAAATCAACGCAACTGGAACTAATTGTGCCAGCGCTTTCTTGCTTTGAGGTGTCCCTCTGCTAGCTGTCCCTCTTCCCCCCACCCTATTTTTAGCAAAGCCAGTATGCAGAGGTACGAACCGCTCCCTAACCTGTCCTGCAGTACTAAGGTCATCCAAACCAGACAGAGATGTCACTGAACGAATCCAGTGGTGTTGGCAAACGAAGTAAATTCAGCAGAATCATGCATGGATGCATAAAATCATAAAATTGTAGTTGGGTGGTACCCCCAAGGGTCATCTAGTCCAGCCCCCTGCAGTGCAGAAATCACAACTACTAAGCTGCTAGGTGACCTTGGGCTAGTCACACTTCTCTGAATTCTCTCAGCCCTACTCACCTCACAGAGTGTTTGTTGTGGGGGAGGAAGGGAAAGGAGAATGTGAGCCGCTTTGAGACTCCTTTGGGTAGTCATAAAGTGGGATATCAAATCCAAACTCCTCCTCCTCCTCCTCCTCCTCCTCCTCCTCCTCCTCCTCCTCTTCTTCTTCTTCTTCTTCTTCTTCTTCTTCTTCTTCTTCTTCTTCTTCTCTGGAGATTTTTCTCTTTAACATTCAGCCGTTTTGTTTCTGCTTAACTGGTTCTTACCAGTTTTGTAGTCAAGCTGTATTCTTGCAAAAATGGCATTGCTTCACTCATTAGGGCATTTACAGAAATGCCTCGCCACTCTTCTCTGGAGGCCGGGCCTTCACCTGAGCTTCAAAATGCTGAAACACCAAGGTCAGTCCCTGAAATCTGCCAGTGCTACACCCTTGAACCAAGGCGTGTGTCCAGCCTGCTCTGTGGAACGTCAAGCAGTGCTGGTCCAAGACTAATGCATTTTTTAAAACCATTCTCCATCAATTAATGAGAAAAGAAACTACAATGGAAAATTAGCAAAATCCTTACGCTTGCAGATTTGGAAGTTGGCTTCCAGATGGACCCAGACATCGATTCACAGCAGAGAGAACAGCAGCAGCATCCTTTGAAAGTCTTATCTCTCCTTAGCCTTGTGTTTCTTCACACTCAGAGCAGAAATTTGCTTTCTTTTCCAAAGAGGAAAACAACACCAAACACAAGCATCAAATAAAAGCAGCTGGGAACTTTGTTTCACTCTTGTTTTGTTTTATGAAACAAAACTCTCCACGGGCCACATGTTCCCTTTAAAATGACTGTGAATGTGATATGCAGTTTTGCCTGGGACTTGGGAGACCCGAGTTCAGATCCTGACTCGGTCATAAAGCTCATTGGGTGACTTTGGACCAGCCACTTAATCCCAGCCTACCCTTTCTCACAAGGTTGTTGTGAGGATTAAATTAGGAGGGAAGAAAACAACGTATGGTACTTCGTAGCTCCTTGGAGGAAATGGTAGGATTCAGAATAAATAAATAAAATAATTCCGTGTTGGATTTAGGGTAGGGTGGGCAGTTCCACTGAGGGGTGCAAAACTATGATGTTGTGCACTTGAGTGCATGCGCAGAATGGAAGGCAAGATTTGGGAGGGCACCAAATTTTGTCTTCTCTCAGGGAGCCATATTACCAAAGCCCTCCCCTGAAACGCTGGCTGAAGAACTGCACTGCAAAATTCAGACAAGTGTGAATTTCAATGGATGGTTCTGTTGTTCAGGTCACACACCACTCTGGAAAGTGTGAATCAAAACGGTTTATCTTTCAATGAACCAAAATCCCCCCTCATTCAGCACATAGTTAAACGATGGAACAATTGAATATATGGAGGGAAATTGTGTAACACTTGAAAACGTTGGCAGCATTAAGATAAATTCAACAGTGTAAACAAGTTCTGATGGATGCAATAATGGAATACTGAATGGTTTAGTTAATGTAGAATACGCTGGGATTTATGATGTACAAAATGAACCATGGAAGGAGAAGAAGGGAAGTTGCTGACGTTTTAAGGTTGTTTAAATGAATATTCTAAATTGTAAAACAGAAAATTTAATAAAAATCACACACGCGCGCGCGCACACACACACACACACACACACACTGGAACTCCTTGCCACAGGAGGCAGTGATGGCCACCAACATGAATGGCTTTTAAAAAAGGATTAGAGAAATTCATGGAGGAGGAAAGGGCTATCGATGGCTATGCTCCGAAGTTGGAGGCAGCAATGCTTTTAAATGCCAGTTTCTGGAAACCACATGAAGGCAGTGGGCTCTTGTGCTCAGATCCTGCCTGCAGGTTTTCCATGGGCATCTAGTTGGCCGCTGTGAGAAAAGGATGCAGGACTAGAAGGGCCATTGGTCTAACACAGCAGGCTTTTCATTGGATGGTTGCTGTTTTTTTAAGCAGAGGTTGGGTGGCCGCCTGTCAAGGATGCTTTAGTTGAGATTCCTGCACTGCAGGTGAGGATGGATTAGATGCCCCCCAGGACCCCTTCCAACACTGTTGTTCAGTCGTTCAGTTGTGTCCGACTCTTCGTGACCCCATGGACCAGAGCATGCCAGGCATGCCTATCCTTCACTGTCTCTCGCAGTTTGGCCAAACTCATGTTAGTAGCTTCGAGAACACTGTCCAACCATCTCATCCTTCCAACACTACAACACTAGAATTCGGTACAGTGGTACCTTGGGTTACAGATGCTTCAGGTTACAGACGCTTCAGTTTACAGACTCTGCTAACCCAGAAATAGTACCTCGGGTTAAGAACTTTGCTTCAGGATGAGATCATCCTCGGTCATAAACGGCCACAGACTGGTTTCCCTGAAGGAGCGTCTCCACCCACATCATTCAGCCCGGACACTGAGATCCAGTGCCGAGGGCCTTCTGGCGGTTCCCTCACTGCGAGAAGCAAAGCTACAGGGAACCAGGCAGAGGGCCTTCTCGGTAGTGGCACCCACCCTGTGGAACGCCCTCCCATCAGATGTCAAAGAGATAGACAACTACCAGACATTTAGATGACATCTGAAGGCAGCCCTGTTTAGGGAAGCTTTTAATGTGTGATATTTTAATGTATTTGAATTTTGTTGGAAGCTGCCCAGAGTGGCTGGGGAAATCCAGCCAGATAGGCAGGGTACAAATAATAAATATTATTATTATTATTATTATTATCAGAAATCGTGCGGGGGCAGCATGGCAGCAGCGGGAGGTCCCATTAGCTAAAGTGGTACCTCAGGTTAAGAACAGTTTCAGGTTCAGAATGGACCTCCAGAACGAATTAAGTTCTTAAGCCGAGGTACCACTGTAATTCCAATGTTCTTATGACTCAAATTCCTCCCCGTCCTTCCAAATGTTGCTGCAACGGAGATGTCTGAAAACACTTTGCCATGACTGGCGCTTTAATTGGCAGTTGGTCTCCTAATAATCCCTGGCACGGAATGTGTCTTTTTCACAGCTGCTGCCGATCAGCTTGACATTTCTCTCAGTCTCTTCCTGGTCCATCCCTTCTTCCCCACCAAACTTTAGGCAAACATAATAAGAGCCTGCTGGATGAGGCCAATGGCCCATCTAGTCCAGTTTCCAATTCCCACAGCAGCCAAGCAGATGCTCGTGGGAAACATGCAAGCAGGATTCGAACACAAGTGCACTCTCCCCTCCTGCGGTTTCCAGCAACTGGGATTCATAAGCATTGCTGCCTCCAGCTCTGCAGACTAGTAGCCATCGATAGCCCTCTCCTCCATGAATTTGTCCTATCCTCTCTTAAAACCATGTGAGCTGCTAACCTCCACTGCCTCCTGTAGCAGAGGGTTCCACAGTTTAACTACGTGCTGTGTGATGGTGTAGAAGAGTTTGGATTTGATATCCCGCTTTATCACTACCCGAAGGAGTCTCAAAGCGGCTCACATTCTCCTTTTCCCTTCCTTCCCCACAACAAACACTCTGTGAGGTGAGTGGGGCTGAGAGACTTCAGAGAAGTGTGACTAGCCCAAGGTCACCCAGCAGCTGCATGTGGAGGAGTGGGGAAGCGAACCCGGTTCCCCAGATTACGAGTCTACCGCTCTTAACCACTACACCACACTGGCTCCTTTTATCTGCCCTGTACATCCTTTTATCTGCCCTGAATCTTCCCACCTTTACTGAATGTCCCTGAGTTCCAGTGTTATGGGAGAGGATGGAAGTCATTTCTCTATCCACTTTCTCCAGAAGCTGGGACTTATTCCTTTTGCCTGCATGAGCACCCCTCTCAGCAGTGGCAGACTTGGGAATCTCAATTTCCAGCAGCACCCTGTGTGATGCTAAAACTCTCTGCCCCTCACCTCTCGCACCCCGTTCTGCAGCACTGTTGTGGTGCCCCCTGCAACATGGCGCCCGGTGTGGCAAAATGCTCACCCTACTCCAAAACCTCCTGTGTTCTCAACTGTGCTTGCTTTGAATTTTGAGCAACAAACGCCTCTTCACTGGGGGGGGGGGACCACTGACGGCGACACTTCTGAGCAATTGGAAGTCACGAAAACCACCGCATTTCACCGTTGCATTTCGCCAAACGGACCCACCATTTCCACGAGCTCAAAACTGACCTCGATAGAGAAATGTGCTGCGTAGCAACTGATTTTCCTCCTTTTTTGATATGAAAGGGGGTGGAAAAAAGCAGAGTCAGCAAAGAAATTAAAGTGGGGGTGGGGTGGGGTGGGGGGTAGAAGGAAGGAAGGAAGCCTGCAGAGCAAACTGTTGAATGTTTCAGAAATGAAAGCAAGCAAATGGAAGGTATTTCAGCTGTAACATCTGGGAGGGAAAGTGGCGGAGGGGACTGTTAATATACCTGAACATGTTGGGGAGGGGGGAGAAGCCCGAGTCTGAAAGGCTGACTAGCAATAAAAAATCCATTAGATATTTGTCCTCCCCCCCCCCCACCCCAGAGAGAGAGAGAGAGAGAGAGAGAGAGAGAGAGAGAGAGAGAGAGTCCTTAAGTGCTTTCTCTACCTCGGGTGCACACACAGAGAGCCCCCTCCCTGCCTCCTGCTTCTGTTGGCCGTCCCAACATGCTGCTTGGGTGCTGTCCAGAGCATCCTCTTAATGCGCCCCGGCAACGCGCCGACTTCATTAAGGGCCTTTCGATTAATGTCAGGGTGGACTCACTCTGCAGGCAGCATCCATCGCCAGGGCGATGGCATATTTAGCGCGAGGCCCTTAGCATAATCGGAATGGATGAAGCCACCTTGGGGAGAGAAGAGGAGACCGCTTTTAATAGACCCGTAAGTGCTGGCGGGATGAATATTTATGGTGCACTTCCTTTCCAAAGAGGGAGGGGGGTGCACAATGAAATATTCAGCGGGAAGCAGGCCAGGGAGGAAGGAGGCATTGGGGGAGGGCACTCTCTCTACTCCGGGGAAGCTATTTCACCTGTCCCTGCATCTATGGAGCTTCTTTTTTTTTGACAACATAAGTAGGTCCTGCTGAATCCAGCCAGTGTCGTGTCCAGCATCCTGTTTTCACAGTGCATTCTCCCTTCCTGTGGTTTCCAGCGACTGTTTTTTGGATACATCGCTGCCTCCGGCCATGAGGGGAGAGCACAGCCATCACGGCTAGCGGCAGTCCAGTCAGTAGCCCTCCACAGATTGGCCCAATCCTCTTTGAAAGCCACAAATGAGGCAGGACAAGTTGGCAGAGACCACACAGACACACAGGCCTCACAAGCATAGGCTGCAAAGCTGGAGGATCCCAACCTTAGCCCTCCACAGATCAGGCCCAGGCAACTGGGACTACAGGGAGAGGCCAGTAAGTTCTGCAGAGCACGTGGAAAATATGCTTATTGTCGGGAGAATCAGGAGAAAGAAACGAAAGTCCTTCAGTCCTGCAGGAGGCAGTGATTGCCACCAACTTGGAAGACACTGGGGGTCCCTTCAATCTCTACGATTCTATGATTCTATAGGCAGGGCCGTTCTTAGCCCCTTGGCTGCCTGGGGCGGGAAGCCAAGAGGCACCCCTGGGGTGGGGCATCGCGGTGCATGTGTGTGTCATAATGTCATGAAGCACGCGACGCCCGTCCCCGGGGGTGCTGGGCGGCGGCTTCGGGAGATTCCTGAAGCCGCCACCCGGCGCCGGCACCCGTTCGTGCCCGGCTGCTCGTGCCTGTGCAAGCAGCCGCAGCACAAAGGGGTGCTGGGCAGTGGATTCGGGAGTCTCTGCGGGCTGCAAAGACTCCCGAATCCGCTGCCTGGGCTCCCTTGGCGGAGTGCAAGTTGGGGCAGGGAGAGGGATGGGCCAGCGAGGAGAGGTGTAGCTCTGGTAGTACAAGCCAGCCAGCAGTGGAGCTCGGCATAGAGGAAAGGGGCGGGCCAGCGAGGAGGGGGTGGCACCCTACCTCACTGGCCCGCCCCTTGCCTCCATGCTGAGCTCCGCCGCTGGAAGGGGGGACTATTTTCGGCGCTGCTGGGGCGGAGCGGAAAATAGCCTTTAAACATTTTTTTAAAATAATAATATTTTTTTTTAAAAAAAAGTCCAGGGGGCGGGGCCAATGCCCGAAGTGTCACCCTCAGCAGGGGCGCTGCCCGGGGCCCCCGCCCCCTCCGCCCCCTTGCTACACCCCTGTCTATAGGTTTTTAAGCAGAGGTTAGGTGGCCATTTGTCATGGATGCTTTAGCTGAGAGTCCTGCATTTCAGGGGGTTGAAATGATATGATACTGTACGATCATATCTATCCTTTAAAAGAGGATTTAGATGAATTCACAGAGGAGCAGGAGGCTATCCACAGCTACTAGCCAGAATGGCTATGGTCTGCCTCCGTAGTTGAAGGCATACCAGTTGCTGAACTCCTGCTTCCAGGATTCCCCTTCGAATCCAACAGGATGCTGGACTAGATGGGCCATTGGCCTGATCCAGCAGCCTCTTCTTACCTTCTTTAGTGGAGATGCCACCCCAAGTCTGAGCATGCAATTTGGGATTTGGGCGTATTTTCACTTTCAAAAAAACCCTTCTCCTACCCGTCTGCAAAGAAAAGAAAAATGAAATGATAGGCAAAGTCTAGACTTTTTCCGGGGCTATTGTCAGTATGTGAAGTCCTCCTGCTGTTTGAGCCATTGTCAATACTTCTTTGAAGTGCAAAAGGAGGCTTGTAAAGATTGTTCTCTACCTGCAGCAGCATGGAATATTTGCATTGATAATGAATGCTCAGAAGAGGGCAGGGAGAAAACTGCCTTGAAGGGGCTTTCATTCAAGTTATATTTCTGGCCCGTTTTTGCTTCAAGGACATGCCTCCCAGGGTCCAATACTTGGACTAAGTTTAATGAAGAACTGTCAATCCAATTTATAAAGGGTCTCCCCCCCCCCGCACTCTACACAAACTTGAGGGCTGGAGGGACTACAAGGGTCATCTAGTTCAACCCCTACAATGCAGGAATCAGAGCTAAAGACTCCCTGAACAGGTGGTCATTCAACCTCCGTTTAAAAACCTCCAGGAAAGGAGAGTCTGCCACCTTGCAAGGTCCTAGAATCATAGAATGGTCGAGCTGGAAGGGACCTCAAGGGTCATATATACCTTGGCCTCAGCCCAATATACCCGAAGGAGCGTCTCCATCCCCATCATTCTGCCTGGACACTGAGGTCCAGCTCTGAGGGCCTTCTGGGGGTTCCCTCACAGCGAGAAGTGAGGTTACAGGAAACCAGGCAGAGGGCCTTCTCAGTAGTGGCACTTTCCCTGTGGAATGCCCTCCCATCACATGTCAAGGAAATACAAATAACTGTCTGAGTTTTAGAAGACATCTGAAGGCAGCCCTGTATTGGAAGTCTTTAATGTTTGAATGTTTGAATTAATGCTTTTGAATTCTGGTGCTGGAGGAGACTCTTGAGAGTCCCATGGACTGCAAGAAGATCAAACCTATCCATTCTCAAAGAAATCAGCCCTGAGTGCTCACTAGAAGGACAGATCCTGAAGTTGAGGCTCCAGTACTTTGGCCACCTCATGAGAAGAGAAGACTCCCTAGAAAAGACCCTGATGTTGGGAAAGATGGAGGGCACAAGGAGAAGGGGACGACAGAGGACGAGATGGTTGGACAGTGTTCTCGAAGCTACTAACATGAGTTTGGCCAAACTGCGAGAGGCAGTGAAGGATAGGCGTGCCTGGCGTGCTCTGGTCCATGGGGTCACGAAGAGTCGGACACGACTGAACGACTGAACAACAACAACAATGTTTGAAGTTTTATTCTGTTTTTAATCTTCTGTTGAAAGCTGCCCAGAATTGCCGAGGAAACCCAGCCAGATGGGCAGGGTAGAAATAATTGATGATGATGATGATGATGATGATAATTTCCAACTCTTGCAATGCAGGACTCTCATTCATTGAAGCAGGCATAGGCAAACTCGGCCCTCCAGTTGTTTTGGGACTACAACTCCCATCATCCCTGACCACTGGTCCTGCTAGCTAGGGATGATGGGAGTTGAAGTCCCAAAACATCTGGAGGGCTGTGTTTGCCTATGCCTGCATTGGAGGTTATTAAACAGGGTTTGGATGTCCATCTGTCAGGGTTTCTAAAGAAGTGACTCCTGCATTGCACAGCATTGGTCTAGAAGATGACCCTTAAAGCCGTGTTTCCTTCTGGACAGCCCGGACTACAGCTAGTACTCAGAGCAACCTCGGTCAGCTAGTACTTGGTCGACATCTTAATCAACTTTTCCTGCTTGAACTGGCTGCTGTTGCAGGGACTTTCTCAGCACCCCAGCCACTAATCCCCATGACCTTTTAATAAGCAGGATGGATGCTTTGACGCCGGTCCCTTTGAAGGAGCCCAGCGAACCCCTGGCTGGATTAGCGTTTTAGTCCATTTCATTTCTGTCTGGCTCTTGCAGCGAAGCTGTGCGTGGATATCTAACTAAAGACGGTAATTTGGAAAGGCAATTTTCCTGAATTGCAGGTACGGCGAGATGTCGGGAGATGTAACTGCTGGCTCAGGCAATCAGATGCAGAATAAACACCAAAGCGATTTAATGGATTCTTTTCATGCTTCCTTCTCTGTCCCCCCCCCCCCACACACACACTTTCCCAAAGCCTCTCTGAATGAAGCAAAATAATTATAAGCACAAAATGTCACCTCATTTGGCATAATCGTTAGTCTCGCCTCACTTCCCATCATGCTTATTTTACTGGTGGAAAATAAACATCGTACAAGAGAAGGCTAGCTGAGGTCTTGTGGGCTTAGGGAGACAAGGGACCAAAACTAAGAATATTGTTAGACGTCACGCCAATCTCCGAGTGGTGAGAGACTTCAGCGGTTTGCTTTGCTTGGAATGAAGGTCAGTGGGGACTGTGGGGTCTTGAAGACACATTGTTTTATTTAGACATCTATACAACCTGAGAATAAAATGGAGGGGAGTGGGAGGATAAATTATTAGATTATACTGAATTGGCCAGATTAAATGAGACAATTAGGGGGCAACCTAGACAAGTGCCCCAAAATATTCACCTGGACTTGTTTCGATTAATTTCTATAGGAGACTTTGCTATTTTTTAAGTCATAATTAGGAAAAATTGTAATAATCACAAATAAAAGAAACAGTGCACAAGAAGTAAATAAGGAGGCCATTTACAGGATAAAGGAAGTCTTTATTTTTAGATTATGTTTTCTTTGTGTAAGGGGATAGGAGTTTAATTTTGATAATTAAATTGTCAATGGTGGTGGGTTTGTTTGTATGTATGAGTTGTTGTGGACTATGTTGTAAATAAAGTAAAAAAGAATAAAATAAAAAATGGAGGGGCTAACAGCATTAATACCCTGACAGATCTTGCTTCTCCACCAATCACAGCTTTGGATCCAGCACGGGATCAAGCATGTCTCTCCGTTTCCATCTTCCAGCCTGTTTCTAGCTCACCCACCCACAACTCTCTGGCTTTCGTTCTCCTACCTAGCATTTGGATAAGGTTGGTTCAGGAAGGCTCACCTGTTCCTTCTATGGCACAGAGCAGCTTCTTTCGTTATGCTAATTGTGGTGCTTAATTAGTCAGCCAAAGCCACTGGCACGCTTGCTCTCATACAGCCCACCCCCACAGAAACAGGACACCAAGAACAGGAAGGGACTTATGGTATCGCCCAGACTGACCACTTCCCCAAAAATCCCTACAACCCAAGCCCTTCCTGGGCTCATTTGTATCTGGGTGTCCAAATATTTCATAACAAACTTATTGTTATGGTAAAGGGAGAAACTGACTTCTCACTGGAAAAACGTTGGGCTTTGCAATTTCATAGGAAATCTCATTTCTTGTCCTTTGAATCCATTGGTTTGGGTCCTACTCTCTGGGGCAGGAGAAAACAAGCTTGTTGCATCTTCCATGTGACAGCGCTCTTCTCTCATAAGGCTAGAAGTTGAGGCCTCCTATGCCCTCTAATGCAATTGAATGTCAGAAGTTGCAGGAACTACAAAAGGAAGTGCTTTTTAACATGTGATTGGTTAAACTATGGAAATTGCTGCAGCAAGTGATAGCCACCAAGTCACACAGCTCTAAAGGGTGTTTTGATGAAATCATGGTGGATAAAGCTATCAAGGGCTGTTGTTGTTCAGTCGTTCAGTCGTGTCTGACTCTTCGTGACCCCATGGACCAGAGCACGCCAGGCACGCCTATCCTTCACTGCCTCCCACAGTTTGGTCAGACTCATGCCAGTTGCTTTGAGAACACTGTCCAACCATCTCATCCTCTGTCGTCCCCTTCTCCTTGTGCCCTCCATCTTTCCCAACATCAGGGTCTTTTCCTTGGAGTCTTCTCTTCTCGTGAGGTGGCCAAAGTACTGAAGCCTCAACTTCAGGATCTGTCCTTCCAGTGAGCAAGGGCTACTAGTCACTAAAGCTCTATATTGCGTCCAACATCACCCTCTCTCTGGATACCAGCCTTGGAGTGATCTAGAATAGGTGAGTGCTACTGGGTTTATGTCCTGCTCTTAAGCACCTGGTTGGCCACTGTGGGAACAGAATAATGGATAAGATATGCCTTTGGTGTGACCCAGAAGAAATATAATGTTCTTTATGAGCCCAGTGCATCATAGAATTGTAGAGTTGCAAGGGACCCTGGGGTTCGTCTAGTCCAACCCCTTGCAATGCAGGAATCTCAACCATGATGGCCATCTAACCTCTGCTTGAAAACCTCCAAGGAAGGAGAGCATGAGATGTTTCCAACTCTCTGCTATTCTAAATTGGCTCTTCAAAGACTCCCTGATCACCACAGCATCCAGGAAAGGGGCCATGTGGAACAATGCATTCTTCTCTAGCAATGCTTGTGCCTCCCATGTAAGGAAGCATGTGAAAAGAACTCTATCGAAACAAGGCTCAGTTAAAATAGTTTGCTTGTGGTGTGCCTGTTTCTGCCTAGTTCAGGTTCTGCTTGGCTGTGCAGATGTTGACCCTCCATCCCCATATGTCTTTGCAGGATTTCATGGGAGATTACGATTCTAGACCTGCCCTTCCCCCTTTTGGCTAGGCAGTAAACCCTGGCAGTCGGGAAGAACAGATAGCCTTCACAGGGGGCCATCCAGCAGTGGAAGTGGGAAGGAATAAGGTTCAGATTCCAGGTAGTAAGATCAGGGTCAGGTTCTGCAGCACCATGGAGAGCTCCCAGGGAAGGTAGCAATTGATTGAGCATTAGTTTTTCTCATATGTCATCTGAGTGCTAGGAAATGCAAGGGAGGGAAACAAAGGAACAAAGGAACACAAGAAGAGGCTGCTGGATCAGGCCAATGTCCCATCTAGTCCAGCATCCTGTTCTCACAGTGGCTGAGCAGAGGTCTGTGGCAAACTCATAAGCATCCTTCACTCCTGGGGTTTCCAGCAATTGGGATCTAGAAGCATCGGTACCTCTGACTGTGGAGGCAGTGCATAGCCATCATGGCTAGTAACCTGAATAGCCCTTTCTTCATCTCCTTTAAAAGCTACCCAAGCTGGTGGCCATCACTGCTTCCTGTGGGTGTGAGTTCTGCAGTTTAATTATTATTATTAATAATTTTATTATTTATATCCCACCCATCTGGCTGGGTTGCATTGTGTTAAGAAGTACGTTTTAAAACCCATCCTGTATCTTCTAACACTCAGCTTCATGGGATGTTATGAAGGAAGAAAGGAAGGGAAGGGAAGGGAAGGGAAGGGAGTTGGGAGGGAGGGAGGGAGGGAAGGAAGGAAGGAAGGAAGGGGCCACTGGATTTAAATTATGAGTGTTTCAGCCAGGCCCCCAGTCCTGCCTTTTTTTTAAATCTTGTCTTTTTTTTCTATTATTGAAGATTTTCTTGATTTACACAAGTGTGTGCAATGTCTCTCTCGTATTTTTTTCCATGTAACATTTTTACAAATCGGTTTTAGTTATTGAGACATTAGGGAGAGAAGGAGGGAAAGAGGTGGGAGCCCTGCCTTTTAATGTATTTTTAATCTTTGTTGGAAGCCACCCACAGTGGCTGGGGAAACCCAGCCAGATGGGCAGGGTACAAATAATAAATTATTATTATTATTATTATTATTATTATTATTATTATTATTGATTTGTATGATATGGATAGGAAGGATTTGTATGATAAAGTCACAGCTCTGCTGTCTCCTTTCATTGCAGAGATGTGCCTTTGTCCTGGGAGCCAGCCTCTCTTTTAGTCTTTAGCCATCGGTTTTGCCTCCTCTGATGGGATTTGGCTGTCGTAAAGGGAACCTCATGGGAAGGAGGTTAAAATTCAGCACACACATTGCAAGAGTCTCAGGCAGTGGGCCTGCTCTTTCCCTATGGAGGCTGACTGAAAATAAGGCCATCAGGAATGGGAAGCTATTTCAACTCCTCGGAGGCTAGATCAAGCTAGTTCAAAGCCCTTTTCTGTCTTGGTGGAAGAATCGCTCTTCTCCCAGGCTCAGGAGGAACGTCTGCAGAACATCCTGAGAGGAAGCCCCTTCCAGACCCTTAGGAAGGAGGGGGGTTGCAGTGGACACGAGCCCCACACGTGCGCAGGGGATGATTGCATCCCCTGCCACCACTGGCTGATCCCTGGGTGCAGTGCCCGGCTAGCTGACCGATTGGTACAGTGGTTGGGCGTGGCTGGCTGCATTTAAGCCAGCCCATGCCCAGGGCTCAGCCTCTTGCCATCGGACACCTTCCTGCTCACTTTCCTGCCCTCCCACCCTTTCGGTAGGCAGTTTCTTGACCTTGCTATGGACCACGGTTGGTCGCCGTTAAGGGGCCTGGTAGGAATTTTCCCATTAGGCAAACTGGCACCAGCCTGGTGGTTTTTGCCTACCTCGTAGCAACTCGTCACAACTTGGTTTTGGCGGTTAGGCATTGGTTTAGCTTAGGAAGGTTGAAGGTGGGGGGGGAGGTTCGGCCATCACCTCCCCCCAAGGGTTTGAAGGGTACTTCAGTATATGAGTCCGTGGGGCGTGTCCCTCTTCGAAGCCGTGGTTGGTGAGGGCCAAAGGCATGCCCCAGAACGGTAATCACAGGGTGAGTCCCTAGCTGATGTGCAGCAGCAGGGCTCTCACCCATTGGTGGTTAACCCTTCCCGGACTGCCAGCACAATGTGCTGGAGTCGGATATAGTCGGTAGTTCCAATGCTTAAGCCAATACCACTCAACATCCGTAACCAATAAAGTGGTGGCCTTTTTCATGCCCATTTAACCTTATACATTGCGTCCTGTGTCTTTATTTCACCTGGGGGGGGGGATCGGGTCTTAGACATGCAATATGGTGCAAAATAACATTGATTCTCCTTTCTTTTCTCAAATGTAGCAACTAGGAGGAAGGAGTGGACAAGTCATATAAAGAAGCCATCCTACAATCAACTGGTTGTCGGTATTTGCAATGAGTCCTGTGCTGTGCTTTGAAGACCCAGCAATCAGCTGATAGCCCAAGGGCTTTGCAGTTGCCACTGATCAGCTGACTGTTAGTGCCTGCAAACCCCCTTTGGGTGTAAAGCAGGTGGGTGTAGCTTGACCAAAATGGCCAGGGGAGCCTGGTTTCGACCTGCAGTTCAGAGGCTCCCACCCCTGTTTTAAGTTCTAAAACAGGATTATAGCCCACCCAGCTAAGTCACGCCCACTCTCAAGAGGCTTTGGCTGTGACTTCAAGTTTTTAGAAAAGGATCTGTTCCAGTCCCATTACCCCTAGACATCAAGAGAAGTCTACTGTCCCTATCAAAGAATAATATTGCTCTCTTCTGTTTTGATCAGACCTCACCTGGCATCCTATGTCCAGTTCTGGGTGTCACAATTTAAGAAGGATGTTGACAAGCTGGAAGGTGTGCAGAGGAGGGTGACCAAGATGATCAAGGGTCTGGAAACTAAGCCTGATGAGGAACAGTTGAAGGAACTGGGTATGTTTAGCCTAGAAAGGAGGAAACTGAGAGGAGATATGAGAGCCATCTTCAAGTATCTCAAGGGCTGTCACATGGAAGAGGGAAAAAAACATTTTAATTTTTTTTTGCTGCTCCTGAAAGATAGGACCCAAACCAATGGATGCAAATGACAAGAAAGGAGATGCTGAATAAACATCAGATGATGATGATGACAATTTTACTCTGGGAGTTGTTTGACAATGAGACTTCCTTGGAAAGCGGTGGATTCTCCCTCATGTGGGATGTAAAACGCAGGAGCAGTCAAACACAACATTGCTAGAGTGGACACAAAAGGCATCTTAGTCCACCAGCCGGATCTTCTTGTTTATTCTGGGCTGGGATGGACTTCCTCTATGTAACTGGAGATGGGTCTCACCTGGGCAGGTCAACACAAAACCACATCTTCCTCTTTTGGACCACACTCTCAAAGAAGCAAGACCGCTAGGATGTTCTCTTGGCTTCCAGCCAAGAGAACACAAAGGAGCTGTTTTCCCTTATGCAACAGTCTCCTGAGTAAATGGAACTTTTACTAAGTTTAAGTCTGCCGTCTGGGATCCAATTGTGAACAGATGATTTCTCGTGAGTAAATGTTTTTATGCTTTTATAGAAGACTGTGTAATGTCTTATTTTGAGAGGTATTAATGGGGAAAATACCAGGACATTTATTACAGAGGTTTTAACGAACCTGAGCAAGCTTTCCGCTGTGTGTTTTTAAAGGGGAATGAGAACTCTGCTAATTTCTGGGACTTGTAAACACAAGTTGGAATAGGATATCTTAAACAATATATCCTATCCTGCATCCCAAAACATTCCCACACCTCATTGGAAGCTTTTGAACAGAGGCTGGATAGCCATCTGTCAGGGATTCTTTAGCTGTGTTTCAACTCCACGATTCTATGATTTTTGCAGTCAAAAATACCCCCCCCCCCTGAGCTCAGTCCTCTACCCAGCCTGTGGTCTGATATACAAAGCGGAGAATTGAAATCCCGTTCTCTCCAATGGGACCCTCTGTAGGAGAACTTTGCAGGTGGTTTGTGCTATCTGCTTCTAAGCCCCCCCCCCCCCGGTGGCCCCAGCTCTGCTCTCATTAAATTGGTTTGCAACGCAATCCCCTTTCCCCTGATTTCCCTATGCCGCCATTCCTCTTGAAGGAGGCAGACAATCATTTGAATGCATTTCTTATTCCTTACACAACAAGGCAGGGGTGCCTCAAAATTGCTGCCCTTTCTTTTCGGAGCCCCGGATGAAATGACAGGAAATAATTACGCTCCTATCTGCGCCGAGAGCTGCTGGCTGGTGCGATGCCAGATACAAGTAGTTTGTTACTCTTGTTTTATCACTCTCAGCAGAAGTGGGCCTCAGAGATTATGCACTCAAGTATTGCTCGGGTCTTTATCACTGCATATTTTGGAAAGTAATTTCTGGTAATTATTATTTTTTTCTTCCAAAAGAAAAAAAAAACATCAATTAACCAGAAGGGTTTGTTTAGTCTCAGTGATGCAATAGATTAATCTCTTTTGCACAAGCTTCATTATAGACTGGAATTGACCGGGGGCCAGGATAGTTGATGGAAGCCAAGCTAAACAAGGGAAGAAATTGAGCCCCCCACAACTTGACAGAAACTGTTTAGAAGTACTACATAGGAACACATAAAAGAGCCCTGCTAGCTCAGAACAAAGGTCTGGGATCATCAACATCCTCGGATGCTTTTGAGAGGCAAACAAACAAAGCAGATAACAAAAAGCCTTCCTATATTGTTTACTCATCCCTGCAGCTGGTTTTCAGAGGTACATTGGGCTGGTCCAGTTGGCTCTCCCTTTGAGAAGATGATGCTAAATGTGGATTATAGGGACCCAGAGGGTCAGAACATTTGCGGCAGGTGGAGTCAAGGGACCAGGGAGAATTGCAGGCATTAGTTTGAACTAAAAGAAGACTCAAAATAGGAAATTCTTTCCAGTAGCACCTTAGAGACCAACTGAGTTTGTTCTTGGTATGAGCTTCTGAAGAAGAGTGCATGCACACGAAAGCTCATACCAAGAACAAACTCAGTTGGTCTCTAAGGTGCTACTGGAAAGAATTTCCTATTTTGTTTTGACTATGGCAGACCAACACGGCTACCCACCTGTAACTAAAAGAAGACTGATCGCCGAAGAATTGATGCTTTTGAATTCTGGTGCTGGAGGAGACTCTTGAGAGTCCCATGGACTGAAAAAAGATCAAACTTATCCATCCTTAAAGAAATCAGTCCTGAGTGCTCACTGGAAGGACAGTTCCTGAAGTTGAGGGTCCAGTACTTTGGCCACCTCATGGGAAGAGAAGACTCCCTAGAAAAGACCCTGATGTTGGGAATGATGGAGGGCACAAGGAGAAGGGGACAACAGAGGACGAGATGGTTGGACAAGCGACTAGCAGGCGTTTGGCCAAACTGTGGGAGGCAGTGAAAGATAGGCATGCCTGGCGTGCTCTGGTCCATGGGGTCATGAAGAGTCAGCCACGACTGAACGACTGAACAACAACAAGTTTGAACTAATGAACCAGGTCCCTAGAGTCTAGAGAAGCCCTCCTTGACCAGGGGTCCCCAGATGTAGTTAGACTACAACTCCTATCATCCCTTACCTGCTGGCTAAGGGGTGATGGGAGTTGTAGTCCCATGAAATCTGGAGACCCGAAGTTGAGAAAGGCTGCTGTAGAGGCTGGCAAGTGTCATGTTATCTAGTGCCTAAAATGCATCAGGTAAATGTCTCTAAAACCAGATAAATGTTTTAAAAAGTAGAATGGCAGAAATCAGAGGATATGGGAATGAGTCTTAAAAACCTCAAACTGAAATGCATCCAGTGCGAAGTATTTTAAAATGAATTGCCCTTGTCTAACAGGGTTCCTAGTTAAATAATGATGGAGGACTTTGCAAGAGAGGAGATGCTTTGCAGAGGTGGATATTGAGGAGGAGAGCAGGGCATAGCCGTCAACTTCCCCCTTTTTTGCGGGAAATTCCCTTATTCCAGCACCATTTCCCACTGCAAAAAAGGGAAGGTTGGAAGCTATGGAGCAGGGCCACCCTGCACAGAGCTGTTTCTCGACATGTCCTCGCTTGGCTGCAGGTCAAGCAAGATGCTTTTTGCTGAGAGGCGCTGTCTGGTCAAGCTGTGCTGATTCAATTATGGCAGGTATGAGCATGCCCAGAGGAAGCAGCTGTTTTTGCTCAGCTTTCCGGGCCTTTTATTTTTTTTTTTTTATAAGATTTTATTATTTTCTATTAAGGCAAAGGAAAAACATAGCATAAACAACAACATTAACAATACAAAAATACAATACATAAACACCACACACAAAAACACAATCCAACAATCACAGTAAAAAGAAACATATACAAACCTATAAACTAACACTTATCCTCTTGCTTCTCTTATTACTATCTTCTCTATTTTGGGGGACTTCCCCCATTCCCTCCACTGTCTTCAAAATCATTTGTATTTTCTAGGTAGCTTTGTATCTTATTCTATTCACATTTACTCAATTTTAATACACTTTACTTTACTTAATCATATCTTAACTAAGACTCCAAATCTTAACACATTTTCTGACAATTAGGTCTTTTACACCAGAATATCTTAATAACAGTTTTATCTAACATATACCTACTAAAGCCGCTATTCTAATTGATTCTGCTCAAATATTCAATTTTACTGATTTAACTAAGTGATCTTTAAATTTCTTCCAATCTCGTGACACCTTCTCCTCCCTCTGGTCCCGGATTCTGGCGGTCAGTTCTGCGAGTTCCATATATTCCATCATCTTCATCTGCCATTCTTCCACTGTTGGTATCTCTTCGCCTTTCCATGTTCTTGCCAGTAAGATTCTAGCTGCTGTTGTGGCATACATAAAGAACACTCTATCCTGACTGGGTATCTCCTCATTGGTTATGCTCAGAAGGAATGCCTCTGGTTTCTTACAAAAGGTAACCTTCATTACCTTCTTGAATTCATTGTAAATCTTATCCCAGAAAGCACTCACCGCTGGGCACAACCACCACATATGAAAAAAGGTACCTTTCGCATGTTTACATTTCCAACATACATCTGACATTTTGGTATTCATCCTAGCTATTTTAACTGGTGTCAAATACCATCTGTAAACCATTTTCATTATATTTTCTCTTAAACCATGACAAGCCGTAAATTTGATACCTTTTTGCCACAATCCCTCCCAGTCATCCATCATAATGTTATGTCCTACATCTTTCGCCCAACTTATCATTGACGATTTTACCAGTTCATCTTTCGTATGCCATTCTAGCAATAGATTATACATTTTGGAAAGGTTTTTAAAGTTCGATTCTATCAATTCTGTTTCCAGTTTTGATTTTTCTACTTGAAAACCAACTTTTTTGTCCATTTTGAATGTTTCATGTACCTGGTGATAATGCAGCCAGTCGGGGACCTGACTTTTCACTTGGTCATAGCTTTTTAGCTTAAAAGAGTCCCCTTCCTGCTGCAATATGTCCATATATCTTAACCAGTTTGCAGACATATTCGGTCTCTTATAGGCTTTGGCCTCCACTGGAGAGATCCATCTAGGGGTCTTTCTCTCTAACAAGTCTTTGTATCTATTCCAGACCTGATACAAGGATTTTCTAACTATATGAGACTTAAAAGTTCTGTGTATCTTAACCTTGTCATACCAAAGGTATGCATGCCAACCAAACATATTATCGTGTCCTTCCAAGTCCAATACATCGACATTCTCTAGTTTGAACCAGTCCTTTAGCCAGCAAAAGGCCGCTGCTTCAAAGTAAAGTCTTAAGTCCGGCAGGGCAAAGCCTCCTCTCTCTTTAGAGTCTGTTAAAATCTTAAACTTGATTCTTGGCTTCTTGCCCTGCCATATAAACCTTGATAAGTCCTTTTGCCATTTCTTAAAACAATCCAGTTTGTCCAGAATTGGTATGGCTTGGAATAGAAACAGCATCCTTGGTAGGACATTCATTTTTATCACGGCAATTCTTCCCATTAACGACAATTTCAATCTTGTCCATATCTCCATGTCTTTCTTTATTTCCATCCACAGTTTTTCATAGTTGTCCTTGTACAGGTTCAGATTCTTGGTTGTGAGATTGATACCTAGATATTTTACTGTTTTAACAAAATTGAGGCCAGTGCCTTCCTGTATTCTTTGAATTTGTTCTGCACTCATATTTTTTCCTAAAACTTTGGTTTTCTGCTTATTTAATTTGAAACCAGCTACAAGTCCAAATTGTTCAATTATTTCCAAGGCTCTGGGGACACTGCTTTCCGGTTCCTGCAGGGATAGCATCAAATCGTCTGCGAAGGCGCGTAGTTTGTATTCCTTCTCTCCCACACGGATTCCTTTTATCTGTTTGTCCTTTCGTATCATGTTTAGGAGGACTTCCAGGACCGTAATAAAGAGTAACGGGGAGATAGGGCATCCTTGTCTAGTTCCCTTTTCAACTTCGAACTCCTCCGATATCACACTGTTTACTATTACTTTAGCTTTTTGTTCTGTATAAATGGCCTTAATGCCATTCAAAAATTTTTCACCAACTCCCATCCTTTCCAAATTCTTTTTCATAAATGTCCAAGAGACTTTATCAAATGCTTTCTCTGCATCAACAAACAATAGTGCCGCATCTGTATTTATGTTTCTCTCCAGTTTTTCTAAAATATCCACAATAATTCTCGTATTATTGCTAATTTGTCTGCCTGGTAAGAAACCTGCTTGGTCTCTATGTATATAATCTTTCAACACTCTTTTCAGCCTTGTAGCCAATACATTTGCAAAAATTTTATAATCCACATTCAAGAGGGATATTGGACGATAATTTTTCATTTGAGTCTTGTCGGTATCAGGTTTTGGAATCAGTGTGATAAAGGCTTCCTTCCATGTCTCTGGTGCCCTATCTCCTTCTGGTATCTTGTTGCAAATTTCTCTTAATGGCTGCGATAGCCAGTCTTTCAATGTCTTGTAATATTTTGCTGTTAATCCGTCCGGTCCTGGAGCCTTCCCTAATTGCATGTTGTTTATTGCATCTTCTATCTCCTGTGTCGATATTGGGTGGTTGAGAGTAACTAATTTTTCCTCTGGGACTTTTTGCAATCCGTTCTTTTCCAGAAATCGGTCTATTTCTACTTCATCTATCTTCTCCTCCTTGTACAGTTGCTTGTAGAATCTTTGAAAACACCATCTGATTTCCTCCGGTTTCTCCACATTTTTTCCATTTACTACCAAAGTATTAATGACATTTGCCTTTTGTCTTTTCTTCAATTGCCAAGCTAGTAGTTTTCCGCACTTATTGGCCGATTCAAATGTTCTTTGCTTCATCATTTTCACTTTCCATTCAATGTCCTGATTCATGATATTGGCATATTGGGATTGCAAGTATTTGATTTCTTTTTGAATTTTGACGCATCTGGGATGTCCTCTTAATTCTTTTTCCTTCTCTTTAATTGATTTCAATATTCTCTCCATTTCTGCATTTTGTTGTCTCTTCTTTTTTGCTTTTTCACTAATGAGAAATCCTCTCATAACAGCTTTACTTGCATCCCAAGCAGTTCTTTTCTCCACTTCGGAACTCCAATTTATCTGAAAATATTCTTTCATCTTTTTTGCCGCTCTTTCTACTAGCTTGGTGTCTCTCATCAAAGCGTCATCCATTCTCCATCTGAAAGAATCCTTGGAAATCAGTTTTAAATTTAACTGTACCGGGTTGTGGTCTGAAAGAGTTTTGGGGCCGATTTCTGCCTTTTGTATTTTTGGAGCCAATTCGTTCGAAATCCAGATATAATCTATCCTCGACCATGACTGCTGAGGTTCACTAAAATAAGTTGCCTCTGTATCTGTAGGGTTTTTTAATCTCCAAGAGTCCACCAAATTCAAATTGTCCACCATTTCGAAAAATGTCTTTGGGAGTTTCCCATCGTTCGTTAATTTGGTTCTTTGAGATCTGTCCATTAATGTGGAAACTGCACCATTGAAATCTCCAAGGCAAACTAATTTGTAATCCAAGTAGTCCAGCAGCAGATCATGTATTTTCTTATAAAAAATTGACTTTCCATCATTTGGTGCGTAAAGTCCCAGAATCAAAAGTTTTTCGCCTTGTATGTTTATTTCAATTGCGATGTATCTCCCTTCTTCATCTTTAAAAAGCTGTCTTGGGCTATATTTCTCCTTTGCATATATCACTACTCCTCTCTTCTTGACCTTGTCCGATGATATAAACTCTTGGCCTAATTTTTTGTTCTGTAGTAATCTTCTATGACGTCGGGCTATGTGGGTTTCCTGTAAGCATATTATATCCAAATTCTTCTTTTCTATGCTGTAAAACACTCTGCGTCTCTTTGGTCTCTGATTCAATCCCCGGACATTCCATGTCATTAACTTGAGCGCCATTTTCCTTTCTTTAGCCTTCTCCTCCAGTTGCTTCTCCTTTCTTATCTTTCTCTGAATCCTGGCTTGGACTTGGTAGACTTGGTGGTCCCGGCGGTGGTGGAAATACCTCTGGGAACCTGTAAAATTGTGCTGGGTCGAGTGGTGTGCCTTTAAATTGTTCCAGGTGCTTGTCCAAAAACTTTTGCTTCTCCGCCAGGGACCTTATTCTTATCTTTTTTCCTTCGAATGTAAATGCCAGGCCTTCTGGAAATTCCCAACTGAAGGGAATTTTCCTTTTTCTGAGCTCAGTTGCCAAGTCGTTGTAAGGAACTCTTTTGTCAAGGAAAAATCTGGGGATATCCTTATAAAAAATTACTTTGTTCTGCTCTACCACCAGGTTGTTTCTGTAATGCAAGTCCAGAAAAAAGTCCCTATCGTGTCGATCGTGACACACAATCAAGCAGTCACTAACTGTTTTGTTACTTTTCTTTCCTCTGGAACCTCTTGGGCCAAATCTGAAGGCCTTCACTATGCGCGCTGAGACGTTAACTTCTTCTACCTCCCAAAATCCTGAGAATAGGTTCACAATATAGGCTTTTAGGTCTTCCCCTTCCAGTTCTGGAAGACCCCTCAAGCGGATGTTGCCCTCTCTCTGATGTAGCTGCAGAAACGCGAGAGACTCTTCAACAGTTCTCTGTCGTGTTCCAATATTCTCTATCTGTTCCAAATCCAAATTATCCAATTTTTCTTCCACCTTTTTTATTTTTTCCTTAACCACTTTAAATTCCTCTGAGTCCTTTTTCAAGGTGGTCACCTCCTGCCCAATCCTGTTAATTTCTTCTCTATTTTTCTTTACGTTCTCCTCAATTTGCCCAATTGATTTTTCCAGGGTCTGCGTAGAATTTTTAATATCAGCTTTTATATCAGCTTGCAATTTTTCTATTGCTGAATTCACTGCTGTATTTCCTGATGAAACTTGATCTTGTGTCTGCTTCAACCCGTCAGTAACGCTTTTCAGTCCTGCAGCAATTTCTGCCACACTAGCAAACAATTTCTCCATTTGTTCCTGCAGAGTTAGGGAAACAGATCCTCTTTTTTGTGCAGAGCTAGCACCAGTTGTTTTTGATCTAGTGTCCATGTCCTGTGAGCTCTGCAATTGTAATCTCAAGGTCACTCCAGTTGCTGTGGTAACAATCTCAGACATTCACAGCAGAAGGCCAACAGTCCCAAAAGTAAACACCAGGTGGCCAGCAGCTCAGTTCTGAGGACAAAGAGACTGCTGAGCCAGGAGCCCACACCAGTCCCAAAAATCCAGCTTTTAGGCAAAGAGTTAAAGTTTTTCCAAATATAAATTCCTTAAAGCCAAGAAGGATTTATTTTCATATAGCCCAAGTCAGTAACAGTTTCTAACTTGCAGTGTTACCGCCAAAGTCCATAAAGTAGCTTGTATCTGGTTACAAAGAAGTCAAAATGTCTCCACTGGTAAACAGTCACTGAGACACCAACAAAGAAAAAAAATGGCAACAGTGTATCACAGCCCGCTACTGACCCGGAATCCTAATCCAGAGGGTGAGGGGCATCTTCTTTTGCCATATCAACTGTTTTTAAGTCCTTAAACATCCTTTAAACAACTTTTAATCCACTTTTAAAAAGTTTGGCAGAGTTCGCAAAACTTTCCCGTTAGTCGCGGCTTTGATCTTTTAACGCTACCAAGCTCGCGCAAACAGTTCAAAGGGAACAGGCTTCCTTTTGCAATTCCCTCTGCAAGCGATGCTCTTTAAACTTGTAAAATAATCCAATTCTTTAACTTACAGGGTTTCTTTGGAAATTTCTATGTAGGAAGTGCCGGGTGCTCAGGTCTGGCGGGATCGCTGCTTTGATCCTCCGCAGGCAGTCGCTTCTTCAGTCCCGTGCTGGGGCTCCGTTCACCCGATTCTCCCCCTTACGAGGGTAAATCAGGAGCGGAGACAGCACGTCTGGGACCCACGAAGCCGTCGGTCCACGGGACGCTCTTCCCGTGGCTTTAAGGGACCCGTGGCGCAGGCACGGAGGTCCCTATCGCCTAGCGGAGGACGGAGCCGTCGGACTCCCGTCCGCCATTGACTCGGCACCTAACCGGAAGTCAGCTTTCCGGGCCTTTTAAAAGGGGTATTTGCAAGAGTCAGGCATGCTCATGGCTATAATTCCATTTGGGTTTCAGGAAACTCTTACTAGGCAGGCTGTAAGAACAGCCCAGTTAATACTATAAAATAATTGAATGCAGAAAGTCGGGTATCCAAATGGGAACCCTCCAGTGGAAGGAAGAAGGAAGAAACCAGCTTCTAATGAGCATCTTAAAAACCGCACAAACTAAGATCTGTTATAAGAGGGCTTGAGGCTGCTTCTTCATTCACGATGCTGGGTGGTTTGTCAACAACATCTAAGCTGGCGGGACCAGGATGTGAAGAGAGTTTCCTTTGGTTTCTGTGGATACCAAATGGGCCAGAGTCAATGGACTGGTGCCAGGTACCTTTGAACTTCTTACCCTGTGGTTAAGTCTGGAGAATTACAAGTTATTTATTTACTTACTTGCATTGTCTCAAATAGAATCATGGAAGATGGAGCAATATTGTTTTCTGCTGCTCCAGAGGGTAGGTGTCACGAATGAGCCAGCTCCCAGCGAAGGTTTGCAGCCAACTGCAGAAAGCAGCCAGGAACAGAGAGGCTTAGATGTTAATCAGGCAGGGGAGAGCTGGCAGCTGCAGACTTCGGCTCTTCCTGACCTTGACAGGCAGGCTGATAAAGGAGTAGCTGAGAGAAGGCTAGAACACAGCCAAAGCTCACAGGAACCGAACAGTCTCAGAGATAGCCTCTCATAACGGGAAGAGGTTGGAGCTGAGCCACTAAATCTGAAGAGCTGGCGAATGGGAGGGCTGCTAGATAGGAAGCAAAACAAGAGACGTAAGGGTCATAAGTTCAATATCTTTTGTCTGTGGCAATGTTTTGGGATGCAGGATAGGATATATTATTTAAGATATCCTATTCCAACTTGTGTTTACAAGTCCCAGAAATTAGCAGAGTTCTCATTCCCCTTTTAAACACACACACACACAGCGGAAAGCTTGCTCAGGTTCATTAAAACCTCTGTAATAAATGTCCTGGTATTTTCCCCATTAATCCCTCTCAAAATAAGGCACTACACAGTCTTCTATAAAAGTATAAAAGCATATACTCACGAGAAATCATCTGCTCACAATTGGATCCCAGACGGCAGACATAAACTGAGTAAAAGTTACATTTACTCAGGAGACTGTTCCATAAGGGAAAACAGTTCCTTTGTGGTCTCTTGGCTGGAAGCTAAGAGAACATCCTAGTGGTCCTGCTTCTTTGAGAGCGTGGTCCAAAAGAGAGAAAGATGGAGTGTGGTCCCTGTGGTTTTATGTTAACCTGACCAGGTGAGACCACACCCATCTTCAGTTACACAGAGGAATTCCATTCCAGCCCAGGGGAAACAGCGAGTTCCGACTGGCTGGCCTCGAGTTCCCCTTCTATGTCCTCTCTAGCAATGTTCTGTTTGACTGCTCCTGTGCTTTACATCCCACACTGTCAACGGCGGAAGAAGTCTTCAGAAGGGTCATCTTGAGTAGTGATGCTGGATCGGGCTTTGTTAGAGCTGTCTGGAGGTATCTGTTTGTTTTTGCAATAAACCCACCTTTTTAATTACCTACGCTTTCTGTGTTATCAAGCTGGGAATCCGGACCCCTGACAGTAGGATTCAAGTTACAAGAAAGGAGATTCTAAACATCAGGAAGAACATTCTGACACCAAGAGCTGTTGGAGAGCGGAGTGGCCTTCCTAGGGAAATGGTGGACTCCCCTTCCTTGTAGGTTTTTAAGCAGAAGGTTGGACAGCCTTCTGTCAGGGATTCTTTCGTTGTGATCCCTGCATTGTTGGGAAAGGTGACCCCAATGAATTGTCTTGAGCTTTCCAGACATGTTTATTACTAAGGCTTGCATTTCTATTCATCTGTTTGTTAATTCTCTGTTTTCCAAGTGTGTTGTGCATGGAAAAGAGTGCAGCATCTAATCTCGTTGCTATTTTGGCTGCTTTGTTCCCTAGAATGATACTGAGCCTATTGTGATCTATTGTTTTATCTCTTGGAATTGGGTTATACCAACACAAGATGCAATCAACGCTCTCAAGAACTAGGTCAGGCCTATATTTGTAGTAAAGGGAAGGTTACGGTACTCCTTACTCAGTCGGCAGTGAACTACTCCTGCAATCTCATTGTATGCCAAGCAAGAAACTCTGTACAGGATAAGGCAGGGCAAAGCCATCTATTCAGCGCCCTCATCTCCCACAGTTCTGGTTCCCTCATCAAAAATGTTATTGTAGAATTGGAAAAGGTTCAGAAAAGGGGAACTCCAAGGGATCAAGGGGGTGGACTGCCACGTTTGGAACTTTTTAGTTTAGAGAAAAGGCAAGCAAGAGGCAACTTCAAAGTGGTATATAAAATTATTCATGGCATGGAGAAAAGTTTCTCGCCCTCTCTCATAGCACTGCAACTCATGGACTTCAAAGAATCTGAATGTTTTGGACTTACAATGCAAGGCCACTAATAATAATAATAATAATAATAATAATAATAATAATAATAATAAACTTTATTGCAGCTATAAGCTCATACATAAATAGACACGCAGATCATACCTGCCTTACAATCCATGCAAAAACAGCTAAAATAATTACATTAAAATAGGAATAATAACATAAAATATTTACAATCAGGAGAAATAAATATAAATTCAACCTATGATACTATCAGGAGTTATAGGCCCAAAAGGGGTGGAAAAGAACCATTAGGATTCCTGTAATAGGCCATTTCGCCTCTTATGGTTCAGAACCGAAGTCAGATACCTTGCCACTTGCAAGGTTACCATTGGGTTAGAATCCTGGAGTAAAAAGGTAAGCTGGACCTCAACTGGAAGTCCAGAGAATTTTTGGACCAGTGGGCTCAACAAATTTCTCCTAACATCACTGTATAAAGGGCAGATAAAAACAATATGCAGGAGGGATCAAGGCCACTAATAATCTAACTCCTCCCTGAGAGAAGTGTCTAGTAAAAGTATGGGTCATGGCGCTGTCAGAACATCTGACATGTAAATGGAGAGTCCTTAACGGTTCATTAAAAACAGATTTTTTAATTTGACATTGTATAAGAGCTCTTCTTTTATTCACATTTATTGCTGCATTTCTCTACAAGTGTCTGTACTTGCGATCTTTGTCACATATTTTTTTGACAATTATTCTTGAACCATAACGAAACCTTCAGGTTCTGATCTAAGAATGTCTGATTCGGTCACTTTTATTTGAGAAAATGTATATACTTATTTGAAACACTAAGCAGTTTAGAAATATATGATCTTAACTATTAATTTAAAATTGCTGATCGAAACATCAAAAGCAAGTCACATAAAACATTATAAAACAAGAACAATACGGTAATTATAAAACTATTATTGCATGTTAAAATGACAAAACTGGGTCATTTGCTTTCAGAAGTGTGTCTGCTTAATTTGCATTTTACAAAACACCTTGGGAACCGAAACACAGCCCCTCTTGGGAATTCACGTTTCTCTGAATTTTGCATTACAGCTCTCCAGCCACGTGATTTGTACAAAAATGCATATACTGAAGTGTGCCTAAAGATGTATGCATTAGTGAAAGCAACACAAAAAAGTCATTATGCTATGGGAAATTGCTTTGCAAAAATGTGTATATGAGACAAAATTGCATTCAAAAAATGTGTACCGGTATATTAGAAGGAATTCACATCCAAATACTATTGAATTTTTGTGAGGACTTTCTTTTAAACTGCAAAACGATATGGAAATGTGGAGCACTGAACTTAAGAAAGTAAAAATGAGAACTTTGGAGAAACCGGAAGACAGATTTGCCCTCCCCTCAACCCTTTGTATGGGTAAGTGAGTTCTCAAGTGTCTTGGATTAATTCCCAAGGCAAACAAACTGATTTTTGCAGGCTGCCTTGATATGAACGAACCCTCAACTTCCTTCAAGTCTTGGATGTTTAGCCTTTCCACTGAGACATTCTGTTGATGCAATTTACTATTAATCCTAATCATGCTCTCAACAAACAAGACAATTTATAGAAATATATTGCTCTCTCTTCCCCCATATAAAGTTTATTTTCTTTTTTCTTTCTTTTTAAAGAGAGACTGCCGCTTGCAATCTAAAGGAATGCAATTTGATATTTTTAAATTGTAATATTTGTTTTCTTTTAATCTGAGCATTTATCAGTGCATTTCCTTTGGGCATTTTTTAAAGCTAAAAAGTGGGTTAAGGATGGAATTAATGAATAAGACAAGCAGATATAAATTTTGGCAGCAGAGGAGCCCACAGATAAAGAGGAGGGGAGGGAGGGGAGAGGCTAATGAGCAAGAAATTTACATTATATATTATATTCCTGCATTACATGGGGCAGGATGACCTGTTGCGTCCCTTCCAGCTCCACAATTCCAGGATTCGATATGAAAGTTTAAAAGCATTTCATTTGTTATGCTTAAATTAAAAGTGTTACGTCTAAATAAAAAG
Source organism: Lacerta agilis (assembly GCF_009819535.1). Lineage (NCBI taxonomy): Eukaryota > Metazoa > Chordata > Lepidosauria > Squamata > Lacertidae > Lacerta > Lacerta agilis. The sequence goes on from NC_046322.1 coordinate 2,183,583, forward strand.
CGACCAAGACATTTTAGAATAAATAAGAATATATATCGGTTTTTGTTGTTGTTCAGTCGTTCAGTCGTGTCCGACTCTTCGTGACCCCATGGACCAGAGCACGCCAGGCACGCCTATCCTTCACTGCCTCTCGCACTTTGCCAAACTCATGCCAGCCACTTCGAGAACACTGTCCAACCATCTCTGGCTCTGTCGTCCCCTTCTCCTTGTGCCCTCCATCTTTTCCAACATCAGGGTCTTTTCCAGGGAGTCTTCTCTTCTCATGTGGTGGCCAAAGTACTGGAGCCTCAACTTCAGGATCTGCCCTTCCAGTGAGCACTCAGGGCTGATTTCTTTAAGGATGGATAAGTTTGATCTTTTTGCAGTCCATGGGGCTCTCAAGAGTCTCCTCCAGCCCATAATTCAAAGGCATAAATTCTTCGGCGATCAGTCTTCTTTATGGTCCAGCTCTCACTCCATATCACTACTGGGAAAACCATAGCCTGAACTATACAGATCTTTGTCGGCAAGGTGATGTCTCTGCTTTTTAAGATGCTGTCTAGGTTTGTCATTGCTTTCCTCCCAAGAAGCAGGCGTCTTTTAATTTCGTGACTGCTGTCACCATCTGGAGTGGTCATGGAGCCCAAGAAAGTAAAATATCTGTTTTAGTGACCCCCAAAAGGCCATGCAGATAATGTTGGTTCTGGAGGAAACTGCAGCTCAGCACCCACCCAGATTGTCCTTTGAGATCTGAATAAACACACACAAACAAACCAAGCTCCTTATACCCTTTTTTGACACCCAAAGGACCTTTTCTCATGACCAACTGTTCTGGTCTAACAACTCCTGAACTCCCTGCAAACTCTGATGTATACAGGCAAGAGTTCAATCAGAGTCAAAAGTAATTTGGAAGGGAATCAGTGTTCCCTGCCAGGACCAGAGGCTCTTGACTTGCTTCTCCACTGGGAGATAACTGACTTATCTCTGGTGGGTGGAATGCAAAATTCTTCTGACAGGCTCGTAGCTGATTCACATATGGGCTCCCAGCCCTCGCTGACTGTAGTATCAAGGGCAAACCAGCCATCGTAGGCTAAGCACCAGCGACAGGGCTTTCATATTAATGGTGCAAATTGAAACAGAAGACTTCTTGAGGGAAGCAGTTTCACACATCCAGGCAAGCTGTGACCAAGTGATGGAGGGCAGTGAAAGAGGTTTTAAAAGCTTCTCTCTCCAGCTGAATGCCCACTTCATCATAATAACATAGAGTCATAGAATTGTGGAGTTGGAAGGGACCCCAAGGGTCATCTATAGTCCAACCTCCTGCAATGCAGGAATCTCAACACGTCCCCCATCCAACTGGAAACCATTTTGGACCCTGCTTAGAGCTTTGCAAATGTGCTAGCAGTTTTATCACTGCACCAAAGGGGGCCTGTGGCATCAGGCCAATGACCCACCTATTTTTTACATATATAAATGATTTTTTATTGGTTTTATGTACTGTATAATCACATTACTTAACGTCGTACCTTCTTATTTTATCTCTTTGGCTCAGCTGAGCCTAACAACTTCCCTCCCTCCCATCTGATGGTTCACAAAATTAAACTTTACATCTTTACATTTCACTTTGTTTCCTATCCTTGTTATATCATTACCTAAAATATTACATTACTCAACCTGACTAGGTGGCAATTTCACCTTACAGATCTTCAGATAACCCTGCTAATGATGTTAATTGCTTACAGTTGTCTTTCGAATATAATATAAATTTGTTCCAGTCCTTTTGGAATGCTTGGTCTCACTGGTTCCAGATTCTTCCCATCAGTTTCACCAGTTCTTCAAAGTCCATTATTTTCATCTGCCACTCTTCTTTGGTTGGTAACTCCTGCTGTTTCCATCTTTGGGCTAGCAAAATTCTTGCTGCAGTTGTTGCATAGAAGAATAATTTTATACCAAATAAAAAAGCTTCTGGTTGTTGTTGTTTTTTAACAAAGGTGTTTTTAAACATTTTCTTTAACTCATTATATATCATTTCCCAAAAAGCTTTTACCTCTTTACATGTCCACCACATATGGTATAAAGTACCTTCCTTTTCCTTACATTTCCAACATTCATTTTTTGTTCTATACATTCTGGCCAGTTTAACTGGTGTTCAATACCACCTATACATCCTTTTCATAAGATTTTCTTTAAGCATACTGCATGCTGTGAAGTTAATACCTTCATTTCATAACCTCTCCCCATCTTCTAACTGTATTTTAGCCAATGACCCATCTAGTCCAGCATCCTGGCTCCACCCTGGCCAAGCAGATGCCTGTGGGGAAACCCTAAGCAGGATTCGAGCCCAAGACCACTCTCCCCTCCTGTGGTATTCAGAAGCACTGCTGCCTCAGAGCATAACCATTGATAGCCCTCTCCCCCCATGAATTTATCCAGTCCTCTTTTAAAGTTGTCTAGGTTGTTGAGCTGGATATAGAACTGGATATGGAACAACTGATTGGTTCAAAATTGGGAAAGGAGTACAACAAGGCTGTATATTATCTCCCTGCTTATTTAACTTATATGCAGAATTCATCATGTGAAAGGCTGGACTGGATGAATCCCAAGCCGGAATTAAGATGGCCAGAAGAAATATCAACAACCTCAGATATGCTGATGACACAACCTTGATGGCAGAAAGTGAGGAGGAATTAAAGAACCTTTTAATGAGGGTGAAAGAGGAGAGCGCAAAATATGGTCTGAAGCTCAACATCAAAAAAACTAAGAACATGGCCACTGGTCCCATCACCTCCTGGCAAATAGAAGGGGAAGAAATGGAGGCAGTGAGAGATTTTACTTTCTTGGGCTCCATGATCACTGCAGATGGTGACAGCAGTCACGAAATTAAAAGACGCCTGCTTCTTGGGAGGAAAGCAATGACAAACCTAGACAGCATCTTAAAAAGCAGAGACATCACCTTGCCGACAAAGGTCCGTATAGTTAAAGCTATGGTATTCCCAGTAGTAATGTACGGAAGTGAGAGCTGGACCATCAAGAAGGCTGATCGCTGAAGAATTGATGCTTTTGAATTATGGTGCTGGAGGAGACTCTTGAGAGTCCCATGGACTGCAAGAAGATCAAACCTCTCTATTCTGAAGGAAATCAGCCCTGAGTGCTCACTGGAAGAACATAGCCTGAAGTTGAGGCTCCAGTACTTTGGCCACCTCATGAGAAGAGAAGACTCCCTGGAAAAGACCCTGACGTTGGGGGAAATGGAGGGCACAAGGAGAAGGGGACGACAGAGGATGAGATGGTTGTTGAAGCCATAGCGTAACTCTGAAGAAGCCGTCCAAGAGATGACTTCCAACATTCATCTCCATCCGACGTCCATGGGTTCTGGTGTTAGGGGAGAGCAAAACTTTCCTTCATCCACTTTCTCCAGGCCATGTTTAACTTTGGTTCTCCTCTCTGGCTGTCTGTCTCCACTGTGCCCTGCAACAAAGGCAATTTATCCAGGTTTCGCTTGACAAAAGCCTACGGCCGTTACATTGTGCAGCCATTGCGTCCCCCCCGAGAGTCTAAGTCAGCAAGCCTGAACTCCGCACCTCTTGTCCTTCGCAGGAGATTATCTGGAGCTCCCTTTGGCCACGTCTTCAGCTTTCAACGCCTCCCCCTTTCTGCTTGAGTAGTTCAGCGCTGTCCATCAAAGCAGTGGAGGGAATCTGCACCGTTAAGACGGCATGTCATGGAATAGCAAAACTCGCTGTAGTATTCCGGGCCAATATGTCAGATAGTTCTAAAGGAGAAAATGTCTGACAATGTGGATTCCCTGGTGGGAAGAGAAAGCAGATCTGGGCTGCATGCAGACGGGGGAAGCTGGGAGCTGTTTCCTCTCAAAGTTGCCTTTAAAAGTGAGAATCAAATCTCTTCTGTGGCCTACAAAGAGCACTCAGGCTTAGTGGAGGGAATATATTTTCGCTCTAGCGGGTTGCATCTCCAGCTCAGATGTGTTCCATTTTGATGGCAGGCCTAAGAATTTAAAGTCCCTTCAGATGCGTTCGGGGGAGGGAATGCCTCCCCATCCGCCAACTTGCTTTATTTCCTTCTTTGCAAGAGGAAGAATAGAAATGGCCACTGACAAACGGAACGGAGAGCCACTGAAGATCAGAGCAAACCGGGGTCCTGTGTGTACTTGAAAAATCTGGAGTCACGAACATAAGCTGGAAGCCCTGATCTGAAAAAGGGATGGCGGGGACTTTGAATTACTGGACTGATGTCTACTGGCAAAAGATGGAGTGTGCCGGCTCGCGAGTTCAGATCTTTTGTCAGGCAAAACATGGAGAGAAAGATAAGCAGGTGCAAACATGGTGGAAATGAAATGAAATGAAATGGGTTTGTGTGTGTAGAATCATAGAATTGTAGACTTGGAAGGGACCCAATGGTTATATCTATTATGGGGTCACTGTGCCCCTGAAGGACCAGGTGCACAGCCTGGGAGTCATTTTGGACTCACAGCTGTCCATGGAGGTGCAGGTTAATTCTGTGTCCAGGGCGGCTGTCTACCAGCTCCATCTTTTTTTTTCATAATCTTTTTTATTCAGTTTTACAAACATACAATATATTTACAATTCATTGCTTGTTGAACATTTTGTATTTTGGCCTCTCTGGGCCAGGACTTCCCTCAAGCCTTCCATATGGTTTCCAAAAAATTCTTTCTTTGTTTTTATATTTATTCCATATATTATTGCTTTGATATTCATAACTAACATAATCATTGCTTATTTCATCATACAATAATATTTATTCTTTACTACAAAACCTCCTGTAATCCTACTAACGTACTTAATTGTGTATTTTTCTTCAAATAATTAACAAAAATTTTCCAATCCTCAATAAATTTCTGATCTCGCTGTTCTCTAACTCTCCCTGTCATTTTGTCTAACTCCGCATATTCCAACATTTTCATAATCCATTCCTCTTTAGTCGGCAATATGTCCTGGTTCCATTTTTGTGCCATTAGAATTCTGGCTGCTGCTACCATGTATTGGAAAAGTTTTATATCATCTTTTTAAATTTCTGTACCTGTAATGCCTAATAAAAAAGCTTCTGGTTTTTTGACAAAATTATATCCTAATATCTTTTTCAATTCGTTATATATTTCATTCCAATAATTTTTAACTTTTTTTTACATTCCCACCACATGTGGTAGAAAGTTCCAACCTTTTCTTTGCACTGTCCAGGGCAGCTGTCTACCAGCTCCATCTGGTACGCAGGCTGAGACCCTCCCTGCCTGCGGACTGTCTCGCCAGAGTGGTGCATGCTCTAGTTATCTCCCGCTTGGACTACTGCAATGTGCTCTATATGGGGCTACCTTTGAAGGTGACCCGGAAACTGCAATTAATCCAGAATGCGGCAGCTAGACTGGGGACTGGGAGTTGCCGCCGAGACCACATAACACTGGTCCTGAGAGATCTACATTGGCTCCCAGTACATTTCTGAGCACAATTCAAAGTGTTGGTGGTGACCTTTAAACCCCTAAACAGCCTCGGTCCTGTATACCTGAAGGAGTGTCTCCACCCCCATCGTTCAGTCCGGACACTGAGATCCAGTGCCGAGGGCCTTCTGGCAGTTCCCTCACTGCGAGAAGCAAAGCTACAGGGAACCAGGCAGAGGGCCTTCTCGGTAGTGGCGCCCGCCCTGTGGAACGCCTTCCCATCACAGGTCAAGGAGATAAACAACTACCTGACATTCAGAAAATGCCTGAAGGCAGCCCCGTTTAGGGAAGTTTTTAACCTGTGATATTTTCATGTATTTTAATATTTGTTGGAAGCTGCCCAGAGTTGCTGGGGTGACCCAGCCATATGGGCAGGGTACAAATAAAGTATTATTATTATTATTATTATTATTATTATTATTATTATTATTATCTAGTCCAACCTCCTGCATTGCAGGATGGTGGCTGGTTCCTTAATTTCTGCACCATCACCGATTATGGGATCCACTTAAAATAACAGATTGTTTTTTTTAAAAAAAAAATGAAAATGAAAAATTCAGGACTTACCAGCAGAATGCCCAGCCTTGCTGCCATCAGAACTGATTGACAACATTCAAGGTTTCATTTTACAGCTCAAGCACCAACTCAAACAAAAT